>NC_046322.1:26319792-26663542 GCF_009819535.1 Lacerta agilis
TGGCAAAGATTGCAGAATTTGTGAAGAAGTTTGGAGATTTGCTGAATGGGATACTGGGAAGCAAACCGTAATGTGGGCACATGCATACATCTTGATAGCCGCCATGTTCAAATTTGGAAGGGGGTTAAAAAAAAAAAAAATTAGCCACAATAGCTAAGTAGAACCTACATGTTCAGAGGCAGTATTTTTCCAGATACTGTACTAGACTTTGGGGATAAATAACAGGAGAGGGATTGGTGCAGAGAACCTGTGGCCCTGCAGCTGTTGTTGGACACAAACTCTCAGCATCTTTGACCATAGGTCATGGTGGTTGAGACAGGTGGAAGTTGGACTCCAACAAACAACATCTGGAGGGTCATAGGTTCCCCATGTCTGGAATAGCGCCTTCACGTCCTGCTTGTGAACTACCAGGGGTCTCTAGTTGGCCACTGTCAGGAACAGAATGTTGGATTAGATACACCTTTGGTGTGATTCATCAGGATTCAACAGCATGCTTATTCGTAGGAACATGTCTTTTCAGACCAATTTAGTAGTTTGAGAATATGTAACAAGAGCACAAGTTTTACACACAGAGAGCCTAATTCATAGCAAGATCTTTTAAGTGGCTGGTGTCATGCGAATATAGATTTTTGTTAGCTTGGGGCTAAACAAGCAAGCATTGAATGTTGCCAGGGTCAACACAATTCAAGGTTTTAACATCCAGGAGTGCCAATTTAATGTTGACCCACCAATTTATACGTCACCTTTGTGAAGAATGCTGGGCAAGCATAATATGATCATGATAGCACAAATCAATGAGGAATTGTGCCACAGTATCCTGAAAAAGCTGCCAGCAACAGGACAGCCCTATCAAAAACCTTGTGATGAATGAGATGATTAATCAAGCCTAGTGCTCACAAGGGTATATGTTGCTTTTGCAAGGTCGCTGCAGGACAAATAAAAAATACAGCCAATGCACATTGTGCAACTATATAAAGCTGTTCATTCTCCACTAAGGAAAGGGCACCGTCCAAAGTACACCACAACTCTGACCCTGGCTCACTCACTTTGAGCAAATTCCTTCAAGTAATCAGAAGTTGTAAAGACTAAAAAAGCACACATAAGCATGATTTCCGTTGTTCCATGGGGAAGATCCAAAACAGCAAGCTAACAAATGACATTGCTTAAGCTTTCCTTCGACTCTGTCAAAACTCGTGGCTTTTCAAATCCAAAGACAGCATACAGCAAACATGTAGTAGGCCACAAAGTTATCATATCTGCTGTAGCTCACACGTTCCTGGGTGGTTCTTGCCAGCTGCACTTTACATGTCTAATGATATTCTGTATCAGACTTTTCCAACCTTGTGCCCTCCAGATGTATTGGACTACAACTCCCATCATCCCTGGCTCGGACTGATAAGAGCTGCAGTCCAAAACATCTAGAGGAAGAAGCTGTTCTGTCATGATACTCCACCTAATTATTATTACCCAAATCTAATAATTCAAGGCCTTACATAAATAAATATGCATAATAAAAGACAGAGAATTGCCCTCTCTATATTTCAGAACTTTATCATACAACCATCCAGACAAAACAACCCAGAACAAAAGCATGAGTTTTCTCTTCCCCAGAGCACCAGCGCATGCACGCAGTTTTATTATCTTAACCTTACTTCCTTGAAATGAATTGTCATTTTATCACAGGGACAGTGTTTAGGGTCATAACACTCATTAAACTGTAGCATCCTCAAAACACCAACAATGAACAGGGAGTTTTCTGTTTGCGATAGATCCCATTGCCCAGACTGAAGGCACTTCCCTTCAAGTAGCCATGTAGACTTAAATGGGTATCTGAGATGGGAGTGAAAAGGATCCAGACAAAGACCAGGATAAATTTAATAATAATAATAATAATAATAATAATAATAATAATGGCTACAGATTTCCCCCCTCACTGACTCTTATTGTTCTAGTAATCTTTTTGTACATTGCTTTCCATAGCTGCATGAACACACAGCGTCTCAGATAGCATGACAATATACTGCAATTGCTGCCAGCTGTGCTGGGGACTTTCCCAAAGGAAGGCTCCTGCTCCCACCTGCCCGTTACAGCCATCCCACCCCACTCCATGGTTATAAGGCAGGTTTAAAAACAAATCTATCAGCTGTAAAACTGGCTAGAAAGAAATAACCTTTATTCACACCCTTCTCCTCTTCCTAACATCCTTGTCCTACTGTCTTCTCCTCCCTAGCAGCTATTCCCTGGCACCTGTTGCCATGGCTCTTCTTCCTTCCCAACATTCCATTTTCTTGACACAGTTACTTGGCACCAGTGAACCTGTCTACTCTATTTGACTATTTAGCTAGGAAAGGAAGTCCTTTACATGCCTTCCTGCCTAGAAGGATCCAATGGCCAAAATGGGTGGGCAGAGTCAGTGCAGCAGGTTCCTTACTGAGAAATCTGCCACCTGCAGTTTGGTGGTTCACCACAGAGGGCAGCTGCGCACAGATTCCAGTAGGTCCTGGCATTTGCCTCAGAGCACTGTTGTTGATAGCAGACCTTGCAACCTGGGTGAACTAGATTGAATTAATCACTTACAGTTTCTGGAGTTCAAAGGCTTTATTCATGCAGGACCAATTGAAAGAGTGAGTGGAGATAGAAGGAAAGAATAGAGGACATCTTGTCTGGAGAGAACATGTGCTGGCCCCAAGGGTTTGTCCATGAAGCGAGGTCCAAGTCCAGTCCTGGGTCTAGGGGTCCAAAGGAGGTCAGTCCGGCGGGGAGCGAGGCAGGGAGCAGGTCAAGGTCCAAGGCAGGTTCAGGCACAAGGTTGCAGGTTGAGCACACGCTTGCAACTATGTTGCTCACGCAACTTGGGCTGGGTCTGGCTGGCTTTTATCTGGCCCTATGCTTAGGGCCGCCCCGATCCTCTGGAGACTCGCCTCTCCTCCGGGCCTGGAGGCGAGCACTCCTCCTGCAGACACTTAACTCCCTTCGCCTCTCTGCCCTGAGCCTCTGTAGCTCAGGAGAGGCTGGTGGGTTACTGGACCCAGGGGATGCCTCAGCTTCCTCTGAAGAGGCTGGGAGTGGAGCACCTGCAGGCAATGGGTCCTCCCTCCCATCAGGAGCCAGAGCAGACTCTGCTGATGCCTGCACCTGGGGATCCAGCACAGGTGGGGATCCTTCAGGCTCAAGCCCTGGCCCCGGCTCAGCTGGTTCTGGAGGCGGGGAATCCTGTGCAGGCTGGGATCCCTCAGGTTCAGCATCAGAGTCTGACTCCCAGGCCATCACAGAACAGCAAACAAAATGGCTCAGCTTTTAAGGGAGTAGTTAACTTAGACATAGATGCTTACAAACAAGTGCTGGCTAGATTGCTAGACAAAGCAGTGCCCCTTGTGGTTCAAAGTAACACATGCACTAACAAGAAGCTCAAGAAAAGGAAATATATTTGCTTTTTCCAGCAATTGTCAACATGAAAGCTATTAAAACTGCAGTCCTTAAGTAGATGTGCTAATGACAGTCCTTCACCTATTTAACACTCTCCTGAGAGAACAACCTCTGCACTTACTTCTTGAATGTCTCCTTTGTTTGAGTGACCCAAAAGATTGAACAGAGCTTCAAAACACACATGAAAAAATGATCTCTTGACACCTTCTTTTCATTCTTGGCTATAGACCTTCAGTTTTTATTTTCTGTGGTTAACAGGCCATATTTGTCCATATGAATGTGTGCCAACAGCTGACAGGCCTGCTTTCAACTAAATTCTGTGTTGTTGTTGTTGTTGTTTAAAAAAACTATTTCACATTTATGATCAAAGCACTTTACATGCATTATTTAGTTGTGATGGTTGTCATCAGGCTATGGCAGGGTAGGTGATGGGGCTGCAGGACATCTCTGTCAGCTCAGCTGGGAGACCAGAAACTTTTCATTCTCCTTTTCCTTGAATTTTCATTATTCCACCTGATCATTTCAAGAATTTTGTAACTCCCAAACAAATACCTGGAATTCAATTTTACCTTTTGTGTGGTGTCTTTTGGATTGTAAGCCTGAGGGCAAATAACATTTGTAAACCACTCTGGAAGCCCCCTTTCAGATGAAAGACAAGGTAAGGAACCAGCATAATTTATGCCAGGGTAAGCGATTTCCACCAATGTAAACCCAGATTAGCTGGGGAGGGGTCAGAGGGAGCTTTCCCCCTTCTTGTTAATTGTTGCAGAGATAATCAATTTTGTGGTGTGTAGGAAGGGAAGGTTAAACCTCCCCATACACCACAGGTCCAATGAAAGTTGTCCCACCCCAATTTAAAAGTAAAAATAAAAATATGTGATGCAGCTGCAAGCCAAGTTACACATTAATGTAACGCATACTTGGGCCCCTTGCCGTCATGCTGCACCAGATTTTGCCCTGTCCTTTTAAACTCTTATAAAAAGAAAAATGTGTTACACCAATGGAAAATTACTCACATTAACAGCCGCTGTTCTTTAGACGAGGCTTAAATAGATTTTCTCACACACACCCTACCAATGGCTTATAAACATGTAAATTGTTTTATTACATCACCGCAAACTTCATAAGGAAAAAGTGCATGTTTAAACTATGAAAAAAGGCAATACTGAGTCATAATATGACTCCCAGTGGCCACCAGATGATTAGATTTCTCTGTGCACCCGTGTATGTGCGTAAATTATGGTGGTAATAAACACTCATGTTATGACCAAAATATATTGAAGCAAAATTAGGGGCGAATTTTCGTACACGTTGGCAAAGGATAGATTAAGAACAGCTGCCATTACTATCCGCCTTCAATAGTAACTAAGCCCGTAACTAACACCAGAACCATTGAAAGTGCTCTTTGTTCATAAAGTGAGAAAGAGCAGAGTGTACAATGGAAGCCTTTTTGTCTGAACATCTAAATATGTATGCATTCTAGACATCTGTCATATCTATAATGGAAGAAGAAATACAACATACTGGTACAGAGTTGTAAAGAAACTGAAATGTATCTATCACATTCAGAGATCTAGTTATAAGACATAAAATCTTATTATTGCAGGTTCTGCTGTTCACAAAGCTGGATTAATCTTTATGCTGTGGTCTTTATAGCAGCATCTTCTGCAGACTTTTGCCCTGCTACAGCATAGTAATCAGATTATCATGAAGCACACACCTATGTTTCAAGGGCAGTTCCCCCATTTTAAAATACATGGAGATAGAGCCCAGATCCTTTGACATTCTCAACTTTCCTTCAGCTGTGGACCAAATCCTCACACACTTTCAATATCCATCATTCCATTATAAAGTATGGTGTAAATGCTGAGTGGGGCTGAAGAGTAAAGAAAAAGTAAAACTACAAAATGGAGTAGGCATTTAATCCATTTGATTTTACAATTACAGGTGGGTAGCCATGTTGGTCTGCCATAGTCAAAACAAAATAAAAAATTCTTTCCAGTAGCACCTTAGAGACCAACTAAGTTTGTTCTTGGTATGAGCTTTTGTGTGCATGCACACGAAAGTTGGTCTCTAAGGTGCTACTGGAAAGAATTTTTTATTTTGTTTTGATTTTACAATGCATCCCTAATAATTTATATCAATGTAGGACCCATCCGGACTGGTGCTCAATCGTGGGTGCATTTTTCAAAATATTCTTGACACAATAATAGTGTGTTAGTAGTGATTTATTCTGCTTTAGTTTCTTCTGCGATGCTGCCACATTATTGCTGTCTGAAGAAGCAATAGCGGAGCAAAATCCGAACAGAAATAAACCAGAACATTAGTGGTGTAAAAAGGTACAGGATTTCAGCAGGAAGTTGCAGGGTATGTGCTGGTTGGAAATGCTGCAGCAGTTTGACAGCCCCTAAACCTCCGCAGGCTTTGAAAGTGGGAATGCTTATCACCGTCCCAAAAGCATCATGAGCACAAATTGTCACAAATGCATAAGAAGAAAAGGATGTAAAAGTAACACAGGGAATAAAGTTTCATAGAGAGAAATATAGTATAAAGCACACACATCCTCCAGTAACTCAGAAAGGATACCCAAACATTTAAAACTCTCAAAGTTTAGTAGAGTCTCTGAAGTATTCAAGGGGACATGCCATGACATACTGCCCAGGGTTGAATTTCATGCATAGTGAACATTTATGGTTAAGAGTTCACTAAAGAAAATATATAAAATCCAGCCACCTTTCTGCAATGGGCAAACTTTAAGCCGAAATTCTGTAGAGTGGCAGAAAAGTTATAAACAAGAGAGCAACTTTCAGAGGAGCTTTTAACACTGCAACCTTCTGACAGTCCGAAGTCCTATTGAGTTCAATGGAACTTACTCCCATTGGTAAGCATGTATAGCAGTGGAGGCTGGTCTACTTTGGTGAAAGGGGCACTTGACCCATCAACTTCATTCTGTCCCCAAGCAACCCCCACCTGCCTGCCTGCCTGCCTTCTTACTTACAACCAGTCATATGGATGGCATTGTGTCCCAGCATGCTTCTCCACTGTATTGCCCTTGCAAAACTCAGCAGGGAGGAGGACAGGGACAAAATTAGAATTAAGTTACCTCAGTGGCTGTGGCTCTACCAAGGTTAAGTCTCCCAGTCTTAACCCTGCCAGCCCCAATGGGCACCAGCTGGCACTGGTGTATGGTATTGCAACCTAAAAGATTGAACAGCCAAAGATGGGACCCTGAACTGGTTGAAACCAATGCAATTCTGTTTCACCTCAGACTGTGTGTTTACCATTAGCTATAACAAGGGTGCCAGAGTGTATATTTTACTGCTATGTGTGCAATAGCTGGGTAAAGGGGAGGAAGGAGGTCTCCAAGTGGAAAAGAGAAATGTTATTGTGCCCAATGTATTTCAAACTGAACTTCACTTTTATGTATTATGTGTTATAAGTTGCATCGATTATTTGTATTCTAATATATTCTTCATTGCCTATATTCATAGTGCACCTTAGGGAGATCTTTGTTGAAAACACCTTGGACTCAATATTTTTTCTCTCCTGCATCTAGAAGCCTCCCTTCTTTGGTGCCTAATGCAATTGGGGCCTTCCACGCCTTCTTTCTTTCTCACAAGCTGAGAAGCTGCCACCATTTGTCAGCTTTGTTTATGCCTGCTCATGAAGCAAACTGGCTCCATTTATAAAGTGAAGCACCTTAACTATACCAATTCCGTATTTCTAAGGCTTGAGGCATTTCTCAGCTGCTTTTTGGCTTGGATGTGTATGTTTATATCATTCTCTTTTTGAATCTAAGGCTGTGTGCTCGCTCCCACTTGCTCTGCATCCAGCGCCCTCCCACTGCTGGTTTGGGAAGCCGTGTACACATGATGTTAGCCACAGGCCATTATCTATCCCGTTGTTTCTTATGAAATGCTGCATTTTGATGTGTTTTTCTCCAAACTAGCTTTGATATGAATCAGGAAAAAGAGCCTAACTGCATGCTATGCTGGCAATGTGTGCACTGTCAAAGTTGGTCATCCAAGCTGTTGCCACAACTGGGTATTTACTGTACAACAGCTATGCTTCGTTCGTTGCTCTTTATGGAGCAGCTGCATTATGTTGTGAAGAAAACATTCCATTCTCACATTTTGCTTGCTTAACCTATTTCCCTGCCTCCGCTCCAGAGCTCAGAACATCCACCATTGTACACAGTACAACGAATTCACATCCATCAGGGGTAGAGCCTGTCACTGCTATGTTTCATCACCATCCATATGGGTTTGTTGTATATGCAGATATCATATAGAAAGGGTTAAAGTGATGATCAGTTTTATCACTTCATGACCAGACTGGACTGGCCTTGAAATATCTATGAAATCTTTGGTATGAAAGTGTCTGAGGGGAAAACAAGAACATATTGAAAATCCCCAGATTTTCTAGCTGCTTTAGTACCTGATGCATACTTGAAAACCTCACTCTACATCTCATTATATATATTATCTATCCTATTCAGACCTCACAAGTGCACTTCATTGAAGCAATACTTTTAGGAGGGTAAAATCTTTATTGAGATTCAGTGTACCAAGCGTATTTCATAATAGCTGAATGAGTTACATTGCAACCTTGGAATCTGCAGCTAGTGCATTAATTTCAAAGAACGAAGATCCTTTCATTTATGCTGAATTTCCCCCTTTATGCCAATTTCTATGGCTGTTTGCAAAACACTAACTACATTTAAGTTGCAATTTGATTGCAGGCACACAACTCACCATAAAAAGGTAAAGGAGATATATTTTAAAAGCACATCGTGGCTAATAATCTGGGTCAGAAGTAGGAGGATCCATTCACGTCTGAAGGAATGCTGCTGTCTTTTTTTGTATTACCACTCATCTATCATTCAGCTTACTGCAATGTGCAAAGTAGATTACAATGGTCATTTCTACTCACAACAGCCCTGAGGTGCATCTGAAAAGTGGCAATATTGATTATTTATTTAATCCATTCTTTTTCTGCCTTTCCTTCTTGGCACTTACGGTGGTGTGGGTTCTCGGGCAGCTTTCCATCTCAGACAAGATGGGGAGCCGCATTGTCCCATTGTCAATCCTCCAGGAACCACATGTCAAAGCGAGTGTGGCCAAAGCATCAAAGTACCGTATTTTTTTGTCTATAAGACGCCATCATGTATAAGACGCCCCCTATTTTGGGGGACTCCAATTTAAGAAAATGGGGGGGGGTTCTATCCGTGTATAAGATGCCCCCAAATTTTGGACATTAATTTTTAGGGGGGAAACCTAGTCTTATACATGAAAAAATATGGTAGGTTTGGTCAAATTTTAAGCTGGCCGTGCTTAGCTTCAACAAGGTTATAGACACATCTGCCTTCAGTGTGGTGTAGTTGTTAAGAGCGGTAGTCTCCGGTCCTCCACATGCAGCTGCTGGGTGACTTTGGGTTAGTCACACTTCTCTGAAGTCTCTCAGCCCCACTCACCTGACAGAGTGTTTGTTGTGGGGGAGGAAGGGAAAGGAGAATGTTAGCCGCTTTGAGACTCCTTAGGGTAGTGATAAAGCGGGATATCAAATCCAAACTCCTCCTCCTCTTCTTCTTCTTCTTCTTCTTCTTCTTCTTCTTCTTCTTCTTCTTCTTCTTCAGATTTTGTCTCAGGCCACCCAGCATCCTTCACAGTTGGACAGAAATTTGAACTCTTGTTGTCTCCCACATCAAACAGTGACACCTTGGCATTTCTTTATCTTGGGTTCAACTAACTTTAATCAGGCATAGTTTGCTGAACTTAGACCAGTTACCTGCTGCTGGTTTTTCAGGGCCAAACACAGAATACTAATAAGTACTCTCCAATATTTGGAGTTCTTTAATAAATGCAACTATATGCAAATCTGATTACCACAGTAACACTGGAAAAGCTGGTACTTCAGTCACCATTTATGTGTCCCTAATCCCCCCCTCCCCAGCCACCAGACTTTTCCCATCTGTAGGAGGAGGGGAAAGATGGAGACAATCATGTTTTCTCCTCAACGCGTGGGACAGCAGCTTGGGAGGAAGGAGTCCATTTTGACTGCAAATCCACCCTATGAGGAGGAGGAGGAAGAGGAGGAGTTTGGATTTGATATCCGTTTATCACTACCCGAAGGAGTCTCGAAGCGGCTAACATTCTCCTTCCCCTTCCTCCCCCACAACAAACACTCTGTGAGGTGAATGGGGCTGAGAGACTTCAAAGAAGTGTGACTAGCCCAAGGTCACCCAGCAGCTGCATGTGGAGGAGCGGAGACGCGAACCCGGTTCACCAGATTACGAGCCTACCGCTCTTAACCACTACACCACACTGGCTCTCCTCTGGTACAACCACTTGCTCCTCTGGTACAACCGCTGCAATCAAATTCACAGCTGCATTTTAGTTTTAAAGCCAGGAATTTTTCCCTGGCCCTGCAGCATCACATGTAGCAATTTACTTCTAGCAAATTTACTTCTGGATGAACACAGGATTAAATGGGCAGACATCATAAAGAACACTTTGCTTCATCTGTTTGCTTCCTGCCCATCTTTATGACACTTCTCTGGAGGTACCACTGTCAAGTACATTGTGATCCTGATCTCTGCCTGGCTGGAGACAGTCAATAGTTATTAGAAGAGTTGGAGGTGGTAATGATAGAGGCATAGCTGCCTAAGATGTACCTGTGCACACTCTTTCTCTTTTCTCCCGCTGTTTTTGAAGTGCTTCGCATCTGGGAAACCTGCAAGCAGAGACAAGCGGAGGTAGAATTCCATAGAGGTAGCTGTGTCAGTTTGGAAAAGAGTTTTAAAGTCTAACACATTTATGACATAAGTTTCCATCGGTCAAAGTTCATGTTGTCAGATGCAGGACAGGGTCACCTAAGTGAATGCAGAAAGAAGGCAAGAATATATTGTTACTGCTGTTTAAAAAGCAAAGTCAAAAACTGCAAGTTGTGTTATAGTACTGTGCAGAACACAAATGAATGTAGGCTTCTATCAAATGAATACTGTGAGGGTGTGAACCTGCTCCCATCTAACAGACATCAGATGACTGACCACCAGAGACCTCTGCCACATCACCTTCAGCACTGTCCACTTCAAACACAGAAAAGCAAGGTGGGGTGGGATTAACTCATTCCCTCTGTATTCCCCAGGTGCTATTTGCAACAAATAGCAGCTGCAGAGGGGTTGTCAGTGGGAAAGAGGGAAAGGTTTAAAAATAAATAAATCAAAAAACGGCTACAACCTTTCCACAATGCCATAGTTCCAGTCCAGGTCAGGAGAGGTCACAACTGCTTTTGCAAAGAAAACAGAAGCGGGGAGTCCAAAGTATGAGCTTCACACATGCCTTTAAAGTGGTGTTTAGTGTGGCCCAAAATAGTAACCATGAACTTGTTAGAACGCCAACTATAAATAGAAGTGTGATTCTGGAATATGTGGGTTGTATGTATCCAATGCTGCGGATCCACTTGCACAAAAGAACTTCTCCCCTTGAACCCTCAAAATCTGTTCCAGGGGGTGGGGAAACCCTCCAGAGCAGATTTTGGGGGCACATGAGAAGGGGAAAGGAAAGGGGAAAGCCTGTGGAATGATGCAGTATTGAAACAACCCTATGATTTTGCAGATAACCCCAGAGGGAAGATTGTCTTGGCACTTGCAATTGCACAAAAGGAAAAAAGTGGGGTGGGGAGCTGCAGAAAACTCAGGCACAGAGAGAGAAAGAGGCAGAGAGTTGTGGCTGGATTTTAAACATTCTTCCTCTTTTGCATTTTCAGCTAGTCAATTTGTGATGGAAGCATTAATACACCGATGTAGTCTCTGCAACACTGGTTTCCTATTTTCCATCTCTTTCCTAGTATAATCAATATAAGGAAAAGATTAGCCTGTAGGTAAAATGGCACACCTGAGCAGTCAATGGCACCTCCAGAAAGGACCTTTTTAGACACCCCCAGCAACAGCAACCTCAAGGATCATATTTCACCTGCCAGTTCATCCCATTTTAATGTGCTGTGAGCTATGTCCTCTTATCATACAACTTTAAGATTTGGCTAGGAATTATTTTTGCAATACATATTGTGCCACTGTGCATTACATTTTAATCACACTTTTTTTAAAAAATAAAATCTCCCTATTAGTTCTGTGATGTGTGCCTAGAATAGAAAGTGCTCTCCTGCCAGTTCTTTTAAGTTGTATATAGTTGGGGAAGGACCATAACTCCAAAGCTTTGGCATCCATGCTTTGTATACAGAACTCCCCAGGTTCAATTCCTGGAAACTCTGGTTAAAAATGTGTGAAGGAAACCTCTGCTTGAGACCTGGAAGTGTCAGTACCAGCCAAACCCAATGAGGCACCATTTATACCCTTTGCATGGCTTTTAAAAAAACCAGATGGCAAGTGGGGGGGGGACCGTTGGGAGTTTGGTAAATATATTCCAAAAAAAAGAAATAGTCTGTTAAGACTGCTGCTGGTTTAAAGAATAGAGGAATGTAAGGTTTATTAGTCACAGCGAACAAAGCCATTCTGAGCAAAGGCGACCAAAATGGAGGTACTAACACACACACGAGCTCATACTCATACTGACAGAACTGGGAGAAGAAGCAGGAAGGAAGTAAAGCCTGAAATAAAGCCATTTGCTTTACCGACAAGTAGTTAGGACATGGGTGGCGCTGTAGTCTAAACCACTGAGCCTCTTGGCCTTGCCAATCAGAAGGCCGGCAGTTCAAATCCCTGCAACGGGGTGAGCTCCCGTTGCTCTGTCCCAGCTCCTGCCAACCTAGCAGTTCAAAAGCACACCAGTGCAAGTAGACAAATAGGTACTACTGCAGTGGGAAGGTAAACGACGTTTCCTTGCGCACTGGTTTCCATCAAGGTGTTTGGTTGCGCCAGAAGCAGTTTAGTCATGCTGGCCACATGATTCGGAAAGCTGTCTGTGGATAAACGCCGGCTCCCTCGGACTGAAAGCGAGATGAGCGCTCCAACCCCATAGTCACCTTTGACTGGACTTAACTGGACTTAACTATCCAGGGATCCTTTACCTTTTACCTTTGTTAGAGAAAGAGAAGGAATCAGGGAGGAGGAGGAGGAGGAACAGGTTGCCTTCCAGTCCATCGCCTAGCCACTGGTTTCAAGTAATTTATTGTAAGCGTTGGTGTTTTACTCCAAACAGGCACAGTCTGAATTAAGAGCCTAATGGAGGGGTAGAGGGCTCTAACCCATTGCCCACAGGTGCAGCTCCGAGTTAAATTGGAGATGGCACTTTCGTACCATTGGAAGTTCAAATGAAATCAAATCAAATACCAGGTGTGGGAAGTCAAAGGTTAAAGCCCTCCTACTTCCCACGCCTGTTCCCAATTCATTCTGAGGGTCCATGTCTGCTACTTATCATGTGAATGGCATCTCGTTGAATTGGCCAACAGAACAGAGAGTACTGCCAGTGGCACCCCAAGTGGAGACCAAACAAGAACACCACCACCAACACCACTTGGGCTTTAAAATAAAAAAAATAGCTCCACTGTTCAGACACCAATCCCTGCCTTCATCTATTGCCCACCCTGGCTTGAAGTAAAGTTAAAGGTAAAGGGACCCCTGACTCTGGGGTTGCGATGCTCATCTTGCTTTACTGGACAATGGAGCTGGTGTACAGCTTCCGAGTCATGCAGCCAGCATGACTAAGCCACTTCTGGTGAACCAGAGCAGCGCACGGAAACACCATTTACCTTCCCGCGGTACCTATTTATCTACTTGCACTTTGACATGCTTTCGAACTGCTAGGTTGGCAGGAGCAGGGACCAAGCAATGGCAGCTCACCCCGTCGCAGGGATTCGAACCGCCGACCTTCTGATCGGCAAGCCCAACGCTCTGTGGTTTAACCCACAGCGCCACCCGCGTTGAAGTAGATGCTGCTTAAAACAGGTTCAAATCCCTCTGCCACCCCACAACTATGTAGCTCTCAGAGTGATCTCGGGCCACTTACTGTCTTTCAACGGAACCTATCCCACACCACCATTGTAAGGGGGAAAGAGGCAAAAGTGGCAATAGCAACTAATATGGATTTCACCTTTGTACTGTAAGCTCGTTTCTGCTCATATTCACATACCTGTCTCTTTCCTTCATCCAGGCAAGCTAGAGCATCATAAAGGACACAGCCCAGCCAGGCAAAAACACTCAGGAAAGGTTCAAAGCAGGGGAGGGGGGGTTATAGCTGGGCAGAGTCTCAAGGGACA
The DNA here is from genome assembly GCF_009819535.1 of Lacerta agilis. NCBI lineage: Eukaryota > Metazoa > Chordata > Lepidosauria > Squamata > Lacertidae > Lacerta > Lacerta agilis. The sequence goes on from NC_046322.1 coordinate 26,333,434, forward strand.
GAGAGAGGCCTCTATCCACACCCCAGACTAAGCAAAGAGAAAAGACACAAAGGACACAACCTCCGAGCGAATTTTCCACCCAGGACTCTCTTCAATGGAAGCCAAGACATAAAGTGCAGTAAGACTAAAAGGTCACAGACCCATAAATCATTTTCTGCAGAAATCCCATTTTGTTTACATTCAACACTGGAACTTCCCGAGCTTCGAATAAACAAGCCCTTAATAGCACCAAGGGTTTTCCCCCTGCCTCTGCTCTGTTTTTACTATTGTCCCGGGCTTCTGGTGTGTGTATCAGTCCTTCATGCAGGGTTTCAGTTACGGAAAATGATGGTACAGTCTGGTGCAACATTATTTTGCCTCTGTTAAGCTTCAGATTGCTTCATTTCATGTATAGAAGGGTTCATAATAATGAATCGGAAAGTCACAAGTGAGGTTGGCCACTCCACATGATCAAGAACTCATCTCCATGCAAAGGTCTCCACTTAAAAATGTACTTGGTCCCTTTCCCAAAAACACAAAGAACTTCTGAAACTGACAACGCAAATTTGAGGAGTTCAAGCATGCAGCTAATGCAATAAAGACAGTGAATATAATTCCAAATACACGGTTTGCGTAATGCCTCGAGGAACAGCTCCATCAGCATGATTTAGAAAATGATTCCATTATGTGAAAAACAACTTAAATTGGATAAGAGCGGGTGAGATTTGTTGACATAAACCTTGTCTTTCTGATGCAAATTATTCCAAGCAAACACAAATATGGAAGTACACACACGAACAGAGTTGCTGGTGCCCAGTCTGGAATTTCTCTCCCTCTCTCTCTCTCTCTCTCTCTCTCTCTCTCTCTCTCCCTCCCTCCCTCCCTCCCTCCCTCCCTCCCTTGTTTTCAGAGAAGAAAAGCTTCACATCATTGACCACGCAGAACATTCTATTGAAAGTTAAAGGAAAGGAACATGTATAGAAAATTGTAGTTCCTGGTGGTACACGGAGAAGCAGGTGGTGATCATAAAAAAGCTGCCCTATTAGAACAATGGGTTTCTCAGCTTGAATTTTCTACAGATATAATTCACAAACTACTCGTTTTGCTTCAGGGAAGGTGTATTGGTGTACAGTCTACAAGAAGCATAAAAACCAAAGCAAAGAGCTTTAAGAGGAAGCTTTGGAAAGTAGGAGGAGGATTAGCTTTTAGCCATGACTAATAATAATAGAATCACAGAATTGTAATGTTGAAAGGGACACTTAGGATCATCTAGTCCAAACCCAATATGCAGCTATCCCATAGGGGGATTGAACCTGCAACCTTGGCATTATCAGCACTACACTCTAACCAGGGTGATACTTCGCATTTCTCCAGTTTGAAGTATAGGATGGGTCACACATCCAAGTGAGAGAATAGTTACTGTTGTTGATATGAACTGTAATTTACAGTTTAAGGCCAAAATAGGCTTCTAAGAAGTTTACAAGTCTAAAAACCAGTGACACAAGCCTTGCAATATAAATGTCCATAATTGAGATCCGCCATTTAAATATGTTGTTGTTCAGTCGTTCAGTCGTGTCCGACTCTTCGTGACCCCATGGACCAGAGCACGCCATTTAAATATAAACTTCCATAATTAAAATATGCACTCAAACAATCCCATTTTAAAAATATAGTAATTGAAACAGGAGACTCAGGTTGAGTTGATGCAATAATGAGAAGACAATAAGGAATGAATCGCCAAGTCAAGGGAAGTTTCCCAATCACTGACCCAAGATAACATTACAAAGCTATATCAAAGACAGCACCTGTCCCTTACATTCTGCTCTACACTGAGTAACTCCCACTGCATCCATTGCTAGACACATCTCAGTTCCTGCTGTTATCAAGCAACTGTTAACAGTGAGGGTGCCAAAGGAGAGTGGTTTATTGGAAATCCCACATGAGCACAAGTATATATTGCTAGACAAATGAAATTAATTTACTGAGAATAGCTCAGAAATATATATATACACCAATGATGTCTTCTCATGCTTGACCCAGTGAAGAGAAGGAGACCATCTTGGAGGGGATCATAGCTTCTGAGTCAGCAGAAAGACAAACACAAAAGCTTGTTAGTTTTCATAACTATAGCTATGACCTAAGTACAATGAGATAATCCACCCCTTGGACCATTAACTACACATTTTTCAATAGTGCCTTCTATTAAATACTATTCAATTTATATGACAAAATGGTTTCAGCTTGTTGGATTTAAGTATGGACTGCTTACTGAACTGCTGCAAAGAACTGAAAAATCAGTTGAAAGAGGAATGGGGAGACTCCTGTAGGCCTCACGATGTTGTTAACAACATTAGAAGAGCCTGCTGGATCAGGCCAATGGTCCACCTAGTTCAGCATCCTGTTCTCACTGTGGCCAACCAGATCCCTACAAATAGGACATAAGTGCAACAGCACTCTCCGCTCTTTTGGTTTCCAACAACTGGTATTCAGAGACATAATGCCTCTGACTGTGGAGGTAGAACGTAGCCATCATGGCTTGAAACCATTGGATTTCAAGTCTCATCAGCCCCAGCCAACATGGCCAATGGTCAGAGATTATGGGAGTTTTAGTTCAACAACATCTGAGCGGCCATAGGCTTTCTCATCATCCTAGGGTGGAAAGCTCAGTTGACATTGAGAGATGATTAGGAATGAAATTTTGCATTGATTCCACTTTCATGCAAAGAAAAGGGCATCTATCTATTCTTTAATTTGTTCTTCATATTTAACGCTCCACTGTCTGAATGATCAATGCACAATTTTTCTATTAATTCCTTTCAAACAGAACCTCGCTGTGATCAACTTAAACGGTAAGGAGTGCGGAATGCTGAAGTCACTTTTAACCTCCGCCGCCTCAAACCCCCAAGATTCTGTCTGTGAAAATGGGCCTGGGGTGTAGCAAAGTGGGGTTACCTCCAAACCATTCCCACCACCCAACAGGACTCCTCAGTCTTTAACAGGCAGAAACTCAGCATGTATCAATAGTATTAAGAGAACCCATATGTTATTGTTTGTCGTTGTTGTTTTGGCCATCATGGTCATATCAACATATACATAAATACAACATTAAAACACAATATCAATCTATCATCTATACATATATACATACATACACATACATACATACATACATACATACAAACTAATACAAATAAGTTTTTATATTTCATTCCCAATTAGATCTTTACTGTCCACCATGTTATCCTCAATGAACGTTCTCCTCAATTGTTGGGCAGCAGCTGCAAAACTCACAACTTTGTTTGTCACAAATTTGTTAAAACCAAAAAGAAAGAAACAAACAAAAGTAATTCCTTCCAGTAGCACCTTAGAGACCAACTGAGTTTGTTCTTTGTGTGCATGCACACTTCTTCAGATACGAAGACAGCAGACAGCAAATATGTGATTTTTCACTTGATCGTCCGCATCAGGTATCTTACATTAAAAAAATCAAGAATAAACAGCTCTCGGTTCATAATACAGAGAACAATATAGTATATAATGGTACAGATCTTCTACTGCATGGGTACCGCATAAGTCAGCCCATCTTCCAAATGAATCCTATTTCTTCTCAATCCTTTGTAGCCTCACCAGATGCACACACAAATGCGAGCATTCAAAAATGTTGAAACCTTTTCTTTGGAAGCCGCTCTTCTATTATCCCTTTCCTGCCACTCTACAATAAGCGTTTTTGTCAAAGCCACTGCCCTGCTTCATCCTACACAATTAACCCTGTGACTCCTGGAGTTCACAGGTTAACCAAGGAAGAAGAAACAAGGCAGTGTCTTCGATACAACACTTAACACAGTGCTGCAGCTGCAGGGTGACTGGGGGCTGGGGGTCAACCCCTATTGAGGCTGCAGAGCTCTTTATGAATACACCTCCATACTTAATACTGGCTAGTGTGTTTGACTCTGCACCTGCCCTCCAAGAAAGCTGTGAACTCTTAATTCGGAACGTTGTTGTTGATATGACGAATTAGAGTCCAGCCATTCTGAATTGCTGTGTGACACGCCTCTGGGGACAGCAGAGAACATAAAGGCAAGCATCATCCAGTGTTTTAGGTAATTAACAGAATCAGCTCCATCCACTCAGGTGCCACTCAGCCCTATTCCAATGGAAGCTTGTCACTCAGTTCTTCCACTAAAACTTTTGCATTGTTTCTCCCATCTAAAATTAGTGGCCTGGCCTTACATAGTTCCAGAGTATTTCATGATCATTAGGTCCAGACTACCTTAAACGCAGGCTTGCCTTGGCAATTTATGCTTGCGCCAGTCATGATGCGGAGCCACAAGAGACATCAGCCCCGTTACAAAACTTGCTCTCTTTTTAAATTAACTGTGAATTATTTTCCATCCAATATTTTTCAATAGCTTTTGTGTTGTTACATTAGGAGAAACAATGATTTGACTGATGCCACCTTGGCACCCTTAAAGAACTGGGAAAAGTCAAGATGGCTGCCAAATTAGTTTGGCAGCACAGCAGCGTTCTTTTGAGATAAATGGGCAATTCATCACCTCCACATTTGTTACAGATTACAGTCAATTATAGTTCAAATTTTCTTAATACCATCTATATGGCACACTTAGCAAAACAATCCATTTTCTTCAATATCACATCTTGTTAAAGTCCGCTTAATCAAAATAAACTGCAACTTTATTGTTTTAATCACTTAGGAACAATAGCAAATGGGACATGACGCTAAAAATTACACAAGTGCTACTAATAAAAATATACTACTTCAGGGTTTTGGGTGGGTATACGTGTTTTGAAGGGCTGAGTAGACAACTCAGAAATAAGAAGGCAATCTGGAGAGAAACATTGACTGAAAATGTGAGCATCAACCACAGTACTGTAAGTAGCAGAGTACTTTGGAACTCCTCTATATTATACATACATACACACTGAGTCAAGGAATGGATGCTAGAGGGTAGCTTTGTGATGCTTCATGCTGTTTAGTTATTTATTTTTGTATAAATATGGCAAGATGTGTTGGTGGCAAGAAAAAAAGCAGGGGGGAAATTAGAATTCCTGGATGCCAAGATTCACATTTGGGGCAAGTACTCTTTAGTAAGAAAACCCTAGCAGAGATTTAAAATCACAAAACATGCAATAAAGTGTGGAAATATAGGCTGTTAGACCTTAGAATATGCCCTTGTGAGTTCCATAACTTCCCATATCCCCTAGCATAGAAAAAGACGACACATTTGGTAAGTTAAAAATGGTTTACTTACAAACTCTCCAAAGGTCGGATTCATTTGCTTTTCCTTACAACATTCAGGAAAAGTTGCACAGGCAGTAAAACTTGGCTTGGTTACAGTGATGAAAGTTTCTAAATTATTGGTATAGGAACTCAAGAGTGGCTTGTGAGAGGCATGTGGCTAAACCAGCTTAGTCTCTTTACACACTGATTTCATCAGGTAGACAGGGAGAGAACAAAGGCTTAGTTACCTAGTCCCTCCCAAGGTGAGCCAAGGACAGCTTATTCTATGGTCTTCACCCCTTCATGCATTAACTGGTTATATTGGTTATAGGAGGCTGGTTATCCACAAGATGAACACTCTTGCAATGGAGGTTTAAAGAGAACCCCACTCCTTAAAAAAATTAATGCAAACTTGAAAGTTACAAAATTATGCAAGCATGGGGAGAATTATCCAATAGGAACTGGAATGCTTTGCACAACCACATTCAACTCATCACAATGCAAAAGCAATGCATGCTTTATCTGGGGATAAGGACCTCATTTCCCAGATGCACTACACTCCTATTAGAGTACTGAAGAAAATGCAGGGGCCGTTGCAACAAACATGTACTCTTGGGGGAAAAGATGTACTCTACAAAATGAGAATTCTTTGTACACCACAAATTATTGTGTGGGAAAGCCAAAAGCTTGTGCTGCTTCCGTCAGTCCCCCCCCAAAGGAATCACATTATACATTAGCCTTCTTCAAAATATTGAAATGACAAATTAAACGCAAGCACAGTCTTGGCTTAATTGAACAGCAACATTCATTTTCTCAGGGAAGTCACTAATAAGGTAATTTCCATATACAACAGAATAAAGCTTGCTGGAACATTAACTACTTTATCAGGTCTGTCGTGCTTTCCATTGTCTCCTTCCGACAAGCTGACCTCTTCCATCGCCCTTGCCTTGAGAACCAAACACAGTCTAACATTCTGTACCAACCTGTGAAAGACAGGGAGATGCTTATAATAGCTATAACAAGCAACGTTGCTTATGTCCCAGAAATATTCATATTATAGTGCAAATATAGGAAACTTCTCGTAAGAGAGGCAATTACATTAAGAGAACGCTTATCTGCATGATATTTGATTAACAAAAAGAGAAGTCAAACAAACTGTGATTTCACTTTGACTACCATTTCCTCTGTGCAAGATAGAAGGGTGGGGTTTTTTTTAAGAGCCTATTTTTAGATGCAGAATTTACTCTTTTTTTTAATTTGCTAATATACCAGTAGTCTTGCATGACTATTTACCTCTACCTTCATAAATCTTGCAGGATGAATGAGCTGGATGTACAGGGCCGTCTTAAGCCTATCTGGCACCATGGTGCAAGGATCCGTCCGGCGCCCCCCATGACCACCTTTCCCTCTGGGCGGGCAGCAGCTGAAGGGCAGCACCTCCGGCAGGGAGGTCTCAAGTTTAGGGACTGATCTCAGCTAGCATTCCACGTGGATCCCTTCCATGGGGACCGCTCATGCTCCTTCCCGGCCGCCCCGCGCCCTCCTCCAGTCCTGCGCAGCAACAGGCTGGAGAAGTGCTCCGGCAACCAATTTCAGCACCAAGAGGAGGGGTGGCCGCCGGGGATTGCGCCCGCCTCTTGGTGGGGGTGTGCACACCAGCCAGAGAGGGGCAGACGGAGGGATGGAGGGCTGATCGCTGCGTGCCTGGCTCACTGCCACCAACCGCCCCCTCCTGCCTTTCCCCTGGTGGCAGGCAGGCTGCCGCCCCTACCAAGCTGCCGACGTGGCCCCTGGACCTCTTCCTTGGCGCCCTCCAGAACATGACACAGTGGTTCCCTACACCACCAGCCTCTATAGCTAAGATGCTCCTGTGGGTGTATTTGAACACTAGCAGCCATGGAAAGTTAAGAACCCTGAAATCTTTCCTTTAAAAAAAAAAAAAGTATCTTTGACTTCCAGGAGGCCTTGACAGAAAATTCACACAAACTTTTAAAGCAGGAGGTGGTTTTGCCTGCAATTCATCCAGGTTTCAATGAGAGAAAGTTAAGCATGTTTTTAACTTTCCCACCACAGTAGGTTGTCCTGAAAGAAAGAGTGATCCAGCATGCTTTGTGACTGAATGGAGATTTTCAAGGTGTTTAATACATGATGGTATACAACAGCATAAACAGTCTGTTCTACCATCCATTTTAAGGTGCTTCCAATGTCAGCTTTGCTTATAATTGCAATATTTTTATGCATTGTCAGCTGTTGCAAGCCAGATATCAACTATGATCACTGCTTCTCTTAATGTACTGTTTATTTATGTATGTATGTGAAATATTTATAAACCACTGAACAGTTAGGAATATTGTAGTGTGGTGTATTTTTTAAAAAGTTTCAGTAAAATTAGGGTTGCCATACATCCAGGAAATTCCGGACATACCCAGAAATCTGAAATGGCATCGGGGGGGGGGGGGTTATTATTATTCAGGAAAAAAGGAAATTCCGGACATACCCAGAAATCAGACGTCTAAAATGGCATCTGGGGGGATTTATTTATTTATTTATTTTGATTCGGCAAAATGTCTGGGGGAAACCTGGACATATGGCAACTAGGGTAGATTCCCCCCCCCCCCAAAAAAAATCATTTAAAATCCCACAAAAGCCTAAAAAACATACGTCTATACGTGTGGTCACTTCCTTTGCATGGCCAGGCGGAGTCCCCCGAATCCCGGGCAGCCCCAGAGGGAAATAACGACACGTGATAACGTTCTATGGGATCCAGTGCCGAGGGCCTTCTGGCGGTTCCCTCACTGCGAGAAGCAAAGCTACAGGGAACCAGGCAGAGGGCCTTCTCGGTAGTGGCACCCGCCCTGTGGAACGCCCTCCCATCACAGGTCAAGGAGATAAATAACTACCTGACATTCAGAAAACACTTGAAGGCAGCCCTTTTCAGGGAAGTTTTTAATGTGTAATATTTTTGTATCTGATTTTTGTTGGAAGCCGCCCAGAGTGGCTGGGGAAATCCAGCCAAATGGGCGGGGTACAAATAATAAATATTATTATTATTATTATTATTATTATTATTATTATTATCATTATTATTAAATTGGCCACAACTTTATTAATCAGATGTAGGGAGACCTTGGCTCAGGCATTGGGCGTTTATCCTTCCCAGCCCCCCAGCCAGGGTTCTGGGTAATTTCAGGGTTATCCAGCATGATTGGGGAGTGGGCTAGCTCTGGAGAACATATGTTGAAGCAGATAGCCCACCCACCCCCCGTTCGCCGCCGCTGGAGGGAGAGGGCAGTGATGACCTCTGGGCGTATGGTCAATGCCTCCCCCTGAGACCCCTTTAACGGGGAACCCTGTTATCTCCGCCGCAATGGGGGCGGGGGTCACCGCCCCATGCCCCCCCCCCAATTTTGTAGATGACTAAAGGATTCTGCCCAGGGCCTGCAACCGCCAAAGTTGTGACGAATTGCTATGGGAAAGGCGAAACTTGCCAATGCAGGGAAAGTCCTTTCCGGCCCTTCAACAGCGACCTTGACATAGCAGCGCCTGCATGCCTGTGGAAAATAAAGTGGTTACCTGCAAAGTAAACATCAATTGATGGAGTGGAGGGTGGGGAAGCTCTGAATCCAATGGCTGCTTCCCAGGTATGACTCAACTTCTATTGTGTGCACTGTATAATCCCTCCTTCTATCTGGCCAATCCCCTTGGCAACACCTCCCCAGCCGGGATTGGGCGGCTGCTGGAATAGGTGGAGTCCACAGGTATCCAACCTGGGAAGGTGGTGCCAGGCCCAACTGCCAGGAGCTGCACCGTGATCCAAGGGGGCTACATGCGACCACACAAAATGCGCACCCCTTTTGATGTGGGGAACGTCCGTTCCTGCCAGAGAGCATGTTTGAGGTGGAAAACAGGTCGGGATGGGCAGTGGGAAGACAGCATGTTTGGGGTGGGGGGCGGCAGTGTGTGTGTGGTGTCTGTCTTTTTTCTCTCTCTCATCCACTGTACAATGCAACTCAACTTTACAGGAATGCCATTGGGATTGAAACTGATTTGAAGTTATTCAGAAAGCATCATTGAACTGGGCTGAGGGATTCCTTTGGATCACTTTGCTGCTGTCTTCAGGGTTTTATCCAGGGATGGAGAAGTCAAGTGCTACTGGGGTCAATGTCACATCAGTAGCAGAATACCACAGAGCCAACAGTTAGGAATGTTGCAATTTGGAGCACAACAACATCTGGAGAGCCAAAAGTTCCCCATCCTGGGTTTAGTCTTATTTGAAAGCAAGCACTTCCTGAATGCAAAAATATATTTCTTCCTCCTTTTTTGTCGTCGTTTCATACAGAAACTTGCTACACCCCCTAGCACTAAACTACAGGACGCTGGCAGATGTGACATAAATGATGTCATGCTAAAGTCTTTCATTACAAATGCCGCTCGGCGCTTCTCCCCAGGAATGATTTATTACGTTTTGTCAATCCAGTTCTTACGTACCCACATCATTTTTAAGCATCATTTTTCTTCTGGACATCTTTACATTTTTACAAAAACACACGGAGATAGCATCACAGCAAGGCAGGCACTGAAGCTGGCAATTTACGAATATTGTTACTAATAAATAAATATGGTGTGTGAGGGAAATGGAATGTCGGCTCTGAAAGCCAAGGCAAACTGAAAGACAAATTTCCAGAGGTATAATCAGATGAGGTAAGAAAAGAACACAAGTAGAGCCCTGCTGGGTCAGACCAATGGCTCATCTAGTCCAGCATCTCACAGTGGCCAACCAGATTCTCCTGGGAAGCCCACACACAGAACGTGAGTGCAACAGCACTCCCCCCTCTCATGATCTACAGCAGCTGGTATTCAGAGGCTCCATCAAAGAATCATAGAACTGTAGAGTTGGAAGAGACCACAAGGGTCATCTAGTCCAACCCCGGGCATTGCAGGGATCTTTTGTACAACATGGGACTCAAACCCACAACGCTGAGATTAAGAATCTCATGTTCTACCGGCTGAGCCATCCCTGCTCTAATATTGCCTCTGATACTGAATCCTTTTTCAAAGCCATCCAAGTCAGTGACAATCGCTACATTGTGTGGTAGTACTTTCTTTTGCCCGTCGCAAAGTCTCCCACTCCTCAGGTGGGATGACAATTAATTATTTCTCCTTCGGGGGGGTGGAATTGCTTCTCTTTGCCCACCTCAGTTTGTTCCTTCATTTTTCTTTGTTCTGTTAATCACCATGTGATTGCCTATTCCAGCTTCTTAAACAAATCAAATCACGGCAAATCAATTAGCACAGGCAATGTCATCAGGCGGCCAGATTAATTTTGCATCAAAAATAATACCAGAAGGCTAAACTTCAGAGGGCAGAAAGACCCAAAAGATTAAAATGGAATATTGACATAGGATTTTGGGATGAATCTCTATGTGTGTGTTCTGAGCATATTCATTCCAAGCAGTGCCGAAGCTGCATGCTCCGCTACTGGGGGTGGAGAGCAGGTGGGGGCGTGGCTGGCGCCCCCCGGGGGTGTGGTATGCTGACTGCAAGGGTGTGGTGTGCCGTCTGCAGGGCCGTGGTGCGTGTTCTGGGGGTGTAACGCACTGCCTATGGGGCCGTGGCGCCCAGCGCACAGGGGTGCACGGCGCATGTCCAGGGGGGCTGCTGCGATGGCACCCTACCAGAATAGTGGTGCCGGGGGAGGTCCACTCCCTCCACACTCCCATTCCTCCACCATTGATCCCAAGGAGGACAACCAGACAGTAGTTTAATTCTTTATCGACATAGTACACACTTACACTAGCTCTTAAGGTGCATTGAACACATGCATACGCTTCCGGCAACTAACTAGCTGGCACTGCCTCCCCTCAATACCTTCATCCAAGTCATTTATAAAGATATTGAATAACAACGGGCCTAGGACAGAGCCCTTGCAGCATCCCACTTATCACTTTCCCCCCAAATGACGAGGAACCACTCTTTTAGTTCCACCTAACAGTTACTTTGTGCAATTCACATTTTACCAGCTCCTCTGCAAGAATATCATGGTGGACTTTGTCAAAGGCCTTACTGAAATCAAGGTACACTACGCCCACAGCATTCCCCTGATCCACCAATCTTATAATTCTGTGTGTGTGTGTGTGTGTGTGTGTGAGAGAGAGAGAGAGAGAGAGAGAGAGAGAGAGAGAGAGATTCATCTGGCATGACTTTTTTTTTTAAGAAACCCATGCTGGGTCTTCATAATCACAGGACAAAACTATAACCAGTTGTCTCTAGCTCTTCCTACTGTTGAACTCCCTGTCTTCTGCCCTACCAATGTCAATGGGCATCAGTCACCACTGAATATAATCTAACATAATTTTAGCTCAGTGGATTTTTCTCCTTTGTCTTAAATTGCTTTAGTGCTGTGGATTTTCTTGGGAGGGGGGAGTTCGTTCTTAAGTGATACATTCTAATCTATTGTGTTTTATTTGTTTCCTCTGACTGTATCATATTGTTATTGTGCGTTGTTTATTTATGCTCTACATTGCAAACCACCTAGAGAATATTTGGACCCAGAAATAGCCCAAATAAATATTTGGGAACACCTTATAAGTCAATGGGCACAGGATGTCTACAACTTGTCTTGCAAGCTAGGGCCTACCCAGCTTACAATATTTACACTGGAAGAAATGGGAGTTTCCGTTTCTGTTCAGATTGATGTCTGGATGCAAATTAGAATTTTATTTTAAATGGAGGAGTGACAAAGTATTGGCATGAATCCTTCTTGATTATGATCTTCCATCATTTTGATTTTATAATTACTGAATGAAATACTGAATGGAATCAATCAGCTTCCAATTGTTACCTTGGTGAAAGATTAAAACATCGTTACTTGTCATACATATTTCACACTTTAGCAAATTTTAATAAACTGAATGCATGAGAAATGGTTGTATTATCTCGCATGGAAGTGGGATGCTAATGACATTTCTATTGATTTTAATTCATATTTGTTGGTCAGAATTACTCAGATTCAGGCAAGGCATGATGTCCATAATTATTGCTAACAAATGACGACCGCAGAACACTGAAACAGCTAAAATGAAATCATTAATCAAAAATACCATAAAATAATTGCCTACAAGTTAGGGAGGTCTCATCTTCCTAATTACTATCTTTTATGGCATATTGATCTGTTTTTAATTTGTACATGTTGGTGATTTCTCTATCAGAATATTAAATAGGAGATTTTTTTATTTATTTTTACAAAATCACTACAAAATGGGCATAGTGGAGGTGGTGGGGGGGGGTTGGAAGTAGTTGTCTCAATGGAGAAAAACTTTCAGAGTGTAATGTGTATAATTATTTGCATTGATGTATAGATAATATGTGCATATGCTTGCTTGCTTGTGTATGTAGAGGCTCTTCCAGAGTCTCAGGAAAGCCCAGGCCACTTCCAGCTGTTGATGCCCCAAGCCATTATATATATGAGAAATGACAACACACAAAAGCAAACTAAGGCACCCAAAAAAGAGTGATACATTAATTGTGTGGGGGTTTTTTTAAATACCGGTATAACAAATGCTTTACTACCTTATTTTCTGCGTAAATGCACTCATTATTTAGAGAGAATCTTGCTTTTGTGTAGTGTCGCAGTTGATATTAAGCATATGACAAAACCTAGATCAGGGGAAAATAATGTCTTTTAACAAACCACGTCTCCTGTTTGCAGTTCTAAGCCGAGAGAGTGTGTCACAATGTGGTCTGATGCACCTAAATACATGTTGCAACACTTATCAAAATTTAAGGGATTCTTTGAGCTTGAGTCTGGGGACCAAATAGCTCTCACGGGCTACCCCTCTGATCATAAGTGCCAACTCTAAGGCACCCAGAGCCCTCCAATGAAATATTAGGGGGGAGCAGGGGCCCCCAATGTTGAGAACAATCAGTTGTGGAGGAGGGCTGAGCATGGATCCGAGTGCAGTGTGGCTTCAGTGGCTGGCGCCTCCTTCCGCTGCTGAGAAGGAGGAGGGTGGAAGCAGCTCTGGGCCAGTGGCAGTGGCAGGAGGAGGAGGCCGAGTGTGGAGCAGAGCGCAGTGCAGCTTCATTGGCCGGGTGGTTCCTCCTCCTGCTGCTGCCATGGAGGGGAAGGAGGGGGAAGCAGCCGCCAGCCATTGGTGGCAGGAGGAAGAAGAAGAAGAGTTTGGATTTGATATCCCGCTTTATCACTACCCTAAGGAGTCTCAAAGCAGCCAACAATCTCCTTTCCCTTCCTCCGCCACAACAAACACTCTGAAGTGAGTGAGGCTGAGAGACTTCAGAGAAGTGTGACTAACTCAAGGTCACCCAGCAGCTACATGTGGAGGAGCGGGGAAGTGAACCCGGTTCACCAGATTACGAGTCCACTGCTCTTAACCACTACACCACGCTGGAAGAGGAGGAGGCCGAGCACCTGAGAGGAATTGCTGCCAGCCACTGAAGCCTTGGTGCTGCCGTTGAATTTGGCTCCGCCCCCTGGCTCCTTCCAGTGTCCTGGAGTCCCGGCATCATGCACATTTAATGCGAGCATCATCGTCCGTCCGCCCCCCATCTTCTGCTCAAATTGGTGCTTCTGATTTGCCCTATGTATGCATGTGTGACATGTGTGTGTGTGCTGGGCCAGGATAATGAGAAATGAACAGCTAGTGCATGCAGTCAGCCCTTATGCTCCTTCAACATGCCTCATGAGAAAGTGCACATAACCTATCCGTCAAGAGACACCATAGGAGTTAAAATCCAAAATGTCTGGAGGGCACCGAGTTGTCAAAGGCTACACTACAGATATTTCTCCCCTGTACCTCTGAAGCTACAGCAGATGTTTCTGAAGTGGCCAAACAACATTGCATCACCAGATTTCCAAACTAAAATTTATGGCGTGTCAAATAATTTTGGCCAGAGAGGTGAATTTTGGCACACGGATTAATATATGTGAGACCCAAAAAAAAAAAGCAGCAAAACTTTCTTCAAAGCTAAAAAGAAAAATATTAAAATTGACATGCAATTGTTTTGCATTCTTTCCCAGCCTCACTGCTTGTTGGAGTGTCCTCCTAACCACGAAAGGGTCTATCACCTGTTCCCTGGCATATCCACCTCTTTTGGGTGTGTCTATGCTGTGATTAATTTTGCTACCCTGTCTACAGTCCCTTGAAGTGAAGGCCTTATTTAAGCTCTCCCTTGGAAAGGATGATGTAAAAGGAAGACATGATATTTGCTTACAATTTTTGCTTAGATATGTGTTTGCTGTTTCTTAGGTAACTGCAGCCCAGCCACAGACTTACTTATTCACTAAAACACACACACACACACACACACACACACACACACACACACACAGTGTTATGACACCTTAAGGAATAACTTATTTCTCGTGGCATACACTTTCTTGGACCAGAGCCCACAGCACCAGAGTGCTATCCTCAGTTAGCAGATTGTGCATATATGGACACAGAGGCGAAGAATTATAAACATTGGAGCCAAAGGACCATGAAATGCAAGAGGTACCATCTGTGGTAGGGCTGCCATACACCAACAACTTTTGTATCCAGCAACCCTAATCTGTGGCATTTCTACAAACACCTCAAATATATACAAGATTAGTATAAAGACCATTCACAGCAGAAGGAGATGGTGTAGGTGTGGTGTAGTTGTTAAGAGCGTTAGTCTCATAATCTGGTGAACCGGGTTCACGTCTCTGCTCCTCCACATGAAGCTGCTGGGTGACCTTGAGCTACTCACACTTCTTTGAAGTCTCTCAGCCCCACTCACCTCACAGTGTTTGTTGTGGGGGAGGAAGGGAAAGGGGAAAGTTAGCCGCTTTGTGACTTCTTAGGGTAGTGATAAAGCAGGATATCAAATCCAAACTCCTCCTCCTCCTCCTCCTCCTCCTCCTCCTCCTCCTCCTCCTCCTCCTCTTCTTCTTCTTCTTCTTCTTCTTCTTCTTCTTCTTCTTCTTTATGAGGGCCAGCTCCAGGTTTTGGGGGGCCGTTGGGTACAGGGTTCCTGTGGGCCCCTTGCCCCCTCTTTCTTCCCCAAACCACACTTCCGTACTGCCCAACTTTTTATTTCAAAAACCAGGACTCGTGTCCAGAGGTTGGCAACATGAGAACGGACCTGTTCTGTGGTGGCTCCGTTTGTTGTATGCTCTCCTCAGGGAGGCTCACCTGGTGTATTCATTCCATATCTTAGGTGCAGGCAAAATGTTTCTCTTCAGTCAGGTGAACACTGTTAAGTGCCTGGGATCCCTGGACCATAGCTGTCAACTTTTCCCTTTTTTTAAGGGAAATTCCCTTATTCCGAATAGGATTCCACACAAGAAAAGGGAAAAGTTGACAGCTATGCCCTGGACTCTCACACCACTCAGAGATTGGACTGGTGTGGAATAATATTCTATTAAAAATAATAAAAATAAATAATGTTTCTCTCATACATATTAAATGCCTGAAGGAGCACTTTAAAAAAAAGAATAATAATAATAATCATCCATACCTTCATTTCTATGTTTCATTTCCGTGTTCTATGTCCTCATTTTTATGTTTCCATGGCATAAAAATAAGGACTTAAAGAAGGGATGAAAGACCAGAATTACTCAGGATTTGTTATGTTTCACTGTCATTTTTTTCTATTCAAGAAAAAACATTTTTGTCAGGTATTCCAGTATTTATACCTTATGACTCATTCCAGCCAGCAGAGAAGAACTTAAAACACAGAACAAAATTGCCATCTATAATTGAAATGGGCAGCATTACCATTGCAAAGTACTTTTATGTTTCAACTCTATTAGCAGGAAATTAGGGAGATATCCCATAAGTGTTATTGTTTACTTTATAATGAGAACTAAGAACATAAAAATATAATCGGCACGAATGCAGAGCAGATCCAGAAATGAATTAAACTTACTGTATCAGGATCACCGAAAAGTTAAGTGCACCCGAAGCTCCTACGAGATGAAGCCCCTGATGCAAATATGTTCCCACGTACAGGAACATGCTCTGTGTGTGCTACTGTGTGCAAGGACCTGTACCTTTATACCCTAACCAATAGATGATCAGCGCTGTCATATCTGACAGTGCTAACCAGGTAGCCTATTCAAAGATGACTGGATGTCATTCTCCAAACCCCCCCCCCCCAAAAAAAACAGGCAACTGGATCTTTCAAAGCTAAGAGCACTGATTATCCATCGAGCAATAGACTTTCCCATTGTTTATAACTTTTTAATATGCTTTTTATTGTATGGTTTTATGTTTTATTGCTGTAAAACCACTTCGATTTCTTCTTTATGACATAGCAGTATATAAATATTTTTATAAATAATTAATAAATATCTGCACATTGAAGCCTTCTTCCATTTCTCAACGGATTGGGGTGGGTGGGTGGGGGGTCGTGTGTCAGAGCTGTGTTCCAATGTGGATAATATGCTAATTTGCATAGAATGGTTAACAAACTTAAAGCTATGCAAATACAGCCATGCATTTAATACCTCAGTTAGTCTGGCAGTGAGATGGTCTAGTGTCTTTTGCAGACCACTGTGAGTTGGGCACCTGTTAATGAGAGAATACAGTGAGATGTAGTAAAATCCCTTAAAGTGTTTACTATTTTGTGTGCGTCTAACTGATGTGTGACCACCAAGGTGCAGGTCCTTTTTGGACCCAAACCTACATTTCCTTTCCTTTCCTTTCCTTTTTTAAAAAACAAAATGCCCACTTATGGGGCTTAGAAGGTTTAAAAGTACTGAATTTCACAAGGTGATACTTAACAGTACTGCCTTAAAATTCATCAAGGAGACTAAAGATGTGGTTTTTTGAACTTCAGCTGTAAAAGCAGGCAGAACTGCCTTGAAACTAAAAGCCCATCATCTTGGCAGCATAGCCAACAAAAGATTGAACTTAAATTGGTCACCTGATTGGTCACTCTATTTTTATCAGCAGTGGATTGGATATCCCTGAGATTCATCAAAAAGCCTTTTCCGGTGCTGGCAACAGCAATGACAACAAAATCATACCATATTTACAGTAAAGAAATGTGACTTGAAGAAAGACACGCCTTGTGTTTTTTTTAGATCATATACCCTATCCTTTGCCCTCAAGGCTTCGTTTCTGTAACACATCAAAGCTCCAAATAGTGTAAATACAAAGTGATACTGGAAAAAACATTGTCAAAACATTTAGACATATGTGATGGTGGTAAGGATTTTATGGGAGAAACCTTGAAAGAGGACATTATCAATAGTTCAGCTGCTGAGTCTAATGCATGTGTTTTTAGAAAGCAAAACCTCTTCTATGACTAGCATGGCATGCGCTTGTCCCTTTGCTCTGTTTTGCACAGAGGGGAGTTCAGCTACAATCCTAGAAGCATTTACCAGTAAGTTCCATTGGACCCAATCATTAGCTATGCCTACAATTGCACTGTCACTGTCAAAAGTATATCATCCTGCAGCACAATTATATGCATTTCTACTCAGAAGTAAGTCCCATTTGGCTCAGGGGGGCTTACTCCCAGGTAAGTGTGTATAGGATTTTAGCCTTGGCCAATAGCTAGCCCAAACATGAAAGCTATGTTTGCAACACAATTCTATGATGTGTCTATTCAGAGGCAAGACCCACTGTGTTCACAGGATGAAAAGTTCACCAGCATTTTAGAGCAAAAGTCTCCTAACACACATTTGTGTGCAATTTTGCCTAATGTGCAGATTTTTGAAAAGCAATTTTGCTATGTTATTTTCACCAATATGTGTGATTTTATGCACACTGCACCACAGTATATTCATTTTTGGTACATTTGCTGGTCTGGAGAAATCCATTGCAAAATCCAGAGAAGGGCAAACTTTGGAGGATAACTGGCTGGATACAGAAGAGTGGCGGGAGACACCAGCTGAGGAACCTTTAAGGGAAGAAGTTTCAGGGTTGGTGGTGGGATGGCGATGAGTGGTCAGAGGGAGAAGAGGGGGCAGACTGGGAGGAGGAGGTTTTGGAAGCTGAAGAGGTAACAGCATTTAGTGAGCATGAAGAGGCTGTGGCAGACAGCAATCCAGAATCAGACGCAGGAGCAGAGGCTGGAAAGGAGGGGGTGAAGAGGCAGAAATGAGGTAGGCTGCTGAAGATGTCAGGGCGTGTCCCGCTCCTGCTGTGACAAGCTCCCCTCCCCTTGATTTCCCAGAAAACATCCAGTTTAGCATATACATTCTGAACTAAGAGTGCTAGAAGCTGTCGCCTAAATGTTCTCTTCTTTTTTTAAAGGAAAAAAAAAATCTTCCCTGTGCTCCTGACTATGCAAACAAGACAGAAACAGTCTGATCCCGTGCCTGTTTCACTGTGCCAGAATGCGGACAAAGCAAAACAAACACCAAGCTGACATATGCCATAAATATTTTTAAGGGGGGGGGGAATCTCCATATGTTGTGGGACTCCAGCCCCTATCATCCCCAGCCAACAGGGCTAGTGGTCAAGGATGATGGGAATTGTGGTCCCAGAAACATCCCTGCCATAGTGAATGAGTCAGATTCAAACTTTGTCATGGGTCTACTCCTAGCGTAGCTGTCTGGATCCAACCCAATATTTCATAACCTAAGCACCCAAAGGTTTATACAGTATAGCTAGATGCAGTCTAATCTTAGTTTTGCTAACCTTTATGATCTGAAGCTCCTAAACATAACCGTTCACACCCCGTACTCTCTCTCCATATGGCCTCCTGTCATTGTAACCCTAATTAAGAATTCCTATTTATACAAATTTCCCATTATCCAAACGTTTCAAAAGTCCCTTAAGCACTTCAATAAATGAGATTGTAAAGTGTATAAATGTGCATTGGAAATCTACCTTATCTCTATAACACAGCCACTTATACTCTGAGCTATATCTCTCTGATCATTATGCCTATTTTCTTTCAAGCCTACAGTGTGACAAAATCCACATAATAAGACTAAGGTTATTTTGATGTCACATCGGGCTGTATTATTACAGACTTTTAAGTGATGTGGGCATGATTCACACATCTGTTTTTGAGATAGCGAAGTCTCCATGCAGTAATTTCTAACGCCTCATTTTCATGTGGGGAGCCAAAGCAAAATGCCTTTTCTTCTGAGGTGATGTCTTTTGAAAAGGTCAGATGGGCCCTATTTCACACAATCCACAGCTTCTCCACACAGAGGGAAATTAAGTAGCAAAGGAAGAGTTTACCTCTTCAAGAAAACTTTGTAGATTTCTTCCCAAACACTGGGAACACTGCTAATACTGAAATATAAATCTTGCCAAACACTGGCATGGTTTGCATGTTACTTTCAACCATAGTTGGGTTTTTAAAAAACTATGGGTCAAAGTGAGTGTGAAAACGCAGGCACTTTGCTTCCTTCCCTGCTCCTGCCACCCCACTTAGCATTATGTCCAAACCAGGGCTCAGACTGTATCCAGGGTTTGTTCTTGGTTTACTGTTCATGGTTTGGGGAAAAGATGCCACGAGCCCACTTCAGATGGGTTTAGTTTGTGCAGAGGAGCAGAGAGGGAGCAATGTGCCCATGATTTCAGCAACATACACCACTACATTGTTTCCTCATCTTTAAACCATAGTTTAGTTTAGTAGTTATATCCTTATAAGGATCAGCCTCGTGGGTCAAATTTGACCCTGTCAGTAACATGACTTTGCATGATGCCTTCTGGGAACAGGTGTGCACAAGTAATGCAGGATTTAACCCACCCTCCTGCTCATCAGGTCATGTCACAAGTGAAGTCAGCTGATAGGTAGGTAACCATGGTTTCAGGAAAAATGGTGTCACTGGCCAACATGGACCCCCGGCTGGCTAAGATTGGCCTGCAGAGATTTCCCACGCTTGGGTTAAAATGATGTATGAATGAGGCCCCTGACCATCATAACAAAACAGGCCTGCCCCCCCCCAAGCTAAGATTACAGTCTGAAAAGTATTTATAAATGAATAAGTTCTACTGAAACAACAAACAACAACAAAAGTGGATTTTACAAGTTCTTATGGTGGTTAAGAGACATACCGGTATAATTCAAATCCTGAATTTCTTGTGCAAGCCAGTCCATTGTGTGTTCTTCGGCCAGCCAGTCCCGCACCTTCAACTTCTCAGTCTCAGCAGAGAAATCAGTGGAGGCCTATACTTTTGCACCGAGGTTGTATGTATGGCCTTGGTTGTTTTCAATGCAGCCACAACAAAGGAGAGAAGGGCATTTGTGTTTTCCTACCTTGGGAGTGTGTGTGTGTGTGTAGCAGAGCATAACATAATATAATAACAAATGCCCAGAGTAAAAGTAAAAGGGATATCCAGTTTCACCTTGGGAGTATTTTTGTAGCAGTTTTTAACCATAGCGGCTACTAGAAGTTAAAAAAAAAAAAAACAACCCAAAAAACAGGAAAAAGTATTCTTTCTTAAAGACTGCCTGACAAACAAAATAAAATCAAAACATCAATGTCTGTGGGAAACAATGGCACCATGTGGACACATGGAAAAAGCCTTTGGCTTAACAGCTGATTGGAAAATAGATAATGCCATTAATTTTATACAACAGAGAGAGGACTTGCTTCGCATTGTGAATGCAGATCCAAGAATGGCAAAGCTTGCAAGTAAACACCTCCCCCCTTGAGGAGGCAGTAGAGAAGAAGAAAAAGAAGAAGAAGAAGAAGAAGAAGAAGAAGAAGAAGAAGAAGAAGAAGAAGAAGAAGAAGAAGAGTTTGGATTTGATATCCCGTTTTATCACTACCCTAAGGAGTCTCAAAGTGGCTAACATTCTCCTTTCCCTTCCTCCCCCACAACAAACACTCTGTGAGGTGAGTGGGGCTGAGAGACTTCAGAGACGTGTGACTAGCACAAGGTCACCCAGCAGCTGCATGTGGAGGAGTGGAGACACGAACCCGGTTCCCCAGATTACGAGTCTACCGCTCTTAACCACTACACCACACTCTTGCATGAAGTACTACAGGCCTTGCAACGACCCTGTCCCCTGGTAGCATTTTTTCCCAATATAAATAAATAAAAATAATCAAAAGTAGCATGCAATGAAAACATATTGTTAGCCCTAAATTGATTTGAGCTTGATTTGATTTATTATATATCAATGACGCTTTTCATTGAAATGAATCCCAAAGCGGCTTACAAACAATAAAAATACTTCAAAAGCAGCAAGCATTCATTCAAGATGACGTTTGGTAAATGGTGAATCAGCGTTACTGGGCTGTTTAAATAAATTTGGGGGTATATTATTTTAAATCCTCTAGCTCGAAGAAACAAAATAGCCCACTTAAAAGTGAGTTGTTCCGTGTAGGTAGGTAGACACAATGTCATAGACAGATAATCTGGTGTAGTGATGATAAACGTCCTAAGCGTTAGCATTAAAAAAAAGGGGCTAACCACTGTTTTCAAAGAAGTACTGTATAATATTAAGCACATTTAAGCAATTATCTGGGGAACTGTTTTGCTGGTCATGTTCTGTCTTGTTATTTTTACTAGGTAGCACACAGAAATGCTTCTGACATTTATGTGCTGTGGAACAGTGGTATTTCTGAGAATTAAAAAAAAAAAAAGATGCAGCAAGGCATTCTTCCGGTAACTATTTTTGGTCAGGTAAAAAAAAACAACAACCACTAAAGTGATATGTATAGCCAAAGACTACTGCAATGGGTCTGGTTCCTGCCTTGCAGAAGAATTCTACCATAGAGACTGTTTAACAGAAGGAGGGGCTGTTAATCTGATGGTGCAAGTGAATTTAAGTCTGTTGCAACAAAACGGAGCTTTAAAAAAACACCCCAGCAGTGGAAGACAGGAGTGCCTGGCATGCTCTGGTCCATGGGGTCACGAAGAGTCGGACACGACTAAATGACTAAACAACAACAACAACAACCTATTTATATGTATACACATATATACCTATTCTCTCTCCCACCCCCACCCTCTCTCTCTCTCTCTCTCTCTCTCTCTCTCACACACACACACACAGGGGGTCATAGTAAAATAGACAAGATAATGTAAAAGGAGGAAGCTTGCATGCACCTGTTCAATGCACAAGTTGCAATGCATAAACAAAGCATTCTTCACAGGGGAAAACTAGGAGGAATGGGCACAATCCTGCCCTTTGTACAGGGCTGAGCCCTCAGTATTTGCCAGTTGACAGCAACGTAGACATTAGATCACAGCATCCTCAAGATCCAGCACATCATGACGTTGTCTGCTTTCTGCAGATGCTGCAAAGCTTCCTTCTCCGTGTGTCTCTTGCTTACTCTCCCCCAGCTCACTCCAAAAAACCCACCCTGGAGCCTCTCTGTAAATACAGTTCAAGCTGCCTCCATCGAAGCTATAAGTGGAGAACTGCACGGGGGGGGGGGCCACATGTGGCCCTCCATGCCTCACTCTCTGGCCCTTTGAATGTTCTGTAGATGTCATGGACTGGCTGGATGCAAAGGAGGGGTGGGAGGCGCCAGCTGGGGAATCCCAAGGGAAGAAGGCCCAGAGCCTAATAGTGGGACAACAATAAGTAGTCAGAGGGAGAGATGGAGCAGACAGGGAGAAGGAAGAGGGAACTGGGTTTGTAAGCAGGGAGAGTCTGTGGCAGACAGCAGTCCAGAAGCAGAGGCTGGAGAGGAGGGAGGGAGGCCAAGAGGCAAAGTAGAGACAGGCTGCTAAAGAAGCTGGGGGGGAGGGTCTCCGCCTTCTGCTGAGACCAGCTCCCCTCCCTGCTGGTCTCACAGAACCAGAAGCGGTAGAAGAGGGCAGAGCAAGGACAAGCATGGTGATGAAGTCTCAGATTGCTTGGGAAGGAACCAACTGCCTCATAGGGGCAAGATCTACTGGGATGAGCTGTGCTCACTAGGTCTGGCCTCCTGAGTCAACAGAGCTTCCTTGAAAATGTTAACTTCGTTGATGCTGTGTGATTTACTGCTGATTTGCTCCTGACTCCCACCCCTGCCACTGGCCACGCCCCATCCCAAGGGCACACCACCACTCACCTGCCCTGCTCTGCATCCCCCTCAAGTGCTTTTGCCTGACTGAAGTTGCCCTTGAGATGTGACGGTCCCTCGTGACGGTCCCTCGTGTTTGCTTGGAGAGGTGCGTGTGTAAGAGAGAGAAAATATGTGTTTAGAAAAAGCGTGTTCTCTTTCCTGGAGAGCACGTGTTGCGGTGGGGGCCAGAAGGACACCCCTCTGTTGTTGGGCGGGTTAGGATAGATGGTCTCTTGTAATTGGGTCTAGGGTGTAGCTGGGGAGATTTGAATGTAGCCATTTATTGATTGACAGGCCAGGGTCTATATATTGTTTAGCACGCTGCTTATTCCCTCTCTTCGCTGCGTGCATCGGATCTCCCGCCCTCCCTTCCCTTTTATTAGGCCTCTGTGTATGACCTTGCTATGCCTGTCATGGGGTCGTCTGCTTTGGGGCAGGGGCCTGGTAGGAATTTTTTCCATTTGGCTGATTGGATGGTGCCATCTGGGTTTTCGCCTACTGCGTAGCAATTAGTCACAACTTGTAAGGTTGGCGGTTAGGCATTGGTTCATTTTGGTTGGGGGAGGGGTCAGAATTGACGGCTGCCCCTCCAATGCTGCTGCTGCGCGGGGAATTCCGTTAAAGGAATCCAGGGGCTCGCTATTGCTTTTGTCCGTATCCCCCGGCCGGGGGCCAGGGCCACGCAAGAGCCCCTGGGAACATTTGGGGAGAAGCGAGGACCAGACCCCCGGCTCCAAATCTCTCCCCAAATTGGGTTTTCCCCTTACTGACAAATGTCAGTTCTGTCCCTAGAGTGACAGATAGTCCGAACCAATGCCTAAGCAACCACTCACGCAATTTGTATTTTAATAAAGTTGTGGCCAAATTTAATGCCAAAAACCTTAAACTTAAATTTATGTCTGAAGTGTGAATTACTTGAGGGGTGGTATGGGGACCTCAACACGCAAGTGCTTATTTATGTATTGTTTTGCCCAGCTGCAATGTAGCCACCTATCCAGACGAAAGGGACTGCTGTTGATCTGCCTCAGACCCTGTCCCACACAGGGGCATGTGGCCCTTGGAAGATCATCTATGAAGGAATGCAGCCCCAGGCTGAAAGGATTCCACACTCCTGTCTAGGCCCAAACCATCTGTGGTGAGGCTGGGAAGCACTTAGTAATTAAATTATAATAAAAAAACAATTCCTTTTGTAGATCTATGTCAGTTAATTCCAAGTCTCCATTAATCTGTTAAGACCGACGTTGCACAAGGTGGTGGCATTTTATTTATTTTTTTGTTTTAACATGCTTCTTTTCTCCCTTTCTCTATCTACCCTTCCACCCCCAAGAACATTTGCCAGCCCCGGAATTCCCTGCTTCTTGCCGGAGATCCTGTTACTCAATGGGGGTATTAAAGAGCTGAGCCCAGGCCCGTGGAATGCAGCCGTCTGCATGCTTCCTTGCCATAGTTTGCTCCACACTGTCGTATTTTTGTATTTTGGAAACCGCACATGCAAATAGTGGCAGGAGGCAGCAGGACGAGGGGACCAAAAATACAAAGCAAAGCCTTAGCATATGTTAGGGCCTCTCGGGCTAAAACGTGCAAGTGTGGGGGGCGGGAGAGGCAGACAGAGATCCACCCACCTTCCACATGCTCAGTAATTGTGTTACTCAGCTGTCTTTTCCTTGGCTGCCCTTCCGGTTGCTATTGCTCGATAAACACAAGGCCATAAAGATAACAATATATGCGCCACCACAGATAAACGAAATCCTAAATGAATAAATTTGCTAGGCAGTTGACGATTTCATCAGACACCCATCTATTAAAGCCATCAAGCAATATAAAGAATAAAATTCAGGGCTGTTCCTTTAAGTGCCGCTTTATTCAGTTTCCTTTATAGTAGTCATCTTTGTTTATGTCTTTTTCTTTTTCTTTTTGCAAGGGTCACCACTTCCTACTTTTGAAGTACTTCCTACTTGTTAGGGGTTGGACTTGCTGCCCCTTGGGACCCCTTCCGTTCCAACTCTACAAGTCTATGATTCAATTCTATGATCTCTCTTAAAGCAAGGCTGGGGGCCAACTTGTGACCCTCTGGATTGCGGGGATTCTTTAGCTGGAGCTTCCTGTGCACAGGACAGAGTCAACTGCACGCAGGATACCAGTTGCTGGGGGATTTGCGGCCAGCGCCTCATGTGCACCCTTGCACGGAGCACCGGCCAAGCCTGTGGACGGGACGGCCGGTAATTCCGGAGCCCAGCTCACACCGCGCCGTGAAGAGGATTGTCCGCCAGGCTGAATTTGAAGGATGAGTGAGTTGTCCGGATGAATGAATGCCTCGTAGATGGATCTGCAAGCACTTGCGACCTCTTAAGTTGTTCCCAAAAGCAAGGAATCAAAGTAAAGGTGGCCAAAACGGCGGCCAAATAATAAGCTAGTAAACGGTAGAAATTAAACTAAAATGAAATAAAGACAGACAACCATGGTTTTCTTTAGACGGCTTTGGCTGACCCGCGCGGGCGGTTTCTTCTCTCTATACCTTGCCACGCAACCTTCTCTCTGGGCTTGTCCGTTCCACCGTCTTCCACGCTAGCTCTTTCTAGTTCTACACCTGTACTCTTCTTAGTTCTCTCTTAATTCTCCTCTAGTTACACCGTAATTCTACGCCCAGCACGGGGAGCCGCAGCCTTTTATTAACAAGAACAAACAACGTCATAATCAACACTTTTACCAATCAGAACACTGTTGCTGCCCTTGAAAAGGGCGGGAAGCAGATTAACTGACCACTAAACAGTTTAAACTTGGAGCCAAAAAGTCCCGGCGGAGCAATCCCAGCGGCAAGTCGCCTGCTGGATCCTCCTTTCACTTTCACTTTAACGTGGAGGTATACATCAAATAGTGCATAAATAATAATAAACAGATATAAACGACTATAGGTGCAAGCGCACCCACGAAGTGTATTCCCACACTGGATGTTGCTGGACTACAACTCTCATCATCTTTGACCACAGGCCATGCAGGTAGGGACCAATGGAGTCCAACACCTGGAGGGCCACAGGTTCCTCACCCTTTAAAAAATATTATTGGCCTATTTCGACTTGGTATTTGTTTTGCTTTGTCCTTTCTCACTTGTAAACACCTATTTTAAAAAAAATTGTGTCAACTCATCACTTTACACAGTTTTCTTACATCTTTCCTCTTTTTTTTGGTAAACATTGTTTTCAAACAAGTGAAAAGTTCCCAAATGGCCAGTTATACACATCAAGCACATTTATACTCTCATAGTGGCATGAGATTTATAAAGGCTGTAATCTGACACACACTTCCCAGAAGAAAGCCCCACTAAACTTGGTGAGACCTAAATACATCAACAGGATTGTGTTTTTAAGTTCATGAATAGCGCAGTCCTATGCCTTTTTTGTAAATTTATTTGGTTTTTCAGATTAAAATTTTACAGTCACATCCAACACACAACATAGAAAGAAGATTCCAAAGAATCTCCTGGAGTTCCCTCTTCCCCTTTGTGGGTCCTATTGTTAATCATTTCCTCCTGCATCTTTTATGATAATCCAAATCTATTACCTCTCCATTGTGTTGAAAATTCAGGATTGGAATAACACTTGTATTTTAATGCAGTCCTATGCCTTTTTACTCATATGTATGTCCCACTGCTTGCAGCAGGAGGTCTTATTCCTGAGTACCTGTATATGCAGTAGCAGTTGGGACAGCACTTACTTGACCTCCCTACACCTGGTTGCATCACTGCTACACACTGGGAGGTAGAGGGGAGCAGGGTGGCAGCGGCAAGGTCAGCTTGGTGCAAACCAACAGAACCAGTCATCTGTCCTGCCAGCAAGTTTGTGCTGTGTCGACTTCACCACTGCCTCGCCCCCTCTTGACATGGGCAACAGGAGGCCAAGCAGAGCGCTGCCACTCCACCAACTACTAGTCTAGTGGGTTTATGTGTGCAGGATTGCAGCCTCACTGAACTCAAGTGGGCTACTTCTGAGTAGATATGTATATGATTGTAGCCACAGCCACTTAGGGTATGTTCACATCACCACTTATTGTAAATCCAGTGTGCTCCCACTGCTAGTTTTTGAGGCTGCATTCAGTGGGGGGGGGGGCAGGGAAACCAAAAAAGTCACACACCTTGGACATCCTAGCCCCCTCTGAGATGTGAAGAATACTGCTCAAATGGGGGGGGGGGTGACCTTGCTGCATTTTAAGGTACTAATGTGTACATATTCTTAATACACTAGCAACAAAACAGTGGTCTATTTCAGAAATAGACTTCCATGTGCAAATTTAATTGATGGAATCTGGTGCAAAATATGTACATCCACTGCCTGGGTTTCCAAATCAAATAAATGGGACAGTATAATTTTTTCCCCATGGTGAATTGGGAGCCACATGCCTTGTTTCCAACATATCTCAAGGAACTTATATCTCAAGGAACATCAGCCTGTATCAGTCCTGCAATGTGCAGACAGGGATGCTCCTCCCCATCTGTCATGTGAAGCATATGGAACTAAATGTGCGTGCCTGTCTGCTGTCTGAGGCCACCGCACATAACTATGAGCAGTGCATTATCAGCCAAGCTGCACTTTACAGAAACTTCACTTTATGGATCAGGGCCATAAACCTCAGCTGCCCTGAGATAGCCACACTGTTGGTACATTATATTCTTGAGGAGGCTTTTAAGAGTTGTTACCTACCCCTCAAAGGTAAAACCCTTTAAGTACTATGCAAACAGTGACTCTTGCGCTGCATACTTCAAGAGAGTGTGTTCCAATCCTGAGGTCAAGTTTTCAGAACTCTGTAACATGCACTCTGCTGTTTGGCAACATCTCCCCCTTCTGGATAGAAAAGGTGCACCGTCTGTAGCAACGACACTCTCCCCACCACCACCCTCCCGACCTTTCATTGAAACCAAGAGTGATATATTATCAGTTGTACAGCTCAAAGGATTTTAAATCCGTGCTGTATGAGTCACTGGAAAAGCAATGTCCTAGCAACAGTTTCTCCTCCTTTGATATTACAGCACAAGCTCCTCCTCCTCCCCTCACCAGAGGGGTTTGTGTGGGCTAAGGAGGCACTGTGCCAAACTTTTCTTTTCCCAGTCGGGGCAATGTGGGCGAGTGTAAATTTAGGCTCTGTACTGATTATACAGGGACACGGGGGGCGTTGTGGTCTAAACCACAGAGCCTAGGGCTTGCCAATCAGAAGGTTGGTGGTTCAAATCCCCACGACGGGGTGAGCTCCCGTTGTTCAGTCCCAGCTCCTGCCTACCTAGCAGTTCGAAAGCACGTCAAAGTGCAAGTAGATAAATACTGTAGATACCACTCCGGAGGGAAGGTAAACGGCGTTTCCATGTGCTGCTCTGGTTCTGCATAATTTAGCAAATGACTAAATCTGCATAATTTAGCAAATGACTAAGACAATAATTTAGTAGCAAATTATTCCTTCTCGCTAAGATCAAAACAAAATAAATCCTTCCAGTAGCACCTTAGAGACCAACTAAGTTTGTTCTTGGTAAGAGCCTTCATGTGCATGCACACTTCTTCAGATAGATGTCACAATTGGTACTTTAATCACTTTTGGAGGACGCATCATACTCTCATATAATGCCTTTCAGGTGTTCTGTAGGTTTCAAGTTGCACCCTAGCCTAAGAACACACATAGGCCCCAACTGAAACACAATCCTGGGGACTGTAGTTTGTTAAAGGTGCTAAAAGTTGTTAGGATACCCCTATTCCCCTCACAGAGCTGTAATTCTCAGAGTGGTTTAACAATCAAGCCATTCTCCTAGGGAATGCTGGGAATTGTTGCTCTGTGAAGAGAATGGGAGTCTCCAAACAACGCTGAGCACCCTTCTCAATCAACGTAATACAAATACATTAAGGGTTAACCTGAATGAAATTATTTTGGGACAGTATGTCCTGATACTCAACTCTTGCCCCTGCCTTGACAGCCTTGACACCAGGTGTC
The DNA here is from genome assembly GCF_009819535.1 of Lacerta agilis. Classification (NCBI taxonomy): domain Eukaryota; kingdom Metazoa; phylum Chordata; class Lepidosauria; order Squamata; family Lacertidae; genus Lacerta; species Lacerta agilis. The sequence continues at coordinate 26,362,578 of NC_046322.1, forward strand.
GAATGGCCATCCTCTGCCCCAGAAGACTGGTGGCATGTCTGCATGGCTGAGGTCACATGTGGCCAGCTCCAGTCTCGCCTTTCACAGTTGTTGGATTTCCTCAAGAAATTGTCTCTTGCTGGCGCAGCCATCTCAAGCCAGACCTTCCAGTAACTTGGTGCACGAGGCAGGCAGGCAGGCAGGCAGGCAGGCAAAGATGAGCACCGTCCACGATGATCAGGCTCAACTAAGATCAGATCGGGGCAAGAGGGTGAAATCGAATGTAATTTCACACACAGAGGCTCCCAGGCCTGGATCACAAGGTGTCAAATTGTTCTCGTTCCTTTAGTCTGGCGAGCCAAGGAAGAGGAGGCTGGAGAGTGGGACTCCATGAGAAAATAAATCCTGTTGAATGCTGCATAAGTTCCAGGAAATCCTAGGTCACCTCCAGGCATTCAGGGCAGGATTCAGTTGCGCACCAGTAATATAGCTTTGTACAATTAAAGTAGATTAAAGTTGTTGCAAAATCCACTTTTTAAAGGGACTTTTTGCATTTAGAAAAAAGGCTATTCCATATTACATTTTTTTAAAAAAATCTATCTGAACGATGAAATAAATAGTAACATTAACAAACAAACAAGGTCTGTTGCCATCTGTTCCACATGCAAATACATTCACCGGGAAGACGGAAACAAGGAATGGAAATAAAGATGGAATCACTCTGCAGAAATCTGCATGTAATACAGCTGGTAGTTTAGGACATAAATATGAGGAACTGGTAAATGTGAGAAATGGGAAACCCTACAAGGCTAGCTGGTTTCCTATAGGCATCTGGTTGGCTATGGTGAGAACAGGATGCTGGACTAGATGGGCCATTGGCCTGATCCAGTAGGCTCTTCTTGTGCTCTTATTTGTAAACATACCAGGTTTAGCTTGCTGTTGGTTATTGTTGTTATTTTTAAGTTGATTTATTGCCCTAGGACAGGGATGGGGAACCTGCAGCCCTTCAGATGTTGCTGGAGTGCAGCTCCCTTTCCCCCCATCAGCCGTGCTGGCTGGGGCTGATGGGAGTTTGGAGTCCAACCCTCTCCAATCCCTGCACAAAGGGGGCAAAGCTATTTAGTTCACTTCAAAGATACAAACCTAAAGTTACAGCGTATGCTTTAAACGCTCACAGAAAACAGTGACAGTCTGGAGGCGCCAAAAGTGATGGGGAAATGCACCAAAAAGTGTGTGTGGGGGGGGATAATGGGTTAATAGGAAGGTGTGTAACCACCGCACAAGGCAAACCAGGATGAAATCGGGATAAATGTCTGTTGTCACATCACCTCTCCACCGACAAGTCAGAATGAATGCTCAGTATATCCTGGGAATCACCTAAGCTTGCTTTGTGCAAGCGAATCTGGGTGCTCAATAAATCAGGATGAATGCTCAATAAATGCAATCTGGAGAAGCCCCAGGGGGCAGTTGTGTCCCGTGCGAACATTTGTTTGAGAATGAAGCCCGACTGAACATGGAGAAGGGCAACAGCTCATGGACAGGCTTTGCATGAAGAAGATCCCAGCAGGTGGATCTGGTACCCCTGCTGCAAAGGGAAAGGCCGCAGATTCTAGAAAGCTACATCTGCCAGCCAGAGAAGATAAAATACTGGGCTAGACCGACAAAGAGCCTGGCCAGCATAACGCGGACTTCTGTAAAACTCGGTGCAAGTGGCGCGCTTACTTCCGAGTACAGGTATGGGGGAACTACCAATCCCATCATGCCTGGCCGTGCTTGCTGGGGCTGATGGGAATTGTAGTTCAGCAACTATATCCGGCGGCCAAAGCTTCGACATACCTGTGCTAGAAAACCAGGCCGCTTGGAGAAACACTGCCGACTTTCGGCCGATAGGCGGCGCTGCACCGCACTCTTTAGCTAGGCGAATCCATTTAGCCAGCGGGAGGGGAAGAGGAGCGTAATTGTTAAAGGCATCGCCCGTTTCCTCCTCCACCCCCCCCCCCGTCCTGCGCTCTCCCAATCTCCCGGATCAGCAGTTCCGGCGTCAAGTGAGGACGTGGCTCTGCCATTTCCCAGCCTCTTCCTGTTCCGCTGCGGGCCCAGGCCTGCCCGCGGGCCTTGCCTGTTGGCGGAGCCGGCCCTCAGCCCGCGGAGGATGAGGCAGCCCCGCGCGGGGAGCGAAGGCGGCGGCGGCTGAGGAGGCCCGGCCCGAGAGCCGGCGATGGAGGAGAAATGCGGCGGCGGCGAGGTCCTGCCCGGAGGCGGGCGGCTGGGGCCCGTGGACGTTCCCAGCGCCCGGTAACGGCCTGCGCCGGGGATGGAGCGGGAAGAGGGGCTCCCGCCTGAGGCAGGGCCTGTGGGCCGGGCGGGGCGTGTGGGGCTTCTTGCTGCAGATTTGCCTCCTCCCCCCCCCCCGGCGCCCCAAAACACACCCCGACAGGCGGGTTAGGGGACGCGGAGGGAGACGGCCAAGGGGGCGCCTCCAGGTCGAGAGGAGCCTCCTGCTTGACATCCTGGGCAGCCGCTGCCAGTCAGCGCGGACCATACTGAGCTGAGATGGGCCGATGGTCTGGCTCTCGGTATAAGGCAGCTCGGCCTGCTCTGCAGGGAAGGCTGGCGTGGGCTCAGAAGGAGGCGGGCATTGTCTTGAGCTACGCCCGGCCATCCAGGCTAAGTTTAGGGATGCCAGGTTGAAGGAGCACAGGACTTCCTGTACTGTTGAATAAGTGCTCAAGGGCTCCTATTGTAATCAGAAAGAGAACAGTCACTTTGACCCGCTTAAACAATGAAGGATCTTGTGCTCTCTTGGAAGACTTGCCAGCTTCTTAGGGCACAGGCTTTGGTGGGTTGGAGTCCATGCCATCCGATGTAGTGCCTAATGGTAAATTGAGTCCTGGAGGTTTCTGCCCAAAGAAACCTGTTGTGTCACGAGACTTGGTGTTCTTGCTGAAAGAAATGAACAAAGCTGCCCTTCTTTGGGGTTTAAAACTTAGATAGTTATATGGAATTGGGGAAACTCTGGAGATTTGGTTAGATTTTCGCTCCTGTGTCCAATATTTTGACATGTCAAGCTGCATCTCCCAGATTGCCTCTATGATAAAGATATAGGAGCCACACACATGTCTCTTCTTTGCATCTGGCTGGCCTAGTGACAGCTCCAAACCCAGAATGTGATCCTATATTTAAGCCTTGTGTTTAATAGGGAAAATCCCACATTGGACAGCTTCTGAGATTTTGTGTAGTTTTCCATTCTGCGTAGCTAGTTCTCCATTCTGTGCAACTCCCAGGAGCCATTTAACACATTGTCAAACTCCTGCACAGAAGTAACATGATTTCTGCAGGTAGATTGCAATATATAAATTTCCTGCTGGTGTGCATATGGCACACAGCAGTATGTTCACAATTAATTGCATGTAGGTAGGATAGTCATGTGTGATGTTGCAAGTGGGGATTGTGTAGGAGTTTGGTAGCTTGTGAAGCAGCATGAAAGGTTTAGAAACTCTGGATCTAGCTTCCATATATAGGTTTCATCTGTTTAATTCAGTTGCACAGGTGGCTGTTGAATAGCTAGGCTCACTTGTTTGCAAAGGTTATCTTTTAGTAGACCAACCATGTTAAGTAAGCAGTATTTTGAGTTGCATAGAAGTATGCCTCCTCTTGTTCCATTCACACATTCCCAGACCCAGAGTTCAAGTTCTATGGCACATGCAATGGCTGGCGGGCTGGTTGCAATGCCTCCTATCCCAGAAGTCATCTTGTTCTTTTAAACGTTGAAGCACAGAAATCCATAGCAATACTGCATTTTGTACTCCAGGCATATCACTGCATACATTTTGACACATCAACACTACAGCATTTGATAAACATGTTGAGCTGAAATTTGCCCCAGGTGAACATAATCTATTTATTTCAAAGTATTCCAATATAAGGATGCTTTGAAGAGTAAACAGACAAAATACAGGCCCCATAGTGTTTTGTTTTTGTTCAACCTTTTGTTTAGGCACAATTAGATGGTTATCTGCCAGGGGCAGGTAAACATTATGATCAAGAATAAGTTGTGTTTAGTTTACTGACATGGTACTCTAAATTTTTGCTATTTAGAATAATATAAATTGAATATATTTAAATTTTCATATATGAATGCCTGCCAATATCTCATAGAACCCCCCCCTTTTTTCTCCCCAGCCTGACTAAATATATTGTGTTACTGTGCTTAACTAAGTTTTTGAAGGCTTTAGGATTGTTTGAATCTTATGACCTCCTGAAAGTAGTTCACCTTGTACAGTTTATCTTCATAGTGAAGCTTGGGTAAGTTGACTTTTGATTACAGCAACTTCTATTGAGATTAATTTTATATCTTTATTAATTTTATAACTTGTTTTTTTTACTAATCATAGATTTACTGTTGAGAATGTATTATTATTATTATTATTATTAATTCAATTTATATACCATATTTATTCAATTTATATACCACCCTATACCTGGAGGTATGTAGGTTCAAATGTGATGCCTCGTCGTCACCAAAGCAAATCCGTCTTGTCCTCATTTATTTTCACAGCTAAATAGTTGGTGTTACTCTGCACCAATGTTTTCACTAAACATAATTGGTACCAAACCACTGTTTAGAACCATGGTCAGAAGCATGTTTGCAAGCTGGTTTAGACCAACTAGTGGCTAAGAGTTCATCTTCTGTTTTGTAGGATTAAGATTCCAAATGTACTGATACTTAAATAAGTATTTTAAAACACATAGCCAGTGTTGGTTTGAACACTTGCCTTTTATAAACTGTAATTTTACTTGATCTAATGGAAATCCCAATTTTTCATAGGTCGGCATTTTTTATGATTTTATTTCAAAAACCATTTTCATCTGGAAAACCTGTCACCAGACATCAGGTGAGTATAACAGATGTGGTTTACCGGTATATGTGTAGCTTGTTCTTTTAAAATGTAAACTTTAAGAACTAAAACTACTTTTCTCCTCATGGGAAACCTCTTGTTGCCTTGGGGCCACTGCCACATAGAAATGAATTAAAGTTGTACAAGAGCATGAGTGTTTATTTCAGTGGGGTTTGCATAGTAGTTCCTCAGTGGATTTGTTCCCTTTTGAAAGTTGCAACCTATGGGTAAACTTTGTACTTTTATCAGCTTAGGTTCAATCGTATTGGCCATTATCATTTCTTGGTATGGTGGAGTAGTTCTGCTTATTAAGGTACATTTTGCCAATTTGAATAAATTTCAGCAGTTCTGCAGTGGACTCGTGTCCTTTGTCACTACAGTGGAACCTCAGTTGTATTCCGTTCCGGAAGACCATTCGACTTCCGAAACGTTCAACAACCGAGGTTCAGTTGCCGGTCAGCAAATTCATTTTTAAAAAAGGAGAAACACACCTCGGAAGGCATTAGACTCTGAGGCGCGTTCAAAAACGGAAACATTCACTTCCGATTTGTTAGTGTTCAGGTTCTGAATTGTTCGGCTTCTGAAGCTTTCAACAACCGAAGTTCAACTGTATCAGATTTAAAAGGCTCTCAGGCTGTCTGCCCATCTGTCAAATTTGGCCTGTGACTATCCTAATAAAATGTAGCCCACAGAGCAAAAAAGGTTCCCTACCCTTGATACAGTACACGGAATTGAATTATTTGTTACTTTATTTTGTGGGGAATGGAAATACTTGTGCTATGTCAAAAAACTGCTGCTTCCCTGTGGCTGTATTAAATCAATCAAACTCTTCAAGAGATTTGTCATTACGGTTTTTATCTGGACAATGCTCTTGGGAAGCTAAGAAAATATAGTATCTGGGGTGTGTGTGTGTGTGTGTGTATCTGAACAGTATTTTAAAATTAAAGAATTACGAAGATTGTCAGTTTAAAGTGAATTTGGAGACTAGTTCCCTGCATTTGGAATACTTAAAGTGCCTGTGGTTTGAATAATTATATGGACATTAGGTTATATGTGGAAATTTGAAGATCTAGATACCATAGAAGAAAGGGAATCAATTTGTCAAATCTTATTTCAGTAGCTAATGGTACCCTATCTACCATGTTAGAGGCTGAAGTTGATATTGTCTTCATGAGTGCTGGGTTGCATAAAGCCCTACTTCTCTGTTCCGTTAAAGACTCCAAATAATAGCTCTCCAAACAAGTGGCTTTTAGGACAAATTGACATACATGTTTAGGTTAGACAATGTGAGGATTTCCCCATGGAAACCTTAGTTGAAGCTGCTAAAAAAAAAACTATGGATCTGCTCTACTCTGTGTTGAAAGCTTCCCACTGAACTGGTTGTCATGGATTGACTAGGAATTTCTGAATGAACTAGAAGGAAGACAGTGCTTGATTCTTCCCCTGCCAGCTCACTGCATTGCTATGCTGGATCTGAAGAGCAGCACTTTACCTCCTCCTTCACCACCTGCATAGAAGCTAAGCAGCCTGCTTGGGAAGGAATGAAGCATTCAGCTGCTCCTCTGACATACCACAGTCCATTTCTGCTAATTGCACAGGAGATGAGTTTCCTCTCACATGCCCACCATCGAGGAGATTGGCAACTGAATGGACAGCCTGCTTTCTTTCTTTGCTAGGCATGCAGCAGGTGAATAAGCTCACCCAGCATAGAAATACGGTGTGGTGATGGCTGAGGGAAAGAGCCACCAGTCCACTGAGTTTCTGTGCTGGACATTCATGGGATGAAGCCGTTTCTTGTGCACCCAGCAAAAAAATCAAGTGGGTTGGCAGATCAGGTGAGAAGTAGTCATTTCTAGCCTGCAGAATAGAGTTATGGTAATGATGCTTAGGTTGTTAATTCAACTTCATTTGAATTGTATATCCCAAAATCAGCAGTTGAAATGTTAACTGGTAATGGTTATTTTTAATGATTGAGATTATGTTTTCTCTTACAGTGGATCAAAATAATTAAACATGCCATCGTTGGCTGTGTAATTTCCCTCTTGTGGTTTTTTGGCCTCACCCTATGTGGACCTTTAAGGTAAATATGTTGTTGTCATGGTACTTACTGTAGATATCTAAAATGACAACTTGTTTATTCACATAAAAAGGGGTACAGAACTGGATCAGGCTAGCAGCCCAGATCCTTACTTTTCCACCCCCTGCAGATCACCCCACCTGTCACTTGACATTCTGACATCAGGTATCCCATTTTCACCTCTATGGATTGAAATTAAGTTCTGCGGGCACAAGCCCTGACAATTGGGCCCCAACAGTCAGCTGACTGTCCTAGCTTCAAAGCACCTCTTCCCAAATGTAGAAATAATAGAAATTTCAGAATAATTAGGTTTTCATGGAGACCACAATGATGTTCTTGAGACTGGCCTTGTATGATGGTGGTTTGTATGATGTTTGGAAAGCCTATATTCAGATATTGTTGTAACTGTTTGGTTAGTAGGAATCCAAGAAGTCATTCAGATGATTTTAGCAATAAGAAACCACACAAAGCTCACATAGCTTCACAGTGACTCTTCCTCTTTTTTGTGATGACACTTAATCATCACAGTAGATAGGTGTGTAGCATTACTGAAATACTGGTGGTAACGATTTCTTGATACTCAGAAGTACAGCAGAATTAAAATAAAAATAAAAATATTATCTCTAGGTCTGCACTGAAAATTTGAATTGTAGCTAAAGCATCTATTTAATTGCTTGTTCAGACTAAGTTTTAATCCAATTCATGCATGTTAAAATTATTTCTATTTACTGTTTGTCATAAATGAGATTTGTATCTCTTGTTTTGCAGAACTCTGCTGCTTTTTGAGCACAGTGATATTGTTGTCATTTCACTGCTCAGCGTACTGTTCACAAGTTCAGGAGGAGGACCAGCAAAGGTTAGCCATTTATTTTGTGAAAATATCCCACATGTTTTGGAATATAAAAGAAGTGACCATAACATTTGTCTAAAATTCATAAGAATATCTAAAAGGTAAAGGTAAAGGGACCCCTGACCATTAGGTCCAGTCGTGTCCAACTCTGGGGTTGCGGCACTCATCTTGCATTACTGGCCAAGGGAGCTGGCGTACAGCTTCTGGATTCATGTGCCAGCATGACTAAGCCGCTTCTGGTGAACCAGAGCAGTGCATGGAAACGCCTTCCCACTGGAGCGGTATCTATTTATCTACTTGCACTTTGACATGCTTTCGAACTGCTAGATGGGCAGGAGCTGGGACCAAGCAACGGGAGCTCACCCTGTCACGGGGATTCGAACCGCCGACCTTCTGATCAGCAAGCCCTAGGCTCAGTGGTTTAAGCCACAGCACCACCTGTGTCCTAATTGTAATTTTGTAATTTTAAAATACTCCTTCATGGAGTGTATACAGTCTTGGTGGAAAAACATTTTAAGACTATAATTAAGATTTATTATACCAGGAATTATTCTAATGAAGGTCAAAGGAATTCAAAGCACAGTATATTGTATAGATAACCTACATCAAGGCAGATTTAATTCCCCTGTTCCCTGCCTGCCCCCCCCCCCAAATCCAGAGGTATATAGAATTAAATTTTATTGGAAGTTCTTGGCATATCTCTGTTTTCCTGCTTTTCTGATCAGCTTTTCTATTGTTATTTTTTTGTTTTTTAGACAAGAGGTGTGGCCTTTTTCATTATTGCTGTGATCTGTCTTTTGCTTTTTGATAATGATGACCTCATGGCTAAAATTGCAGAACATCGTATCCTTTCTGACTGTGTGTAAGGGATAAAATTATGTTCCAACTGCCCGATTTAATTTAGATACTGATTACTGCTAGTGAAAAAATATTTTCTGGCATAATTTAGTGACTGTACTGCAAAATAACAGTTTTCTCTTTTGTGTAGTTTAAATTCCTGTGTATTGTTTCTAATTCTTAAGGGAGTATTTTCAAGAGAAGTGTCTTTTGTGAAAAGTGTACCATTCAATTTAGCCTCTTAACGTCACATGAATTTTTAACCTCCTATGCCTCCCTTCCTATAATTATTAAGCTTTGTTTAATTTATTCAATGATTTATTCACAAAGATGGGAGTGCTTTTTATACTTGTCTGCTCATATTTGATTATGACTGAAAGGTAGGGGTAGGACTCCATTGCAGAATTTTCCTGATCTTTACTTGCTTTAGCTGAAGGACACCATGACAGTGCTCTGACACACTTACTTTATACAATCATCGCTTTCTTAGGAGTTGCCGATCATAAGGTAAATGCTGCTCATATGATGGACTATTGGAAAAGTGCACAAAGTACATAATGTTAGAAACATGAAAGGGTTGCTCATGGCAATAGTGCAGTTCTTAAATGTCTTCCGGTTCTGTTGCATTGCTTTGTTGATTCGTTTCAGCAGCAGTTTTCAGATATGTGCAACAGGTGTGCATATTTTATTTGTCCCTTAAAAGGTCATTTCAGTAATGGCATTGTAATCTTACTTGAGAACAATAACCATTTAAAAATAAGTAACGATTAAAATACACCATCAAATTTGCAGTACGATAACATAACATACTGGTGTGATTTTAGCAGCTGCTAATGCTCAGCACTTCATAAGCTGTCTGTTCTTCATCCTCAATCTTTTTCCTTGCGCAGTTTATTTCAGTCAAAATTCTGTCCATTGATTAAAGGTTTTGGAGTTCCTAGAACCTTAGCATGCAGATATAAAGACATTTTGTAAATTCCATTCCACTATTAAAATACTTATTGGGATCTAACAATGGAGTCCATCTTGCAAATTAAAATTGGTGCCCTAGAGACAAAAAAATAAATAGGAACGAGTTGCTGAATTTTGTTACTTTTAAACTTTTGCAGAAAAATCTTACTAACGTAGAGAAAAGGAAACACATTTAAGAAATAGGTCCTGTTATTGACACACATTTTTACTTTAGCTGTCTCCAGTTTGCAGTAATTAACTATGTGTGTTTATCATAATAGACTAGAATTTTTATTTAGGAAATATAAGCATGGCTGCCATTGCAACAGTATAAACAGTATAAACATTAATTTTATCAATTATGTTCCAATATTGGAAGCTGCAAGTAATGTATGTGCCTGTTGAGAGACTAAGAATCCCCCATGCATAGAATTTCTGTGAACCAAATAAGGTGGCAGGGGGGAAAAGTAGTGTTTTCTGGGCCTTTCACAAATAATATTTAAGATAGATTTACAATATTTGATTCTTAAGTATACTGATAATACTCTCGCTTCCTTTGCAGGGTGGAGTAATTTTGCTAGTGTTAGCATTATGCTGTAAAGTTGGTTTTCACACAGCTTCCCGAAAGCTCTCAGTAGATATTGGTGGAGCTAAACGTCTTCAAGCACTGTCTCATCTTGTTTCTGTCCTCCTTTTGAGTCCCTGGGTGATTGTTTTATCTCTGACAACAGAGGTAAGTAGCATAACCGCTAACAAATGGCTTTCTGGAAACTAAATTTATAACCACAACTACTGTGAATGCAAACTTGTTTTTGCCGCTGGTATTGAATGTTTGCATCTTTTTATTGCAGAGTAAAGTAGAATCCTGGTCTTCTCTCATCATGCCCTTCATCACAATTATCTTTTTTGTTGTGGTTTTGGATTTCTACGTAGAATCTGTGTGTTCCATCAAGATAGAAGTCTCAAAGTGTGCTCGTTATGGATCCTTTCTCATTTTCATTAGTGCTCTACTTCTTGGCAACTTTTGGACACATCCAATAACGGACCAGCTTCGAGCTATCAACAGACCAACACATCAGGAAACCACAGAGCATGTTATTTCTGGAGGAGTGGTAGTCAGTACCATTTTCTTCATTTTGTGTACGTATTAGTAACTTCAGAAGAATGGAAGAATAGAAAGAAATTCAGCATGCCTTGTTATCACAGAATGTGTGGTCTTAGCTGTCATTTGCATTATCATCTTAGGGGACAACTTATTTGATCCCTCACAATTTTAGTGATACATTGGGAAATTGTTCATCTGTTTCTTCTATATAGTTTGTATGTAGACAGTTCTAAATTGATCATTGGTTTTTGCACTTGTACAAGTGTTTTAAAATTGGACTAGGTTTATGGGTTGTCACTTCTCTCTTACTTAACTGCTTGTGGAAACATTGACCAGCTTCTAGCCTTTCCATGAAAGCTTACTAATCTCTGGCTTTACTTCTAGAGTTAGCTTTTTCTCTGCATTCCCTGAGCCCACCCCCTTTGGAAATTGCAGCTTTGGTGAATATGACCACAGGACTGAGGCTGCATCAAACCCAGGTTAGGGGTCAGTTCATTTGGCCTTCACACCTGGGACTTTTCTCCTCCCACAAACAGGGTGAATGAGCAATAGTTTTGCAAAAATCTTTGCATTAAACACGCAAAGTATCCATGGACCTTGAATTCTCTTGCCACATTCTGAGTTATTAGCAGGTGCATAAAATGTTCCAGTTGTTGTTTGTAGCTAAAATGCTTATGGGTTGTATACAATGAAGTTATACTCAGGGGTAAGTCCTATTGAAATCAATGAACCGAAGATAGCCATATTCATTCCAATAGGTCTTCCTTGAGTTGGACTAACATTGGGTACAACCCTGTGTTACAGGACTGTTACAAAACGTAAACAACATATGCTTTCTCTTCAGCTGCCAATATTCTCTCCTCCCCAACACGAAAAGGACAGAAAGGCACTCTTATAGGTTATTCTCCTGAGGGAATACCATTGTACAATTTTATGGGGGATGCTTTGCAACACAGCTCTCAGTCCTTACCTCGATTTATTAAAGAATCACTGAAACAAATTCTTGAGGAGTCTGACTCAAGGCAGATTTTCTATTTTCTGTGCCTAAATCTGGTAAGTATTTTTTAAAATCCCTTTGAGAAAATTATTTCTGGTTTTGGTGAGGTGGGGGTAAACTTAGGTTTTAAGATCAGATATGCAATGTCTAATATAGAATGAAATGGAAGGTGATGGACTCTCCTTCATTGGAGGTTTTTAAGCAGAGATTGTGTGGCCAACTGGCATAGATACTTTTAGTTGATATTCCTTAATTTCAAGGGGGAGTGGGGGAGTGCCTGATTTCTGCATGCTTCCTTCTGCTGGCATCTTGACCCTGCCCTGGCTGTTCTCCAAGCCATTGCTTTGTCACTAGCCCTATTAAGGCATCTTTGTTCCCTTCCTAAACTTTTAATTTGTTGCATACACTATTACTTTCAGTAACAAAAGAAACTTCAGTAGATCATTAACTGGAACAATAGCTCAGTTGGTTAGACCATCATGCTGATAACACCAAGGTCGTAGGTTTGACACACACACACCCAGGGTGGGACAACTGCATATTCCTGCATTGCAGGGGGCTGGACTAGAACTAGATGATTCTCAGGGTCTCTTCCAGCACTACAGTTCTACGATTCTACTATTTTCAAAGTTCATTTCTAAGTTATTCCAAAAAGTTGATAACATTCTTTAAGAAAAGGTAAAAGAAAATAAAGCATTTTCCCATGTCCTCATTTTAACAGAAGCAGACATTTTAAGACTGCAGTTTTCTACCTCATATTGTTACGCTGAGTAGTGTGTGGAAGTTTTGATTTCCTCATTATATGTGAGCCCCCTCTCCTCAAGAGTGCAGTTGCAAAAAGGGGAGTTTCAAAATATGCCAGTCACATGCTTCTTCAGTGAGTAATTTTATGTTTCATTTTCACAATGAAACCTGTTATTCACTTTTGTTCTAGGCTTTTACTTTTGTGGAATTATTTTATGGTGTGTGGACCAACAGCCTAGGTTTAATCTCAGATGGATTTCACATGCTTTTTGACTGTTCAGCATTAGTTATGGGTCTGTTTGCAGCACTGATGACTAGATGGAAAGCAACTCGCATATTCTCATATGGGTATGTATGTTGAACTAATTATAAAGAACTGTTAATACTAGCAGAAATAGCTCGAGATGGAGGAGGACTGTAGCTCAGTGACAAAGCAAGTGATTTTTTATGTAAAAGGTCCCAGGTTCAGTCAGTGACTTGCCCAGGTAGGGTCTGGAAAGGTGGTTGTCTTGAAACCCTAGAAAAATGTTGCAGGTCAGTGTAGACAATTCTGAGCTAGGTGGCTCAATGGACTGGCTTGGTATAAGGCAACTTCCAATATTAATGAAGGTTTGTGGGGGATTATGTTGGGAAAATGAGCTTTGCATGTTAATCTACCCCAGCCAAATATTAGAGTATAATCAAACACTTCTCAAGAACAAGGCAGTTATTTGGCTACTGTGGAATTGATTTTATATACCTTTGTATTTATTTATTTTTCATTCCAAAGTTTTGAGGGGGAAATGTCAAATGGAAAAACATAAAAACTTCCCATTTAATGATCCCATTTATCCCAGAAAATCAGAGCTGCTTAGTATTACTTCCTGAAGATTCTTGTCTCTATTTCTCATACATATCTTTCTGAAAAACAAAAAATGTTACTCATTAGCAGTTTGTGTAATAGAGTAAGCCTGGAAGTCAAGCAAAGTCATATACATCAGGCTAATTGACTTCATTGGTTGAATAATCACGGGTTTTCTGGCAAAATAGTTCAGGGTTTTGCATAATTCAGAACACCACAATTACTAGACTACTGTGGAATTGTTTTTATATGTCTTTTATTCTTTTTTTCCATTCCAAATGATTTTTTATTCCTCACTTTCTTATTTCCAGGTTTGGCCGTGTAGAAATTCTCTCTGGGTTTATTAATGGCCTTTTTCTCATGGTAATAGCTTTCTTTGTTTTCATCGAGTCTGTGGCCAGGCTGGTTGATCCTCCAGACATTGATACCAATATGCTGACTGTGAGTTTATAACCTTATTTTCTGTTAATACTTGATTTATTGCTCTTAAACATTCTAATCTGTATGGTAGAAACAAAAAAGTTTTAATCCCTCAAACATTGCCCTGGTGCAGCTTATCCTTAATAATCATAACTCTTTTCCTCCAGGGCAAAGGCTATAGCCACTGTTTAGGAGGAGGATGCTCTCATCTTCACTTCTCCTCCTAAAGTACAAATAGATTAATTACATCCTTGTTTTCTGAAAAAAGTCTTAATATTGTACATGCTTGCAACTGTTCAGTTACATGGAGCGAGCACAGATGTAATGCTTCTGAACAGGGCCACATAATTCCACCCTCTTACTCCTATTTATCTCTCCCCTCTCTCCCCCCCCCATATCCCATCTCTTCCCCTAAGCCAGGGTAGAGAACCTGTGGTCCTCCAGATGTTGTTGTATTGTAACTCCCATCATCTGTGACCATTGGCAATGCTGGCTGGAGCTGATGGGAATTTGAATCCAGCATCTGGAAGGCCACCCCTGCTTTATACTGTATGTGTGTTCCCCCCCCCCCGACACAGTTAAAAGGAGTAACCAGTTTAAAGATTCTCTGTCTCTCCCTCATGCAGCCTGTCTCTGTTGGAGGATTGATAGTAAACCTTGTTGGTATCTGTGCCTTTAGCCACGCCCACTCCCATGGGCCTTCTCGGGGAGGATGCCATGCACACGACCACAGCCATTCTCACCATGGACACGGCCATAGCCACAGCCATTCCCATAGTGACCATGGGCACAATCATAATCACGGACACTCGCATGGGGCACTGGGAGGTGGCATGAATGCCAACATGAGAGGTAAGCGGGGGGCAGTAAAGTGGTCGGGGTTGTTTGTTTGTTTTTGGCAAATTTATTGGGGGAGGGGGACAGTACTAAAAGGAAAGTTGCAATAAGGTTGTTTGGTTTTTAAAGATTTCATAACAGAATGCTCGATTTAAAGGATCCAGTACGATGATAGGAGTACTTTGGCATATCAAGCCATGTTGTGCTTTTCCAGTGCATGCTCACTGTTAATGTCTGTTTAACTGCTGAATTATGTATTAATGATCTGGGAAAATTTTGTCTGTTTGTTTCAGGGGTATTTCTGCATATCTTGGCAGACACCCTTGGCAGCGTTGGCGTGATCATATCAACAATACTCATTCAGCAGTTTGGCTGGTTGATAGCCGATCCCCTTTGCTCCCTCTTTATTGCTACGTTGATTTTTCTCAGTGTGATCCCACTGATAAAAGATGCCTGTCAGGTACTCTTGTTGAGGCTGCCAATAGAGCATGAGAAAGATCTGCACATGGCTTTGGAAAAGGTTAGAATTTACTGCCTCTTGGGGTTTTTTCCTTCACATTTGCTCATGTGTCATGAAATTTAGAACATCTGCAGGATGTTTTAAGTACTCCTCATTGTCAACCACATAACATCCTCCCCCCCCCCCCAGCAGTACAGTTTATTCTACCATTTATGTCAGAAGTTGCTACTCAGACTAAGAATCTTCTCTCTATATAATTTTTTTAAATTAATTTTCACAAATACAAAATCATTGCATTAAAGGAAAAAACAAAGCAAAGCAAAAACATTTAAAACATCTATATAAACAAATCAATTTTAAATCCACATTCTGGGATTACTTGAATCCCCCGACTTCCCTCCACTCCCTCCCCTGGTTCCTTTGTATTATTTTCATTTATGCATGTCTATAAAATCTTTATCTCTAACTACCTCCAAGTTTACGCATTGTATATAACATTACAAGTGTTGTTTTTTTTAAAATCTTGCTAATGTAGTAACTTGCAGGCTAAGAATCTTCTAGGGCGTTCAGATGCACTGAGGAGAATAGTGTGCAATTTAAAGAGTATAGAATTTAAAGCATTACACTATTTTTGAAATAAAGCTTGCATTCACAAATATGTGCTGATACATTAATACAATGATTCTTTATTATATAACTCTGTGATTTAGAGAAAACCAGGTACTGAGAGAGTGGTAACACTGAACAGTCAAAAAAATACTGTTACAAGTTCTGCATACATATAGAAATGTATTTATTTTTACAGATCCAGAAAATTGATGGTGTCATATCCTATAGGGATCCGCATTTTTGGTGTCATTCTGCTAATGTTGTGGCAGGCACTATACATGTGCAAGTAATGTCAGAAGTGATGGAGCAGAGAATTATACAACAGGTAACTTTGTGTGTTTGCGCTTCGCCCACCAAGGCCTACAGGACTAGTTCATGCTACCAAATTTCTCCACACAGATGTGTATGTGGGCACCCGGCAGCGTAAACTAGATGGTATATTATGAGCTGACAGCCACCTCTGTAATAGTGACGGCTGAATACTGCTGAATACTGCTCATGTAGAGCTCTGTAGAGCTTTCTGCTCTTACACTTTCTGTGAGATCCCATATTACTTCAGCTGGGCAGGTGTTTTGGCAAACGGGGGCTTCATTTCTTCACCATCTCTGCAGCATATTCCAGCAGCAAAAGTGTGAAGTGGTGCTTTTCCACCCGCTCCTGGTTGTTCATTAATTTAAACAGTTTATATACCCCTTAACACTAGTTTTTACATTGTTTGCAGTAAGGTTAAAGAGATAAAAATCAGTTAAAATTTACCATAAAATCAGAAAAGCTTCCTTAATATGCCTGCTGATTTTTTTTTAAAAAGAGCATATTCACCAAGTGCCTGAACATCCAACGGGGTGGAGGCAGGGTGCTCTCTGACCTCAGCTGGGAGTTCTGCACAATACTGAATGCATGGCTCCTGGTGGATGCATACCATGTGTCTAAGCAATGGGGGACCATTAACAATGACTTCCCTGAGGACCTCAGTGATTGGGCTGGTGTGCCAACTACAGCCATTTTTGGACAGGGCTTGCTTGGCCATGGAGATTCTTGCATTCATGACTCCAAGACATAGCGCAATGTGCACTGTGTGAGGCTAACCTTGGTCTGGAAGCGCCAGCTAGTGCAAAATGCTGCAGCTAACTCTTGGTGGAAACAACTTACTGCATCCTTGTCTTTACCAGACTGTATTAGTCTCTGGGGCGGACACCTTTTTAGAAGCATCGCAGCACATGTATATTTTTAATGGCCTGGGATTTCAAGAAATTGTGGGGGAATTTAAAAGAAACTTCAGTTTTTGTTCTGTATTCTTCAGAAGAAGTTGCAGTAAGAGCACATTGAGCCTCCAAGACAGACAAACTATAAATAGACCTGTGTCTGGGATGTAATAGTGTGTTCTAGTCCTCATCCCTGCGTCTTCTATGCTTATCATTCAATAACTGCAAAAGATACTTTCCATCACAGTTTGTAGACCTGGTCCCACACCATACACTCTCCGCTACCCATTTTTTCTCTTTTGCTGTGTTTGGAAAGAAGGTAGTCATTTGAGCTCAATAGGACTCTTGTGCAGTGTTTTTCAACCACTGTTCCGCGGCACACTAGTGTGCCGCGAGATGTTGCCTGGTGTGCCGTGGGAAAAATTGAAAAATTACTTTATATATAGTCAATATAGGCACAGAGTTAAATTTTTTTAACATTTTCTAATGGTGGTGTGCCTCGTGATTTTTTTCATGAAACAAGTGTGCCTTTGCCCAAAAAAGGTTGAAAAACACTGCTCTTGTGGAATCTTATTGGTTCATGCAACTCTTTGCAGAGGATAAGATTATGGTGTAAATCTCAAAAGTGATACCACTTCTACTTTGTGCAGCAAGATTGTCTTGCTTAGAGCTCCAAAGAAACATTTGCTAAAGATGTAATGCTTGTATTTTTATTCTGTTCAGGTTTCAGCAATTCTTAAGGATGCTGGAGTTAATAATTTAACTGTCCAAGTGGAAAAAGAAGCCTATTTTCAGCATATGTCTGGCCTCAGTACAGGATTTCAAGATGTCCTTGCAATGACAAAACAAATGGAATCCATGAAATACTACAGAGATGGCACTTACATCATGTAACCGGATGCTGAATCTGTAGGGTTCACTGTATTTCATCAGGTGAATTTGCACATAAATGTATAGAAACAAATGCCGTATATATTTGGATTTTTAGAAAATGTTACATACCTTTAAAAATAAGATCAAGAGATTTAAGAAGAGGTGGGATAAGTAGAACATATGCTGTATATGTGGAAATACTGGCAATGTAAAAATACTGTTATTTGGTGTCTATTAAAGAAATTTTGCTATGTGAGTGTGGATGAGCACAACTATATTGCACATTTCCCACCAAAAGGAATATCAAGCATTTCTCTACCATCTCAAGCCTAAAGAAAATAATTTAAGGTAGCAACAGAAATAGCCAGACTCCAAAAAAATGGCATCTTCAGAGTTATTTTGCTGCTGTATGTGTATCTACACATTTTTTAAATGAGTTTTTCAAAGTTCATTAGATACAAATGAATATGTACAATTTTATATTCCAGTTCTGTATATAATCCTATTTTCTAAGCATAGCTTTGTTAAATAAGGAAGAATAGATTCTACCAATTTAAAAATGTCACTGAGCTGAGCTAATTTTTTAAAGAAGAAAAGTTATTTTAACAATTAGTCAGGAGTAAAAAATACATTCTTTGTTCTTGCACGCCTATGTTTCTGTTCAGTGGGAAAGTTGAATAACTAATTGGAAATTTGAACCACTATGTAAAATAAACATTTTATAATTTTTATATATTTCTAGTGACATATTATTGATTACACCTTAAAACTTGACTTATAGGATAGAAAGATGTCCCAGTGATTGGACAATTTAGTTCTGTACTACACTGCTATGAGTTTCTTCTTAACTGGTCTAGTCTGTAGTTAATGATTTATTGTAAACATGGAGATTGTTCCTGCTTTGTGTCTCCTCTAGCCAGCAGGAGTAACAAATCACAATCTCTGGCATAGCAATTTAAAAAGCACATGTCCCAATACCAACCATTGGTAGACCACGCTTCTCATATCGCAGCAGTGTAAGAACTGTCAATTTATTCCTACTCTCTACTCCTGTTCGTTAATTATTACTGACAGTTACAGAAAAAATGGGGTTGGCTTTTACAGGGATTCAGTGTTCCCTAAAACCATTATCAGTCAGAGAGGTAGGATCCAGTGAAAGCAAGGAAACCCTTTATTTTCTGTTGCAACAGGGGTTTCCTTGCAAGGAGGTGAGGTCCAAAGTCTGTAAGCCCCTTTAAAGACTTTTGAAATTGTCCTACCTAGAGATGCTTTAGTTTTTGGATCCAGGTCCCAGGCATACCCTATTCATATACAAAATAGGCCCTCAAGACATAATATGTAGGATTTGTAAGTGAAAAGAACTTCTCCAAGATAATTCCTCCTGCAGACAAAATATTTGGGGTCATTAAGACATATTGGGTGATAACCCAGATCTACCTCTCTTTTAAATCGTTCTCTGGTATGGAGGCTGATCTTAGGGACAAGTTACATATTTTTGTTAGAAAATCAGCAATTTCACATTTGAGTTATTCAGCAACTCTTGGATGGATACTATTTGGACCTGGTAATATATATTTGTTTTGTTTTAATTCAATAACCCTGGGCTTCCTTTGGAGGAAGGTTCTGATATAAAAATAAATACATAATGCCTAGGACTTCATCTCTTGTCATCACTATTTGCCTCAGTTCCTCCTTGAGTTAGTTCAGGCATAAGGATTCTGTTGAAGAGAGATGCAAAGATTTCTCTGCAGTTTTCCTCCTTTAGTATATATTTGATTCCCTTCTAGAGACAGATAAATCAAGTTGTGGTTTTGAAACCCCCAAGTATTCAGCAGTTAACAGGAAATAACATTTCCTGCTTGCTTTCATTTTCCATCACCAGCACACAAGAGTACTCTCCCCTCCTGTGGTTTCCACCAGTTAGTATCCAGAAGCATTACTGCCTCTGACCATGAAGGCAGTAACAATTTTTAAAAATTGGTAGGGGGGGGACCCTAAAATGGGACAGGGACTGAGCATGCTCAGTGGCTATGACATGCTGACTTGAGTTCCTTGGACAGGTAGGTAGCCGTGTTGGTCTGCCATAGTCAAAACAAAATAAAATAAAAAATTCCTTCCAGTAGCACCTTAGAGACCAACTAAGTTTGTTCTTGGTATGAGCTTTCGTGTGCATGCACACTTCTTCAGATACACTGAAACAGAAGTCAGCAGACCCTTAAATATAGTGAGGGAGTGGGGAGGGGTATTACTCAGAAGGGTGGTGGGACTGGGTGATCAGCTGATAGGTGTGGAAAACCTTGACGACTGTTAACAACTGCAATTATTACAGGGCCTTACAGGGAAAGGCAAGGGGTGAGATGGCTAAAGATAGCTTTGTCATGTATAATGAGATAAGAATCCAATGTCTTTGTTCAGACCAGGTTTCTCCATGGTTTTAAGTTTGGTGATTAGTTGCAGTTCAGCCAGTGGCAGTTGTTAACAGTTGTCAAGGTTTTCCACACCTATCAGCTGATCACCCATTCCCACTACCCTTCTGTGCTACTGGAAGGAATTTTTTATTTTATTTTGTTTTGAGTTCCTTGGAGGAAGTTACATAAATGTTAATAGCTACAATGTAACCAGGATGTGGATGGCACTGGGTTAAACCACAGGGCCTAGGGCTTGCCAATCAGAAGGTCAGCGGTTCAAATCCCCGTGACGGGGTGAGCTCCTGTTTGGTCCCTGCTCCTCCCAACCTAGCAGTTTGAAAGCACGGAGTGCAAGTAGATAAATAGGTACCGCTCTGGCGGGAAAGTAAACGGTGTTTCCGTGCACTGCTCTGGTTCTCCAGAAGCGGCTTAGTCATGCTGGTCACATGACCTGGAAGCTGTACACTGGCTCCCTTTGCCAGTAAAGCGAGATGAACACCGCAACCACAGAGTCGCCCGCGACTGGACCCTAACGGTCAGGGATCCTTTACCTTTTAACCAAGACTCTATAATACAGCTCTCACCCCAAATACTTTGTAACAACTTGAGACTGTTCAGTTTTGGGGAGGAAGGAAAACTGTTGTTAACAGCATTTATATAGCACTTTTAAGTGTTTAATGCACGACAGATGCAGTATATTGATGTAATTCTTACAATAATCCTGCAATGTAGGTTACTGTCCCCATATTGCAGTTTTAGGTTAGGGGCTGAGGTGAGATGCTAATGCTTTTGTAAGGCCACCCACTGAATTCATGGCAAAGGTGAGCCAGAGACCTCAGCCTATCCATGTTTTTCCTCTATGCTTGCCTAGTCCTAAGAGATTTATTCCTTATCCTTTTCAACGCTTTTATGACAAAGATTCAATCAGTATACATTTCCCACCATAGGGTAGGAAAAACCTGCGGCTGTTGCATTCCTTCCTATGGTGACGCTATTAAAATTACAAGTGGGTTAATTTTGGAAAAAACGTTGTACTGTAGTCCAAAACATTCTTGTGCAATGAGCTCGGCTTTGCCCAATTTATTTTTTTGTAAAAAAGAAAGAAAGAAAAAGAAATTGGACCAATGGAAGTTCAAAATCCGGCGCACGTAAGCAAGCGGGAGAGGACGCACAACTCAGAAACACAGTCCCATAAGGAGAACTATCATAGTTTGGGTTGATTTCTTGATAGCCAGTAGGTACTTTTCTAGATGAGAAGCAAACAGCTCCGCCTATTTATTCTCCCTCGTCCACCAGCTGAGCTCCCAAACTGAAAGCTAGCCACCCTTTCCACGTGACCTTCCGCATCTTCTCGCCACGCCTCCCTTTTCGAACACCCGGAGAAGTCAGACTCCTTGTAGCTGTGGAAACGCATTCTGGGTGTAACGCCGCACGGCCAATGGGAAGCGGCGGACGCCGAGAGAGGCAGCCAATGAGCGCAGGCTGGTGCGAGTTTTAAACCTGAGGCGGTAGGTGGGGGGGCCGTCGGACTCGTGCGCAGTAGGAATCGGCCGCTTCGGAGCTTGGGCGAGGAAGAGAGTTTGCTGGGAGCAGAGGCGGCTGGTTCGGATAACATCTCGTGTTGCGCCGATCGAGTCTGTGTCATGGCTTTGCGAGTCACCCGGGTAGGAAAGGGGCTTTTGGGGGGGGGGGTGTTTTTCCGGCTTCTTGCTGCGCCCTCTTTTTTGCAACAGCTGGCAAACTTAAGGCTGCAGTCCTATGCAGGCGTATAGATGCGGCTTACTCCCGAGGAAACGTGCATAAGCTTCTGTTTCACAGAAAGTAAGGGCAGGTGGTGCTAGTAACTGCTTAATGCCACTTGAAAAATGGAATTATGCTGTGTCGAGTTTTTTCTGCCTACCAAAATTACTAAATCGGTCCCCAGGCCCATTTTGGGGGGGGGGGGGTTGTTGGGCGTTGCCCTGGCTTGTTGAGTTCTACCAGTTGTGAATTGGTTAAGGCTTCAGCTTAATTAGTACTGTGTCTCATCAAAATCGATAGGAGGAGGGCTTTTAAGGTAGGGAAGCTTGTAAAGTTCAGAACTCTTATTCCTACCCATCCTCACTTTATCAGAAAGCTGTGCAAATGCTTCCCGGTGAAACGTAGGTACTTACACAGGGTCTTCCTCCTTCCTGCAGAACACTAAGACCAACGCAGAGAACAAAATCAAGGCTGTAATGGCAGCTACCAAGCGGGGAGGTGACGGTGCCAGACCCGGCTTGAGGCCTAGGACTGCCTTGGGGGACATTGGCAACAAGGCATGTGAAGCAAAAGCCAAGGCTGTGATGAAAAAGGTAAGTGTCTGCTTCCCTACCCACTTCCAACTAGAGCTTAACATTGGGAACTATCAGGGCTACTGCAATGATTCCTCCCTCTACCCTCTTCTTTTCCCTCACCCAGGAAATACTGAAACCTTCAGTTTTGGACAAAGTTACTAAAAAAGTCACAAGACCTACCGAACAGCCAAATGAATCTGTGAAGGAAGAAAAGCCAATCCTTGAATCCGTTAAGGTATCAAATGACTTAAAGATAGGCCTAGCTTTATGGTTGGGTGGGGCATGGGGGTTAAGGATTATGAATATTTTTGCTATATATGTTGTACATATGTTGTCTCGATATTGAAACTGCTATTTTTGAGCATTAATTGGCTACCCTTAGCAATAATTGGCAGGCTGCATACTGAGGCTTGGGTTTTAACCCCTTGGTGGGCTACATTGTCAAACTTAAGGCTGTCTGAACAATGTACCTTAATGGCACACAACTTTCTTTCAGGGCTTGCAAAGTGTGTGTTCAGTGGTCTCCGAAACACCACTGGGTATTTCCTGCTGCCAGATTAATACTGATTTTCTCTTAGGAAAATAAACTATGAATATAGTATTGTGGGTCCCCCCCCTCCCCGATGCAGAAACTTGAGACAAACCATGTCTATTACAATGGGCTTTTGAATCTTTAATTGCAATCCCTTTGGTTGCAGGTCCAATACTCAATCCAGTATCTGACTTAAGGTGGATATTTGAATCCTTGTACCTTAGCACTTGTCTCTGATTTCTCACACTACTACTACCGGTACTACTGTTCTTTCCCACCCCTTTTGGGCTATAGCTTAGTTCTTCCTGCAGCCTGGGTATTTACCACTGGATCCCTTTATGCTTCTTTACCCATTAGCATCATGATTACACCTGGGTCAGTAACACGCAAGTAGCTCTTCATCCTGTGCAATGCTCTTATACAAAATATTGATCAAGAGTCTGGCATTTCCCTTCTGGTCAGCATTCGTGGGCCATATGGGCAGAGCAACAAATGAGAAGCTTACCTTTGCACCATACATAGCGTGGTTTACATACATACACACACACACCCCTCCCCAGACAACAGGCAAAATAGTCCTAGGACACATTCCAGCCAGACAAAAACACTTTTGCAAATCAGGGCCTTTAGAATCTCTGCGGAGATTCTAAAGACCAATAGGCTACATTTGGCCTCTAGGCCTGAGATTCCCCCAACCCTGACATGGATGCAGCACCCACGCAGCAGAGACTTGCAGTTGACTTGTAATTGGGCTATTACATACAGAGATCACATACACCTTTTGCCTACCAATCTATAGAGTGGTCAGAGGACTCATGATGCAGCCACCTTGCTGAAGCTAAACAGGCCTAAGTCCTGTCAGTGCCTGAATTAGGAGCCCAGTTGCAGCCCCATGTATGCTGCCATGAGTTCCACAATCCAAGGAGACATGTAGCTCAGATATTAATAAGTGAAAACCTCTCTTCAACAGTTGGAGTCTCCATCTCCCAGCCCAATGGAGACTTCTGGTTGTGCACCAGCAGAGGAAGTACTGTGCCAGGCCTTTTCAGATGTTCTGCTTGAAGTGAAAGACATTGATACAGATGATGCTTCAGATCCAAACCTTTGCAGCGAATATGTGAAGGATATCTACAACTACCTGAGAGATCTTGAGGTTGGTTCAAGTAGCTAAGGCAAGCCTGATGCATGCCTCTGGAAACTGAGGTTACTTCCAAATCTAAGTTAACTAGGAAATTTCACTACTTAAGTTTGTGCACAGCAGGTGTGCCCCCCCCCCAAAAAAATGACAGCAGCAACTAAGAGTCTTGCTCTTTGCGTGCCCTTGCTGTGCTTGCAAAAAATATCAGTGGAATCCAAACTTAGTTTATAAAACTGGGGGCAAGGAACTTGCTAGTTCAAAAACAATGAATGGTGGCAACACATCAGCTTCAGCTGCAACAAGCCTTCCTTCCTTTCATTTGTGCAGGTAAACGTGATTTGAAATCTGTTGTTTTCTTCACAGGGTCAGCAGTCAGTGAGACCAAACTACTTGGCAGGCCAGGAAATTACTGGGAACATGCGGGCAGTCCTAATTGACTGGCTTGTGCAGGTCCAGATGAAATTCAAACTCCTGCAAGAGACTATGTACATGACTGTTGCCATTATTGACCGCTTTATGCAGGTAAGAGCAGCATGGCAACACTTTTCTTTTTTGGCCTGTTTGCAGCTGTATTTCCTTAAGAATCTGCAGGGACACAGAAGGCAGAGGGGCTTAGCTGCATTGTATGGAGGCAATACATTGCATTACAATGTTTCCCACGCTCAGTGAATTTGATCGTACGTGGAACGATGCACTTTCCTTTTAAATTGAAAGCTGCATGCTTAGTAGATGCACATACTACACAGCTCTCCCAGGGTAGCTAGACTGGAGGTGGCTTATCAGTCCAGGAAGTTGACCATTGAACTTGCAGTGGAACAAATGCATAAATACTCCTTGCTGAAGAGTGTGACCGCTTTGGGACTAAGTGGTCTTCCCCAATATTGTTATTAGCCAGTTTGGCTAACAGTTGTTTCCATTGCAGAACAACAAAGTTCATAAGAGGATGCTGCAGCTGGTTGGTGTAACAGCCATGTTCGTTGCCAGCAAATACGAAGAAATGTACCCTCCAGAAATTGGTGACTTTGCCTTTGTGACGGATAACACCTACACCAACGTGCAAATTAGGCAAATGGAGATGAAGATCCTAAGATCACTGGACTTCAATCTTGGTCGTCCTCTTCCACTGCATTTCCTACGGAGGGCATCAAAAATTGGAGAGGTAATGCTGTTTAAGGGGATGGCAATCTCACTAGGTCACAGTATGACACTCCTGAGTCAAATATGTGTTTAGGAAGATCAAACTTGGAATCCTAAAATGGCTCCTTTTGGCATGAGGAGGTGTATTCAGTATCCTACAAGTAGGCCAGCCTTCTCCAACCTGGTTCCTTCCAAGTGGGTGAGTCCCATTGGCTGCAGCCAGCATGACTATTGGGAGTTGGGCCAAAACAACTGAAAGACACAAACTTGGGGAAAGCAGAAGTAGGCTATCGCTACTTTTATGAGCATTGGTGGTTCAAAATGGAGCCTGGCAAATTTAAAATTGGCTATGGAGTTGGATTGTTTTGTCCTGAAAAAGCTGTAAAAAGCTCAACATTTTGCTTTGTCTTAACTATGTATAGCTGAAGGCACAACCTTTTGATTCGGTTCTTCAGATAGGCAGAAGTGTAATGCAAGGCACAGTGTTCCTTGTTGATCTTCAGGGTTCACTGGCGATAAACACTATCTTACCCTAACTATTCCAGGCCGATGTACAGCAACACACACTTGCAAAATACCTGATGGAGCTCTCACTGGTGGATTATGACATGGCACATTACCCTCCCTCTCAAATTGCTGCTGCGGCCTTTTGCCTATCTACTAAAATACTTGAAGAGGGAGAATGGGTAAGTAACTGAGCCCAGAGATAGCCTTAAATTCGTAAGGTAAAAGACTTCGCTTTTCACCTCCACTAAATACCAAAAATGACTTTGGGTATTTGTTTCCATGACTTTCATTCCCATGTGTGAGCTAGAATTGCTAGAGCAGAGTGGCTTGGAGAATAAGCTGTGAACCTGGAAGATCTGCCTCAAAACTTGCCTCTGCTACAAACCCTCTAGGTAGCCTTAAGCACGCCGTTATGTGTGCCAGGGTCCCTAGATCAAGTACGAAGGAGGTTCATAGGACATTCTGAGCTCTTCCACGACCTTCAGTGTTGCTCAGAAGGATTTCTAATGCTTAACTTCTTGCCCTTAGACAACAGCTCTACAACACTACATGCAGTATACCGAGACTGATCTTATTCCTGTTATGCAGCATATGGCAAAGAATGTGATGTTGGTAAACAAAGGCAATGCAAAGCATCTGGTAAGCAAAAACCATACCACTGTGCGTCTGGTTACATGTAAGTCCTAACTTGCTACTAAACGAGGTTTATAGCTAGGTCAATGTGATTAAGCACAGGTGTGCTTTGGTTATGCTAATATATAGTGATATGGTTGGCTCTACAATGGTGCAAAAATTATGTTAACTATTGATCAATCTCTCCACAGACTGTCAAGAACAAATATGCAACCAGCAAGCATGGGAAGATCAGCACCCTTCCAGCACTGAACTCTGCAGTCATAAAGGATCTGGCTAAACCATTCTCGAAATAAACCTAATTTAACTGTTGGACAAAGTTGACACCGTGTGTTGCTACTTAAGTGTGTGTATATTATAAATATAGTGGTTATAAGTTTTAATAAACTTCTTTTTTACTTTAACCTCCTTGTCATGGTCTAATTGAAATTCCTGAACTGCAGATTAGCTAGTGAGTTGTTGATTCACAAAGGTAGTCTATAATTTTAAATAAGCTTTAAATCTTTCACTTCTTGATATGAAGATGGTTGTATGTTCTTTAGCTCAATGGAGCATACATGAGCAAACTTTACTAAAAAGCAGCTGATTGGCAAACCATTATAAAATTATACTTTGGGGAAACTAATTTGACTAGACTTTTAGGTTGCCTCTTTGCAGAAAAAGTAAGTTGCAAGAACAACTTATAATAGTCAAGAACTCTTCCTGTTCTTTTAAAGTCTATTTTATTGCTGTCCTGTAGCCACTCTTGTTAGGATGACCAAGCTGCTATTTTGGACA
Source organism: Lacerta agilis (assembly GCF_009819535.1). NCBI lineage: Eukaryota > Metazoa > Chordata > Lepidosauria > Squamata > Lacertidae > Lacerta > Lacerta agilis. Next base: position 26,389,705 of record NC_046322.1, read on the forward strand.
CAAGTGGAAATCAAATGTAATCACAGGTACATGGAACATAAAATGAGCCATGACTACTTGACGTTTAGATCAGTCTCTGATACCTGGGATGTAAGGCCTCCCTTCCCTCCTGTTGTTGTTTAGTCGTTTAGTTGTGTCTGACTCTTCGTGACCCCATGGACCAGAGCACGCCAGTCCAACCATCTTGTCCTCTATCATCCCCTTCTCCTTGTGCCCTCCATCTTTCCCAACATCAGGGTCTTTTCCAAGGAGTCTTCTCTTATGGGGTGGCCAATTCTCTTAGTGTAGTTTTTAAACTTCAATACTTGTTGCAGCAGCAATTATGAAGGAATAACAGAACACACTTTTAAATTAACATTGTTTTAGCTAATGCAAAAAGGTCCATAGAGAAATTATAGCTGTCAGCTCAGGCCTTACAAATTGGATTTTCTGGAGAGGGCAGCTGAGATATACCCTAGTTTTTATTATTTGAATTTATAATAAATTGCCTGGGGCGTTTCATACTGTAGCTTCCAGAGTTTGGTGAAAGTTTAATAAAACAACTTGATTGGGGAAGGTTAGCCTGAAGCTAGTCAACTTTAGGGTTCTGTCACTTTAAAAGTAGCAAGCCATGCTGAAAAGGATGGGAAATGGCTGCCTATCTGAATTGGTGCAATCATTGAGGGACTTCAATTTATCTGAGCCAGGTGCAACATGTGTGCTATTCCTGCAGTTGGGTGTGGTGGGAGGAAAAATATTTATTCAGAGCAACTCAACCATGCTAGTAAGGATTAATGGTCACAAATTTGCAAGACCTGTGATCTTGGGAAGAGCACTACTACAATTACACTGATTGGAAATATTTCCAGTTCAATCGGGCAAAAGGGAGGGTATTGCACACTTGAATTTGTCTAAACACAAGATAGCTGCAGCTGTTGTTAAAACCAACCAATGTAATGACTACAATGAACGTGGTCATGTATGATATACGTCAGTCTTGGCAGATGCTAAGGTATAGCGAGCTCTAGTAAGCCCATCCTACTTCTATTTACACAAGTAACTGGCTGTTTCTCATGAGGTGGCCAGAGTATTTGAGCCCCAGCTTCGGAATTTGTCCTTCCATTGAGCACTCAGGGTTGATTTCCTTCAGAATGGATAGGTTTGATCTTTTTGCAGTCCATGGGACTCTCAAGAGTCTCCTCCAGCACAATTCAAAACCATAAATTCTCCAGTGATCACCCTACCCTTATATATAGGTCAACTCTTCGCAAAACCACACCTTGATCAACTCCCACCCGCAAACCAATGTCTCCACCATGGAAAGGCGAGTGGATCCAGAATTGGCCTCCACAGTCACTTACGGACTCATTGTTAAAACCGTGTTTATGGAAGACAATCTTACTGGGCTACAAGTGATTGCCAAATAAGAATATAGGGGTCTGGTGACTTCTGCTTCAATGTATCTGAAGCGTACATGCACACGAAAGCTTATACCCAGAACAAACTTAGTTGGTCTATAAGGTTCTACTGGACAACTTGTTATTTTTTCATCCTAACACTGCAAATTCACTAGTTCAACCAAATTCAAGGTGTAAATGTTACAGGTGGGTAGCCGTGTTGGTCTGCCATAGTCGAAACAAAATAGAAAATTCTTTTCAGTAGCACCTTAGAGACCACCTTAGAGACACACTTCTTCAGAAGTGTGCATGCACACGAAAGCTCATACCAAGAACAAACACAGTTGGTCTCTAAGGTGCTACTGAAGAATTTTCTATTTTGTTTCAAGGTGTAAGTGTGTTTAGGATTGCAGCCTTAAGCCCCGCCCCTTGGTTTAATTGGTTTATAATCGACCACCCTCATTTACCTATTTTGTTTTATGTGTGTGCACGCGAGAGGGGACCTAACGCTGTATTAGTAGTAGTAATTAATAAAATGATGGCCCACGAAAAAAACTCTCTTCCCCTTCTGCGGGGTCCAATCGCGGCTCCACGTAGTTGACGCGACGCCCCGCCCCCTTGAAGAGGAGCTGTCTTCGGCACGCCCATCGCAGCTGGGAGGTTGGCCCACCAGGCCGGAAGGTAGAGCGTCTTCGGATTTCGTTCGGAGCTGGAGGAGGAGATGGCAGTGGGGCTTATCTCAGGCAGGAGCAATCGATCGCCGCTCTCCCTCGCGATCGTGACGTAAGGCTGCGGCGGCGGGCCTTTTGAAACAGAGGGAAGGGATGGAAACGAGGGGGAGCGCGATGGCGGCTCCTCTCGACGGCTTCGTTGAAGAGACATCAGAAGAAGCCCGACGGCTCGACGGCGAGGAGGGGCAGGAGAAGCTGGACATAGTGTCGCTTTTAAGGTCAGGCCCTCTCTGTGTATTGGTGTCGGGCGGAGTCTCAACACACACTCACACTCCCTCTCATAGGAGCCAACGCCCTTCGCTCCCCCATAAAATATTTGAAGGGGCCGCCGCCCTAGAGTTGATGGGCATTATGCCCCCCCAAAAAAATATTTTATTCATGTTGGCACCCCTGCCCTCTCTACAAGCACCCACGCACAAACACACACCCTCCAAACTGCCGCATTTGCTGTTTCCAATCATGGTAGATTTGAATTTCTGTGCCACCTCTATAATATTTAGAAAGACCAAAGAAATGTATTGGAAGCATGTAAACCTTAATTGTGCATATAAAGGTAAAAGGACCCCTGACCATTAGGTCCAGTCGCGGATAACTCTGGGGTTGCGGCGCTCATCTCGCTTTACTGGCTGTGGGAGCCAGTGTTTGTACACAGACAGCTTCCGGATCATGTGGCCAGCATGACTAAGCCGCTACCCGCGTCCCTGTAATTGTGCATATAGTTATTTATTAAAGTGCCAGGGTTGGTGCAATGGGTCTGTGCATCTGGCTGTTAAGCAGAAGGTTAGTGGTTTGAGCCCACCCAGGCATGGCTGTGGCAGGATTCCTGCGTTGCAGGGGGTTGGACTAGATTATCCTCAGGGTCCCGTCCAACTTTATGATTCTGTGACTTTTATTTGTTGCTTCCCAAGCAAAAAAGTCCTGAAGCGATTTAACAGTGAAAACATGCATAAAAAACAACTTCAGGTCCAATACAAAACAAAATTCTACCCTTAAGAGGCTTGTGGGAAAAGGAAATTCTTCAAAAGACTATAGAGGCAGCATCTGATATGCAGTGGGAGGGAGTTTCAAAGAGTAGGTGCTGCCACACTAAAGCCCCAATTTCTACATTGCATGGAGCAGGCCTCCTGAGGATATGTTATCTGTAAGAAACCCTCTCCTTCAGAGTGCGGTCATAGGCTGGGCATAAAGGGATAAGATTATATTTTGGAGATTATGGTTCCAGGCTGTATTGGGCTTTGTCCAGCTGTATTGACATTACAGCTAGTTGAGCCATTGTGTTTTGCATTAGCTGCAGCTTCCAAACCAACCTCAATGGCACCCACACACTCTCAAGTTATAGGTTATGAGTTTCAAGTGGTAGACTATGCTTGAGCCCCCCCTTAAAATTCCTGGATCCAACATGGATTCAATTGCTGGAATATCCAAGACAGTCTGATAATGGCCTGCTAATTATGATTCATTAAGAGAACAAAGGGAGTGGCTCTGTGCCAGAGGCCAAATGGGTGGGCCTCCCTCCCTGATTAGTTAGGTAAAAGTAAAAGGCCATAGTTGAAAATTCAGTTATGTTATGTGAATGAGAAGTTGGGAGAGAGGCTGCAGGCTGCAAAGCCAGAGAGTGAGTCATGGCTGATTTCTTCTGGAATCCAAGGTTGTGGTAATGGGAAAAGCAAGACCCTTTTGGGATGTTAATTTTTTTATTATTATTAAATTTGTATATTGCCCTTCATCCGAAGATTGGGTCTTTCTAAATACATACCTAGCTCCTCTTTAAAAATACTGATCAGAATGCTACTATCTTTAAGATTTCATTATCAGATAAAAGGTGGATGTTATTAATTCATATGTGAACAAGATAATTTTTTTGTAAACTACTACCAGATCCACTCTTGATTTTCCCCCCTGTTAATTTGTTTTTTACTTTGTAGAATAAGAGAACAAATAAACCAACAACTTTTGGAATATAATGCAACAATTAATGCAAGTAAGTGTGTGACTACCATTGTGAAAAAGAAAAAAACTTTCTTATGTTTATATATTGCTAAATAAAAAATACAGTACAAACATGTAAAGTTATTTGATTATCCCTTGTTTAGAAAGTAAATACCAGGATGAAGTCTCTTGAGGACCTTATTTCTCTTTGTAATGTATAATCCTATGAAATGGTGTTTTAAAACTTACTATACTATTGGCATGTTGCTCTTGGGAGGGAAAGTGTTTTTCAGTTAATTCTAATATATTCGTATTTTATGTGACAGCTGAAGAAATCATTACGGATCAAGTTATTGATGAAAAGGCCCTTGTGTGGTATGTCGTCATAACTTATTAATGCATATGCTACTATGATGTTTCCATAGTTTTCCCCCACGTACAGTTCAAACAAGCAAAAATTTACTTTTGTGCTCTATGCAAAATACAAAGAGCTAACAGCAGTGTTATGTTTGTGAGAAGGAAATGGGCACAAAGCATCAACTTGTATCTCTTTACATGTTGCATAGTCTAGTTCATTTCTATTTGCAGAATTATCTGTGATTTAACAAAATAACTGAACATGTAGTATTTATAAACTATCAGGCTTGTGTTTAAAAGTGTCTAAAATATCTTATCTTTATGCTTGTTCCGAGTTTAAATGGCAAGCTTTGGAACTGTTTATCCTTAATAAACATAGTTGAAAGTAAACTGTACTTATTTCAGTGGGATGTATCTCCAAGGGAATGCATGTGAAAGCAAGGTAAATGGGATAAGCAGCTTGTGGTTTTGTTCATTGTGCACAGACCATGTTAAAAAAATAATAAACTGGAAGTTCTGTGGCCAGTTTAAATTGTGTAAATGGCTGTCCGCATATTTTGTATGTTTGCCCCTTGTAATCAAGAAGAGCAACAAGCTGTCCATGGTGTTAATACTCCATTCCCTGTCTGGGGAATTTTGCTCAATCCCTTATCATCCCCTTCCCCTGTATTGTCCACACACCCAACCTTGTTTTATAGCCTTGGGGTCTAGAAACTGTATTAATTTCTCAATGAAAGTTGAAATCTGTATGCTGAATGCTGCATCCAATAACAAGTTACGTGCTTGTGCAGCATGGTCTCAGAAAGTTTTCCACCCAATAATGCTGGCAACACAGATGTTACATTAAATGCGGAGGAGCAGCAGATATCATTATATGAATAATTTTAGCATTACATATCTACTTGCTGTTCTACATCTCCAAGTTCCCAGTGCAACTTGCAAAAAGAGTAAGGACCAATATCTGAGCAGAGCAATATTGCTCTTCAAACATCAATAACTAGGAAAATGTGTTAAAAACTTCTCCAGTTGTTAGAAAAGTTTGATAGAAGAATCACCTTCTAAGAAATAAACTTTTCAGATCACCTGATCCTTGGTTTCTGTTTACCTGAGATTTCTTTAATGTTGCTCTTAGCACAATAGAAGACTTGGAAAGGGAATTGGAAGAAGTGAAGCTATCACACAAACACAAAACTTTGGCATTACAAAGGTAAAGATTCAATCTTTCTGAAAAGTTGAAGTATAATAATAATAAATTTTTATTTCTACCCCGCCCTTCCCAATCCAAAAACCGGGCTCAGAGCAGCTAACAACAAATATAAGACAATGATTAAACAACTTAAAAAACAGCTTAGAAACAGCATAAAAAACAAACATCAGTGGGATCACCAGGGCTAACTGGCCAGGTTAGTCATGCTAGGCCAGTAGGGAGACTAGGGAGGAATTTTAATGTAGGGACCCAGAAGGGTTTCTTCAGAAAGAAGGGAAAGGGAAAAGGAATAGGGGATCAGGCTAGATTAAAGGCCAGGCGGAATAACTGTCTTACAGGCACTGCGGAAGGAGGTCAGGTCCTGCAGGGCCCTAGTCTCGTGGGACAGAGTATTCCACCAGGTTGGAGCCAACACTGAAAAAGCCCTGGCCCTTGTGGAGGATAATCTGGCTTATTATGGGCCCGGGGCCCTTAAACTATTGTTATTTGTGGACCTTAAGGTCCTCTGTGGGGCATACCAGGAGAGGCGGTCCCATAAGTACGAGGTTCCTAAGCCACATAGGCTATAACATATGACATGAATGAAGAACTAACGTAGATTGGAGGAACTGAAAATACACTGTGTCTGTTACCACAGGGATGGCTTGTTTGGTCAGATTCTTACTACATGGAAGATAAAAAATCCAAGCCACAATCCAGCAAATGTTATGTGGAATTAAGATCCACTGAAATTAATGGGCTTGTGCATCCAACTCAGTGCTTGATTGTGCAGCAAAGTTACATATGTGAAATTATGCTTTACAAAATTGAGCATTAAAAAAACTTTTTATTCTGCAGCTGCCTTCTATTGAACTTCATTTATGTCTGTTTCTTTTTTTTAATGATTTAGTGGTTTAGTGAATATATAAATATAACCTATGACGTTTAGCACATGAAACAGCTTAACCACTAATTGAAAAAAAATATATTATTGGAATTTCCTCAGAAATATAAACACAAGCTTCCTTACTATACAGAGTTTTATATACATCTTGATCTTTGAAATACTCTGATGTGATCTGTAATGTTTATCCAGTAGGTTATGGTGCAACACTTGTTCATGGAAATGTGTATATGAAAGCACAAAAAAAATTCTTAGAATCCAGTTCTTATTTCTTCTGTAAATGTCCTAGACACACTGTCATGCATTTCCTCAGAACACATCTTACTTTTCTTCTTTTTAACTTTATAGGTTGCAAGTAAATGATGCACTTAGATCCAAGCTGAGGGACAATGATGACAACTTAAAGTAAGGGGATTTGAAAGTCCAAGGAGTTCTTTAAACTGATTTATATAACTGACAAGAGTATTTGTGGCTTGTTTAATGACTATGGAATTGATATGCAAATACTGCTTCTGTGGATAATAGAATATTTCAGAAAGGCACTCTGGTTAGACAACTGATATTCCTAGATGAAATTTCTAGTCCCTTATAGTTGGTTTAAATCAGCTGTCGCAATGCCCTATTTTTGTCCTTTGTAAAACTCTCCTACTGTGGTTCCATTTAACTACAACTGGGATACAGTTTAAAACTAGAATCAGGTTAAAATTACCGGTAGCTGTGATCTCAGCAAACCTGTTCCTTAGAATTGTGCTGCTGCTGATTTTTGTAGAAGCTGCTGCTTTTGTTTTTGGTTTGTTTGTTTGGCAGCGTCCACTAACAGAGTAAGCGCCTATGTCATTTACCTCCCCATAACATGTTTTGGCTGTTTCTCACAGGAAAGTCATAACAGTGAAAGTAACTCCCCTAGGAAAACAGCTGAGGAGGGGAAAACATGGACAATAAAAAAGTGGGCGGTCTAGCATGCTGCTGTCCCCACCCTGGTTTTTAAATGGCTCCAGCCCCTTTGCTTCATAGGAACTTGACCAAATCTGCATTACAGCACACAGGTGCTGTTGCCGTAAAGGTAAAGGGAGCCCTGACCATTAGGTCCAGTTGCGGGCGACTCTGGGGTTGTGGCGCTCATCTCACTTTACAGGCATACCGGTACATCTTCCGGGTCATGTGGCCAGCATGACTAAGCCACTTCTGGCGAACCAGAGCAGCACACGGAAGCGCTGTTTACCTTCCCGCCAGAGCAGTACCTATTTATCTATGTGCACTGCATGCTTTCAAACTGCTAGGTTGGCAGGAGCAGGGACTGAGCAACGGGAGCCCACCCTGTCATGGGGATTTGAACTGCCGACCTTCTGCTCGGCAAGCCCTAGGTTCTGTGGTTTAACCCACAGCACCACCCACGTCCCTGGCTAACATGTACTTTTGAGTCTTTTTCTCTAAATACTGCATTTTTCTTGTTGTTGAATATCTTGATGCCTGGGTGTGTTGCATGCTTAGCTGGCATAATACACACATAGAAGTACTTGTAAAAGCCAAAGACAGATCTCTTGATATATGAATATTTGGCCATTAGAAATACCCCCATCACCTGGCTTTTAGAGCTGATCTGGTGCAGGCAGTTTTCAACTCTTTTTGTTAGAGAAAAGTGGATTGAAGTCAAACTGCCTTCACTTAAATTGAGTCTGTGAATAGATTTAAACCAAGGGTGGGGAATCTGTGGCCCTCCAGATGTTGTTAGCCTACGTTTGTTTGTTTGTTTGTTTGTTTGTTTGTTTGTTTGTTTGTTTATCAATCAGAGTTTCTACACCACTCAACATAAAGATATCTAGGCACCAAAGCAAGAAACTCAATATGATATAATATAACATAAAATACAGAATAAAACTGTATATCATGTTCAGTAAAACATACAAGGCTGGGTCATACTGCAGGGAAAATGTGTCAATAAAGTCTTAACCAAGATTCCAAAATATATTTTCCATAATCCCTGACTATTGGCCATCCCAGTTGATGGGAATTGGCTAACACCTGGAAGACTCAAGAGTTTCGCAGGCCTGGTGTAAACTAAGGACCAAATGAAATGCTGTACACAAAATGCACAAGAATATAACAACCACTTTAGGATGGGATGATTTGTAGAGAAATAGCAGTATGGGGGCTGCTTAATCTTTGGCAACTGCTTTCTGCTGCAACTCCCCCTGTGGGAAACACATTTGAAACTCTGTAGGGGAAAAAAAACAATGTGGGAAGGGGGGATTTACAGTAGAGAACCACAGCCAGGGAAATAATTAAGCAGCTTAATCCAACACTGCATAATCACTCTAAATCACCCCATCCCAAAGAGAAAGGGCTGTAGTTCGGTGGTAGAGCTTTGCATGCTTTGCTGGGAATGTCCCCTATCTGAAACCCTGAAGAGCCACTGCCAGTCATGTAAACAGTACTGAGCTAGGTGGACCAGTGGTCTTCCTTGACATAAGACAACTTTATATGTCCCTATATATGCTTTTCTTAGAAGAAAAGGGCATCAGGCTTCTGTTTAAGTGCATTTGCATATAAGTTTGATTTGATTGTATGGGCCTCAGGGTCATGCTGATTTCTGTTTATGCTTTCATTAGGTTGATCGAGCAGACTATAAAACACATTGTGATGCTTAGTACTGCAGTAATTAAATCAAAGCAGGCAAGTATATCTTTTCTGTTAAAACGTGGGGTGTGGGCAGGAAGGTACCCCAAGAACAGTATAAAGGCTCATTGTCTAGAAAATATATATTTGCAACCCATGGAAGTCCTAAAATTAATATTCAGTTACAGTATTACTTTGGGGTGTCAGGGGTGGAGTAGTGGGGAGGACACATTGTGCTCTTTACAAGGCAGCTTGTCCACCTTTGGTCCCCACCCTGCACCTGTGGCTCCTAGAAGCTGTCAGCATGCAACAGTAGCCACACTCTGAGAACGGCTTTGACTGGCCAGCTAAACCAGGTGAGGGGAGTCAATGGGTCTCAAACACTCAGTGAATAAGGGACTTCTGAATATGTAAAGTGTTTTGACTTCACCTCTAGAAGAGCACTCCATTGTCTCTCGAAGTAGACGGATGCCAACAAGTATTACTCTAACAACCGGGGTAGATATTTTTTTACAAAATATCTTAATGAACTGCTTTTTTAATATAGCAGTCACGTGAACTGGAAGAAAAATTGAATGAAGTTAAGCAGAGAAGACAATGTAAGTTTTAACAGTCGTGAAATATCGGTTTCCCTTTTGTATCTTATAAAGGTGGTGTGCCATAAAAATGAGAGTGTGTTGGAAACATTATCATTCCACTCAATAATGGATGTGCACATTATAAATTCCCATGAATAGTCAGTCTGGTGGTTAGTGCAAAAGGGGTGTGGGGAGGAAGGTACCCCAAGAACAGTATAAAGGCCACATCACAGTACCATTGTGTGCAATTACACAGGTGCTAAGGTTACTTTCTGTGGGCATGCAAGAACAATAATGGAGATAGGTAAGCATCCCCACAAAGCTTTCCGTTAACTACTCCAATTCTGGACTTACTGGATGATTACTGCCACTTGCTTTACTCATGTTTTCATTAGAAAAGAACCTTAAGCCATATTATGGCCTTAATGCAGGTCCATGCAGAGCTTGTCTGAAGCCCAGGGCAGGAGGCTTGTCCGTGAGACAGGCCAATGCCTAATCTGACCTGAAACTACACACTAGTATGCAGAATGCAGGTCCAGATTTTACTATCAAAGCCTTGCATTGCATACGGACAGGCATAGTTGTTTCACCCCATATGTCCCCGGTCTGTCACAGGGCGTTCTTGGCATGACAGCATGTCTGGAGGGCCCCTTGGCTAGCTTAGCCCTCCGATGCCCAGGGCAAGTGGGCCTGGCTGCCCCCACCCTCACAGACCTGCCTTAATGTGTGCACACTTTCTTCCAAAACTAAGTTTTTGTAGAATCAGCAGAACTTGTTTTTATTTGCACACTCACATATACTTCTAAATACACGGGGAATCCCCTTAGTATGTAGAAACTAGTGCCTTGATTTTTCTTTGGTCCATTTTGCTTCTAAACAGCCAGGCGCTCCCCACTCAAAGTTTGCAATTAGTATATAAGATCACCTACCTTTGATCTTTGTTGCTACTCAGTGCTGACTTGCTACTTTTTACAAGCAGTATTGAAATGCAATACTTGCATTGTAGTAGCTTCTTTAAGTGTATTGTAGCTCTTTATTGGTTGTATTAATACTATGCATGCCCATAAGTCTGCTCTGGAAGGTCCCCCAATCCTGCAGAGCAGCTTTTGAGGATGCGTAGATGGCTGCAGGAGGGGAAAAAAGGAAAGGGAATTGAAGTTGTGTCAGATGGAAGGCTGTTCTGCTTGAATGGAATCCGTTCTGGAAGTCCGTTCAACTTCCAAAATGTTCGAAAACCAATCACTGCTTCTGATTGGCTGCAGGAAGCTCCTGCAACCAATCGGAAGCCCCATCGGACGTTCGGGTTCCAAAAGAACATTCACAAACCAGAACAATCGCTTCCGGGTTTGGGAGCCAAAACGTATAAGTTTCAGGGTGTTCGACAACCAAGGTACAACTGTATTTCTTTATTTTAGAATCATGTCATAAATCACTCACTACAAAGCCTATTCTTGCACTAGGGTTTGGAAAATGACCAAGTTTCATATTTTTCTCCTCATAATTCAATAGCACTAAATCAAGCTATGAATTGCAAACTGGCAGATATACATAATAGGAAAATGAAACAAAAAGAGCAACTCGACAATATGGAAGTGAGTGAAATGTTGAAGAAAGCCCGTAGAAATCTGCAAAAGGAAATTGAGAAGACGACATTGATTCAAAACATCTTCCAGGTAAAATAGTTCATTTTGATCACCTATGACAAATCTGTACTAAATATAAATTGAGTCAATTTATATCCTACTAGCAAGAATGACTTTACTGATGAGAAAGCTGCTTTTACAGGGGAATTTTGTGATCTATTGACAGTTTAATATATTAAACTTTAAAATTTCTGCGCCTAGATGGAGAATGACCAAACGTATAACTTGCACGATGCATGACCACTTTATCAGCCCACATTTTTATTCCTTTTTTAGTATTGACATCCTGAAGAGAGTTCCGTTTGCTATCAATTAAGTGAAATTAATGGCCTTGTGTTATGTTTAAAGATTGTAAATATGAAAAATATATAATATCTGCCACAATACTGAAAATATATAATATCTGCAAAGATAAGGCGCAACCTAAGTGAACCTTGAATTGAAATGAGTGTGTTTGCATCTTAAAGCAACCCCATAATTGGGAGCATGGAGTATCTGATGTATTTTTTTTAAAAGCTAAACAAACTGATTTTGTTTCAGAATCTCATTATTGGAAATGGGGTCAATTGGGCAGAAGATCCAGCTTTGAAGGAAATTGTTCTGCAACTGGAGAAAAATGTTTCTACAATGTGAAGAAGAAGCAGAGCAGTACAATTTCTATAGTTTGCTAATTCAGAGGAGAAGCAGTAGTGTGACTAGCTATTGTGACAAAGAGGTTTGTTTTCATAATCATAACTGTAATGGCGCTTAATTATATTGATGCACAGATGGACTTGAGGACTTCCTGCTGTAAAATATGGTGACTAACTTAATGGCTAGATTTTTTTTGCTATACCTTGGAAGAATCATTCCAGTTTTATGGAAGGAGCTATTAACAAAGAGTATTGTAACTACAACATTCTTACCATCGCCTCCTCAATTTCCAGAAAAATTATTGGCTGTTGCCTTGGAATGAAGACAGAGCAATAGGTTTGCCTTTTAAATATTGTTTCCTGCTGGGAAGGCAGGAATGCCTTTCCTTACATTTTGACTGACTTTACCACCTATAAGTAGCACATCATTTTTATGTGCCACTGGAAAGCAGCTTAGCATTTTGAGGGATCATTTTTGTGATCATTTTTGTTATATTCAATGGATTTCCAAAGCCATTTCACTACAGTGGCGTGTTATGCATGTTTAGTTAACTGTTGTGCATTTAAATAGTTGGCTGCTGCTATTATTGCAGTGCCATCAGTATTCATGTAACATTGTGCATTTAAGTGTTTCATTAAAAAAGTTAGATGCCTGACTCCAAGGAACTTAAAATCTAAAATAATGAGGAACATAATGAAGGAAAGGACATGGGTGGAGAAATCTTACTGTAGCATGACCATAGGTTGAATTCTAGTATTGTTTATACATGTTATGCCATATTGTTGGTTGCGTTTGCAGTGAAATAAAATAGCTTTGTGTCTTCTATATGGTTCAGGGTCTTTTCTAGGGAGTCTTCTCTTCTCATGAGGTGGCCAAAGTACTGGAGCCTCAACTTCAGGATCTGTCCTTCCAGTGAGCACTCAGGGCTGATTTCTTTGAGAATGGATAGGTTTGATCTTCTTGCAGTCCATGGGACTCTCAAGAGTCTCCTCCAGCACCATAATTCAAAAGCATCAATTCTTTGGCGATCAGCCTTCTTTATGGTCCAGCTCTCACTTCCGTACATTACTACTGGGAAAACCATAGCTTTAACTATACGGACCTTTGTCGGCAAGGTGATGTCTTTGCTTTTTAAGGTGCTGTCTAGGTTTGTCATTGCTTTTCTCCCAAGAAGCAGGCGTCTTCTAATGTCGTGACTGCTGTCACCATCTGCAGTGATCATGGAACCCAAGAAAGTGAAATCTCTCACTGCCTCAATTTCTTCCCCTTCTATTTGCCAGGAGGTGATGGGACCAGTGGCCATGATCTTAGTTTTTTTTTATGTTGGGCTTCAGACCATATTTTGCACTCTCCTCTTTCACCCTCATTAAAAGGTTCTTTAATTCCTCCTCACTTTCTGCCATCAAGGTTGTATCATCAGCATATCTGAGGTTGTTGTTATTTTTTCCGGCAATCTTAATTCCGGTTTGGGATTCATCCAGCCCAGCCTTTCGCATGATGAATTCTGCATATAAGTTAAATAATCAGGGAGAATTTACCTTTACCTTTACCTATAATAACAAAAGAGTGGCCAAAATCCAGATAATGCAATCAGGTAACCTGCCAAACAGGAGATAACACACTCAGGATTCTGTTTTAGACCGCCCCCTGTAATGTATGATGCACTGGGGGAGATGGTCCTGGGATACACCCCTTCTGTGATGGATGTATGATGTTTCTGGGGGTGGTCTGGAGTTTGAGGGTGGGCAAGGTCCATGGGGTCTAAACGACTAAATAACAACATATAAGGGCCGCACACCTTTGTTCTGGGTTCCTCCTCTTTCCTGCTGTGGTGAGTGAGGACCCTGTGCAACAGTTTAATAAAGATCAGGCTTACTAGCTGCTTTGTTTCTCAATATTCTCTGGTTGGTCTCTGTTATTTTCTGCTACCGAGAACCTACAAAAGGACTTTGTATGGGCTGTTGGGTACCCTATAAGGGAAAAGGAGCAGTTGTTTTTCTTCATAACAGTATCTAGTTGGCCACTGTAGTACCAGGATGCTTCTAGGGGTGGGCCAAGGGCCCTGATCCAGCGGCTCATATGAAGAATTTTTTTTCCCAACGGAAATTAATCCAGCAGCAGACCATTGCTATTGGTTTCTTGATAGCTTTAGGACACCCCCAACATCCATAAAACCACCCTCGGCTGTTAAGGGCAAAATCAGACAAAGCGAGTGTCAGGAGCCCGCCCATGCTTGTGCGCTTGAACTCTGAGTAACTGCATTCAGTAACGCAGCGTGTGACGCCCGGCCTCTTTTCTTTTCCGAAGCCGCCTCACGGATGCACTCCGTGGGCTGAGCGTCGCCGCCAAGGCCCCTCCCATGGGCGGCGCTTCGCTAGGCCGCCGCCCACTCCTCGAAGCCCCGGCCCCCGTCGGCGCGCACTTTCCCCTGCCTGGGCCGGGCAGGCGGTCACCATGGGCAGCAAGATGGCGGCCGCCAGTAGGGTCGTTCAGGTAAGTCCTTTAAGGCGCTTCTGCCACAAGAGACCCCGCAGGCTTGGCGCACGGCCGGGCCTCGCACCTCTGAGCCAGGCTTCGGCGTCCGGCGGCGGGGAGCCGGGTCCCTCGCCCCGTGGGAGTTGCCGAGGCCGGTGCCCTTGGGCGGGCAGGGGGAGAGAGCTCAGGAGGGAAGGCGGCCGAGGGGGGATGCGCTGCCTATCGACCTCGGGAGAGGAAGTCGAGAAAGCAGCTCGGCTGGGCCTCGCCACCTTGGCGGCATCGGAGGGAAGAGGCAGAGGTTTGTTGTGCAGCCTTTCCCCGTCGCTTCGCCTGTCCTCCGCCTTTTCCCCCGAGGGTCCCAACTCAAAGCAACAGGGTCGCAATGCTGTCCTACGATGCACCATCATCTTCCTCATCGCCACCATCGTCTCGGGATTAGACCCTTCTGTACCCTGCAATCTAACTCCGGATTAAGTCTCTTTAGGAAGTCTCAGCCCTCGTGTCAGTGACAAGCCTGTCAACTATAAATAAGAGTTGAGTGAAATATCAGCGTTTGCAGTTCCCTGGCAGAAGAGGGAGAGGCATTTTTAATAAAAATAAATATATACTCTGTTGGACTGGACATGCTGACGAGCAGTTTGACCCCGTTTTTCCTCCCAGGCAATGCCTTAAAAGATTTCTGGCGACTTGGAGAGAAGTGGCTCAGTCCGTTTTAGTGCTTGGGGCAGCAAGCGGGATGGTGATAATAACCAAAGTAACTGGCATTTTCCTGTCCTTTAGCAGTAAGGTGGCTAGAGCACCTTACTTAAATATTTGTACATCTTGAGTTTAGGGTGGAAAAGCAAAAGGTGTATAGGGAAAGGCATTGTTTGGGGTGCGAAATAACTTTTTCTTCCTCTTTCGTAATATTGGAACTCAGGTAATCCCATGGAATTGATATTTGACAGTAGAACTGGAATAGCCAAAATAAAAAGCAAACTAATGTGCACAAAGCATTCATTAATTTAGGGAATTCACAGCCACAAGTTGTGCCAAACTAGACTTGATGCAAAATGTGTCATTATTAGCCACTTATTTTATGCTTTAAATAAAAGTAATGCCAGGTGTAGGAGGTGTTTTTCATCAGTACAGCAGCTTGTATTGAAGTTAGATTTAAGCCTTTCCAAAACTACAGCTCCAACAAAAATCCCATTTTCATACTTGCCATTGTTGTTTTTTTAAAAAAAAATGTAAACATTGTTACTAGCAATTCTTTTAGTGCCACTTCTAGTTTGGCTCTTAGATTGTTTTAAATGGGAATTAGAAAAAGGTAGTTTTTCTATCATATTTCTGTCATGCAGGTTTCCCTTATTCCAGCACACTTTACTCTTGCAGAACATATAAATGATCTACATTTCAGGCATCACAGCAGCTACAGACTGCCGCTTGTGAGCAACATTCTATGAGGATAGCAAGTGATATACCCCTTCCTGACCACCCCTTAGGTAAACAGTAAACAGAACAAACAAAAAAACCTTTCTTCCCTGCAATAGAAATAATAATGGCTAAAGAAACACTTCTGGAGAAATCTCTGCAATTAATTCAAGTATGACCACTGGACCTTGTACTTAGTGCTTGTTAACTATTCATGCAGATAAACCTGCCTCATGTAGTAAAATAGTCCACCAGCTATGTTTCATTTGTCTTTGGATAGCATTAGATTGTGAATGAGTAAGTGAGTAGTGTTTCTAGAATTTACATGTTAGGTTTTGTTCTTCAACTACTCCAACATTTCAAATGTAAAAGTTGAAACCTTCAAATGCCTTTGTATTTGGTCCCAAACAAGCCAGTTTGCATTCCATCCCATTCTACTCAGAAGCCATTGCTGTTGCCAATGTTCTGTTCCAAAGGAGTTGGGTTGGGCTCCCCACTAAAATGCCATTTAGCAACAGTGCTTGGTGGATTACACCTTTCCTTTGCAAGAAATGTGAATATGTATATTGAATTGCTGTCCTAGTTATATTGCATTGCCTTCCATTTACCTGTTTTACTCTAGGTAGTGAAGCCACATACACCCTTAATTAAGTTTCCAGACAGAAGAAATACTCCCAAACCTACAAGTAAGTATCTTTTTTTGTAAAGGTATATTCATTGTATCTAGTAATGTTTAGAAAAAGTTTGCCATAATACCATCCATCCCAGGCTTGTGTACTCATAACTATGTCTTATTGGGTTCCATGTGACCTACTTACATGAAGAATGTATAGGATTGCAGCCTTAGTCACCATATTTCTTTTGTGTCGGGGTTTGGGTGCTGGAGCTCCTCGTGCACGGCCTTGGACTGGTTATGCACGAGGGTACCAGTTGTGGGGAAAGCGGCCAGCGTTCCGCGTGCTTTTGAGCACGGTCGCCGGCCAAGTCTCACAGTCTGAAGGATGTTGAGTAAGCCAATTGATGACTCCGATGATGTGTGAGTTCCTAATTGCCTTCTTTAATGAAAAGTTGCCTCGTGAAATAAAATATATACCCTGACTCTGATAGACGGACCAGCTTAAAGAAATTAAAAATTTTACTTTACTCCCCCCTTTAACCCCAAAGGAAGACAGACACCGGTTGTATCTTTAGTGGCTTCGGCAGAACCCGCATAGGCTCGTCCCCTAAGCTAAGTTCTCCTAAGCTTAAGTCCCTGCGCGCCCAATCTTCCGCGAGGCTAACTAAATAACTAAAACCGAAATATCTTCCGCGGGCCTAACCCTAGGCTAACCTAAAAAGAACCTATCTAAAACTAAAACCGAATGATCTTCCGCGACCTAACTCTAACTAAAGAAAAACCCGTCCAGCCCGCTCCTAATCCCTTAAACTAAACTTGAACTCAACTAAAACCCAACTAAACAAAATGAAGAATGCACGAACAAAACGTGCCTAAGCGGGGTGGCCTCTGCCTTTTATTAGGGAACAAACGGGACATCATCATTAATGCCTCAACCAATAAAATCACTGTTGCTGCCCTCCAAAAAGGCGGGAAGCAAGTTTAACGCTCATTAACAACTTTGAACATGACCGGAACTATAAAATAAAGGCGGATTAATCTCATAAGTGACCACACTATTCATTCATGCTTTCACTTTCCGCTTTTGCGCGCAATTATACCAAAAGTAGACCTCGAAAAACTCATGAAATAACCAAATAAATATGAATCCATGGCGGATCCGTGAAACGTATTCCGACATATCATCTTTCTTTTTTGTTTTAAATTAAATTAATTTTGATTTAGTTATATAAAAAGAAGGTTAGAGATATCATAAGCATTTATCTGACACAAACATTACCATTTGTTTGATATAGACCTCGACATGAAAAGGCGAACGTCGACAATGTCGACAGTGTCCACACCAAAGTCTACATCAAACTGTGATATAAACACCAGCAAAACCATCAACATCCACCCCTTTCATAGGAGGAAATACTTGTACAATAATGTAGCAATAAAGTCATGAAAATAACAAACCACTAGCCGAACATAAAAGTGATCGATCCGATACACTGTAAACCTTTTAGGCATATATAAATACTTCAATATGTAGTGTAACACAACAAATCACCTCATAAGCATGTATACTTTCGCGTGCAGCGTAAAACAACAAATTACTCCCCAAACACAAGAGAGGACCTGATACAGGTCCAAAATTAAAAATAACGGATAACGACTGCCCAACATAAGAGAGGTCCCGATCCGGGACCCAAAATTAAAGTATAACTAGAGCTGGGGCTACATAGCCTACCCAGACCCCTCCCCCATTTTTTTTTTATTTTTTTATTTGGAAAACTGAGGAAAATGGATAAGGTAACGGAAAGGGTTGTGGCTCCGAGGCTACAGAATCGAGGGAACTTTCAGGAAGGTAGATTCGGACTTACCACAGCGACCACAGGTACGGGGAACTAGGATCCGATTCCAGAGAGGGGATTTAAGCCACCTATGTAATGGCTTTCCAGCCGTTGAGTTGGGATTTAAGCCACCTAAGTAAAGGTCTCCCAACCATGAGGAAGGATTTAAGCCATCTACGCAAGGGTTTCCAGCGAAACGAGATGGGATTTAGAGTGAAAGGAAAAGCTGGGAACCTGGTTTACTGCCAAAGGTAGCATATAGAGGGGATTTTCAAAGAAAAAAAAAGGGGTACCAAGAGGGTAGGATGCCATCAGACTTGACATATATATCTTGAACAAATCCGAGAATGACCAATTCTTTGACCAAGGAAAGTATTTCAAATAAGGTATATAAGTGTTACCACATTTTGAACTACAACTTTTGTAAGCACAACGAGGAGATTTAAGATTACTGAAATAAAACATATATGCATGAATATGTCTATGACTAGAACTGCACAAAGGCGATACTGAGACCTTACATAAACATTTCCATATCATCAAAATTGTGACGCTCTAAATGGAAACCATTTCAGAAAAGCTTTGTATATATAAACATCCATATCATTAATTACCAAGCTATAAGGAAAACACATGTAACATGCGAGGCGGATATTTCAAGAAGCATACAAAGGTAAATATGCAATTTTTACAAGTACAATATAAAGTACAAGACAGGTTTAGAACTGCAAAATGGTGTTGGAGAGGAGGATGAAGACGATGAATGAGTTGCCGGTCGTCTTCTTCTCCGACTACACACGACCATGTAGAAGAAATAGTCCTGGAACTCAGGAAAAGTTCATGGAGCTCAGGAAAGTTCTGAAACATCGAGTTCTGAAGAACAACGATACCTGTAGAAGAAAGGAGGTTAAGCAAGCAAATCAGGGGTGATCTGCTAGTTAATGCAGGTAAGAGAGTAACTGGAACAAATCCAGGCAGCCAGGAACCAAGGGGCTGCCTAGAGGCAAACAAAAGGCCTAGGCAGTAGGAGGGTAAGGCAAACTGCCCAGAACTCAACTGGTGCTATTTGTAACACACAACAGGGTGTGGGAAGTAGGAGTTTTTTCCGCAGAAGTAAGGACAGTCCTCCGCTGAGAAGGATTAAGCAACAAGGGCTGTCGTTGAAGATGCAGGCTGGCAAGTACCACGCAGGGTTACATGACTTGACCTTCAGGTGAAGAGTTCCTTGCGGAAGACAGTACTTCTGAGCACAAGGAGGGAACCGCCTGAGGAGCCTGTAGTAGAGTTCTTGGTTGATGCAGGAAAAGATACTCCAAAAGATACCTGGGGAGATGCGGAGCATATTTGCAATCAGGTAGAGAGCAACAGAAAGCAGGTGAAAAGGGTTTGCGGTTTGGTTGGAAACAGGTATGCTGCAAGAAGTGATGGCAGCAATCTGTAGACACGGTGAGTACCATTGAAAACCAGCCAACAGAATGCCCATGCAAAAGACAGCACGGAACATAGCAAGGAGCGTCCCATGGTCGACGATTGGATCACTGGGACAAAGGAAAGTTTCAACGGCGTGAGAGCGCTTGAAGATGCTGCTGAACAGAACTTGTAGACAGGAGAATTCACCTTACAAGCAGTGAAACTTTCCAGGGGAACTTTGCAATAGGCTTATTGCAAAGGACAGTTTTAAGACTATCAAGGGAACGCTCTAAGGTCAATGGCTGTGGAGCTTTATCCATGAGGTACTGACGGAGAGTAAAGGGTTGCATACGATCCTGGTGTAGCAGCTCTTTGATTAGGGCCTCTGCTGCAGCGAGCTTTTCTGACGTCAGCGCCCATTGGTCGACCCATACAGGGGGTCCTTCCTTCCATGTGAGTGGAAGAGCATGTACTGGCGCTGATGCAAAGGCCCACATCAAAAATGTGTATGGACAACAGTTCTTGCTTTTGACAATAAGTCTCTACCCCAAGGGTGATAGGCACATTCATAACAAGTGGACGGAGCTGCACCATGGAGCCTGAGTCTGACTGGAAGGTAATCGGATGCACGCTCTGGTGGGCGGGGTTCGAAACCTCCGACTCCGAAGACTTCCTGGGTGACAGTCGTTGCCCACTGGTCAGGCCAATCCTTTCTGGCGATCACTGTGACATCTGCGCCTGTATCAAGAAGACCCTTGATCTTTCGTCCACCCATTTCTAAGACGAGATGAGGGCGTTCTTCTGTAATCTTGATTAGCGCCATTGCTGCCTGAGGAGGCAAAGAGTCTACAGGAGCTGTAGGCTAGAAGTAAGCAAATAGAGTCTGGCAATTTCCAAACCTTTTGTTAGGACACAAGGAACAGTTGAAAATCCTGGAATCAGCAACTGCGATGAATCTGTGATTCGAACTAGGCCTGCAGTCAGTGTGACTGTGGCAGGGAGGCGATCCATCCTAGGCAGGATAAGGCAAATCGAGGTGTCTGGGAATGGACCACGAATGGATGTTGGCAATTGCTGAGCAAACCATGGATTTGAAAAGTAACAGTCCTCTGTTAAGAAAGTGGTATACCTGGGACAGAAGAAGCTTCTTGTTCTTCGTTGGCAGTGTCTGAAGACATCTTTTTGGCTTCGGGTTTTTTGCACTGCTGAAGTTGGCAACTTTGAAGCTGCTTGGCGTTGAGTTGGCAAACTTGAGGTTCTTCCGTTGGTAAGAGTTGCTGATGCTGTTGAACCTGCTGGCATTCAGTCAGTTGTGCATCAAACTGGCAGGATGGAACTTCTTCTTTGACACAAGGCAGTCGAAGTTGTTGTTCATGATAATTGTTTGGTTGTGGCGGGCTGAGCTTAAAAGCTGGAGGTGACACAAAGGTGTGGACATTGTTAACTGGAGTGATGTTTAAGCTTCCACAAGAGGGAGCTGTCTCACTCACTTGTATTCTTTGGCCACATGGAAAGTGATCATCAGCTGGGTTGCAACTTGAACACTGCTGTTTCACCAAGGGCAAATGTTCTTCAACGATAGGCTGACCTTGATTTGAAGGTGAATAAAGCTCAGGTGTTGCAAGGTTGACTTCAGTAGGATGTCTTCTCAACGTTGAAGGCAATTCTGCGATCAGAGACTTGACTGTGATTGCTTGCTGTGAAGCGGGGGTGACATCAGCAGGAACTGAAGGGCGGTTAGCAGAAGGTGAACTGAATGCTGTGTTCTCTACTGGAACCCTTTGAATAGGTAAGGCAGATGATGAAACCTCTGGAACCTGAATGTTTGATGAGGTCACATCTTTTCTCTGGACATCTGAAGAGTAGATATCTCTCTGGATCACTCTTTTTTCCTGATGACCTGGATAGGAGTAGCGTTGTTCACCTTTCTGGGATGGTTGACCTTCATGATGTTCTTGAACTTGCACCCTATTGTTTTACCGGGGCCGGGGTGCGGCCCGCAGAACCGTTTCCCTGAACTGGAGATGAGGTAGGTGATGTATTTTGTGGGTTCAAACGACAATCATTCGCCCAATGAAATCCTTTTTGACAGATGGGACATCTCTCTGGCGGCTTGGCAGAAGGCCTTGGTGTTGCCGTGCACTGCGACCTGAAATGCCCATCGCCTCCACACCCATAGCACTTCTTGACTGGCGTAGAGCTGTCTTGACGTGGCATCTGTACCGCAGCTGCCAAGAGTTGTGCTTTGTAGGAGTGGGTACCAACATTCTGGCAGACGCGTAGCATCTCAGTCAATGTGGCATCTGGACGAGCTGCAACTGCTGTTAGGGCATTCTTGCAGTCATCGTTGGCATTTTCAAAGGCAAGTTGTTTTGTCAGCATGTTTCTGGCATGACGATCTTCTATCTGGCGTTCCACTGCAACAATCAGGCGATCCACGAAGTCCCCATAAGGCTCTTTTGGACCTTGCCTAACTGCAGCGAATCCTGATACTGAGCTGGCATCTGTGCGATTGGGTAATCTGCGCCAAGCTTTGACTACGATGTCTGCTATGGTGACGAGTGCAGCATCAGGTATGGCTAGCTGTTGATTGAGATTGGAGTATGTCCTGATCCTGTGAGCATATCTTCTGTGGCGAGTGGCGTTGCACGTCTGGCTGCTACTTCTTTCCACTCTTGCAGGCACAGAAGAGCATCTGTAGGCGACAGGAAGGTGCGAAGTATCAACTTCCAATCAGATGGCAGAAGTCTACTAGTGGACAGTCCTTCAAGTAAACTTCTAGTATAAGGAGCTTGAAGTCCATTTTCGCGTATGGCTTTTCGCAGTTCACGTAGTGTTTAAAAAGGAATGGCTTGATATCTTGCAGGTTGTCCTCCATTGGCACGAATCACTGGAAAGATGTGCATTGGTCAGCACTAAAGTCTATTTGTCCCAAAGCTGCTTCCAACGCTTGAGTTCTGCAGATGGGTTGCATTGCTGTTGGATCTGTAGGTGGCATCAGTGAGTTTAAATCTTCTTGATGCTTTCCAAATGGTGAGCCACTAGATGGTGCTAAAGAGTCTTTGACATCTGGATGCCTTGAAGATGGCTGACTATGAAGACAAGATGGCTGACTTGAAGTTGGATGAAGACAAGATGGCTGACTCGAAGTTGGATGAAGACAAGATGGCTGACTTGAAGTTGGATGAAGACGATTGGCTGACTTTGAAGTTGGAGCATAAGTGTTGGCTCTGTACTGCAAGTCCTGGCATCTGGATCATCATCGTTTGGCTTTGTTCTTGTCTTGGAATCTGCATTGGCATCGGAGGTGCTGAAGGGTTGGTAAATTGCTGTTGTGCTGCTTGCATTGAAGCTTGGATTGCTGTTGATTGGAATCAGCTTGCTGCAAAACTGGAGCTGCTGGCTTGAGCACGGCCTGCAGGGCAGCAGGGTTTGCTGGCAAAAAGGCTGCTTGCTGCTGCTGCTGCTGGATCGCTGGCAAAAGCGCGGCTTGCGATGGAGGAAGCGGGACCGTTGCTTGGAGCGAGGTCCGCGGCTGCTGCTGACTTGAGATGCGCTGGCTTAAAAGGCCTGCGATGACTGCTGAGACGACTGGCGGTGGGGCAGTCCGCGGCGGGGCTTGAAAGGCCGACGGCGTCTGCTGCACCGGCACAGGCGGCAATAATCTGGCAATGACAAATTGGACAAGGCGAGTGCGTGTACGACAACGGGGCCTGAACTGGCTGCTGCGAGGGGGCCGAAAATGGCACAACCGCAAGCGGCAGCACAGGGGCACTATTAAAAGCAGTATTTCCCAAATTCACTGTTCCATTAAGCAAAACATTTCTTGGAGCGATTTGTTGAAAGCAGTTTCTTACTTTGCTCCATACTAATTGTACAGGAATTCCGATTTTCGGGTTGGCCATAAATTCTAACCCGATCCTTTCCCATGAAGCTAAATCTTTCGTTCCCTCCTTAGGGACCCAAGGGCAAATTTCCCAATAGTTTTAACTAAAGCTCTACTTCTGATTCAGAGACAGGGTGACCATTTCTTTTCAAAAGGTACAATAAATCTTCACAAAATTTAACTTGAGCAGTTGAGAGTGAGGAGCCCATTTTTTAGCACTTTTCCAAAACTTTTCCTCCCCCACCCGTAGGCTTCTACTAGGGGACACCGGTCCTACCCGTAGGCTTTGACCGAAAAACCTGGCACCCGTAGGCTTTAGCCAGAAAACCCACCCCCACCCGTGGGCTTCTACTAGGGGCTACCGGCCCTACCCGTAGGCTTTGACCGAAAAACCTGGCACCCGTAGGCTTTAGCCAGAAAACCTTTCCCTCCCACCCGTAGGCTTTTTCGGGAGACACCGGCCCTACCGTAGGCTTTGACCGAAACCCTGGCACCCGTAGGCTTTTGCCAGAACCCTTCCCACCCGTAGGCTTTAGGGAAGACCTTACCCTGCCCGTAGGCTTACACTAAACTCCTTGCCGCTCTACCCGGGGACCCCTTGGGGCAAAACACACGGCGCAATTTCTATTTACACTACTTTGGCAAGCGGTGGATTCGCGCTACTGCAGCGAAATCCTGGATAAACCGGGCCGTTATACCTCACCTCTCAATGTCTGTTTCCGAGCCACTTCCGATATGTTGCCTTTAACCGGAGTCTTCGTGGAAGCGATTTTCGACTACGCTTTGCCTCAGAGAGGGCACCACTTGTCGGGGTTTGGGTGCTGGAGCTCCTCGTGCACGGCCTTGGACTGGTTATGCACGAGGTACCAGTTGTGGGAAAGCGGCCAGCGTTCCGGTGCTTTTGAGCACGGTCGCCAGCCAAGTCTCACAGTCTGAAGGATGTTGAGTAAGCCAATTGATGACTCCGATGATGTGTGAGTTCCTAATTGCCTTCTTTAATGAAAAGTTGCCTCGTGAAATAAAATATATACCCTGACTCTGAATAGACGGACCAGCTTAAAGAAATTAAAAATTTTACTTTACTCCCCCCTTTAACCCCAAAGGAAGACAGACCCGGTTGTATCTTTAGTGGCTTCGGCAGAACCCGCATAGGCTCGTCCCCTAAGCTAAGTTCTCCTAAGCTTAAAGTCCCTGCGCGCCCAATCTTCCGCGAGGCTAACTAAATAAACTAAAACCGAAATATCTTCCGCGGGCCTAACCCTAGGCTAACCTAAAAGAACCTATCTAAACTAAAACCGAATGATCTTCCGCGACCTAACTCTAACTAAAGAAAAAACCCATCCAACCCGTCCAGCCCGCCCTAATCCCTTAAACTAAACTTGAACTCAACTAAAACCCAACTAAACAAAATGAAAGAATGCACGAACAAAACGTGCCTAAGCGGGGTGCCTCTGCCTTTTATTAGGGAACAAACGTGACATCATTAATGCCTCAACCATAAAATCACTGTTGCTGCCCTCCAAAAAGGCGGGAAGCAAGTTTAACGCTCATTAACAACTTTGAACATGACCGGAACTATAAAATAAAGCGGATTAATCTCATAAGTGAACCACACTATTCATTCATGCTTTCACTTTCGCTTTTGCGCGCAATTATACCAAAAGTAGACCTCGAAAAACTCATGAAATAACCAAATAAATATGAATCCATGGCGGATCCGTGAAACGTATTCCGACACTTTTGCTTAGACTGGAAATTGGTGTTAACTGACATTTGCTGTTTCTTTGAACATACCATTCCAAAATTCCCCTTTTCACTTAAAAAAGTTATTTTTGTTGTTGTTTTTTCCTTAACAGAATAACAAGACTATTACTCTGAATGCTTCATGATCTAGGGTTTCCTGAATATTTTTGCTAAAGTAAATGGTTTAGAATCTGTCTCTTGTTCCTTCAGTACAGGAGCCTCTACAGTCAAGAGTGCCTCTGGCTCATGGTTCAGCCTCACAAGTCTCTGCAGGAGGTGGGCCGTCATCATCTACAAATATTTCATTCTCCAGTAGAATTCAAGGCACACCTGACACTTCAGAATTAGTAAAAATGTTACCTCAAAAATATAGAAGGAAACCCATGTCAGTGGAAGAGATGGAGTATATCCAAGTAAGGTCCCAGAGATTTCCTACATAATTTATTATTTGCATTTGTTTTACTGAAATATCTATTATGTTGCCTCTCTTATAAATTGGACACAAGGTGGCCATTAAATGAAATAGTTTAAACAGTTCCAAAATAAAAGCCTAGAGCAGTCAATGGGAATGTCTGCAATCTAGTGCTGCATTGATAAAACAATAGCCAACATTGAAACAGTTCCAACAGCTCATAGCCAAACAATAAAATAAGCATTAGGTGAAAAACCAAACTGTCAAAACCTGGATAATAAGACAGCCTAGTGCCTAGAAAAAATTAGGTCGCCAGGTGGATCTTTCATGGAATGAAGTTCCACAGATGGGGTGCAACTGTACAAAGGGCCCCCTCTCTCCTAACCTTTTCTAAACTTCACCAATTAGGGTACCCAGAGAAAGTCTCTGGTGATAAAAACACAAAAAACTCTGCTGGATCAGCTAGAGACGTATGGATAGTCCACAAGAAGGACCTGTTGCCAATAGCTCTTTTTCATTATTGTTTTTCAGCAACTGGTATTCAGAGGCCTGATGTTTCTATTCCTGTAGATACTGTATATCAAAATTATCATAATCATCATCTATTATTTGTACCCTGCCCATCTGACTGGGTTGCCCCAGCCACTCTGGGCAGCTTCCAACATATATAAAAACATGTTTTAATGTTTTCTGTGTTGTAGCTATGATGATCAGTTCCCAGGCCAGTTGATATGGAAGTGAGACAGCCTGGCTTTAAATGTTAAAAACAGAAGTTTGCATTGTTCCCAGGAACAGCCCGAAGGCCACTGTTGATCTTTAGAGCAGGTGTATGCTTGCATAACAAGCCATGATCTGCAACCTAGCTGCTGCATTCTGAACCAGTTTAAATTTTCAGAGGCAGCTCCATATATAATGTGTTATGGTAGTCAGCCCTTTGTGTTACTAAAGCATGGACAACTTCAATTATTAATCACACTGTTGAGTTTATCTTAATGCTGCCAGCATTTTCAGTTGTACACAGTTATTTTCTAAAGAATCAGCAAAAAAATTCCACTCCTCTATAAATAAAAATTATTCTTGCTCTTGTAATCTATAAATTAAACTTGAAAATTCTATCATATTAAGTTCCAATCTTCCTTATGAGGGACCTGCCTCACTTTCTATCTTTGGGCTAACAAAACTCAAGCCGCCATTGTTGCATACATTAATAGATTTCTCTGATATCTGGGAACGTCAGTTCAAACTATTCCTAACAAAAAGCTTCAGGGAAAGCTTTTTGGGAAAGTTTTAAACATTCTTTTCAACTTATTGAAAATCATTTCCCAATATTCTTGACTTTGTTACATAGCCACTACATATGAAAAAGGTTCCTTCCATTTATTTACATTTCCAATACAGTGGTGCCCCGCTAGACGAATGCCTCGCTAGACGAAAAATTCGCTAGGCGAAGGCATTCGTCTAGCGGAAGGCTGCCCCGCAAGACGGAAAAGTGTATGGGGCTGCCTGCAAGACGAAATTTTTCTTTTCGTCTAGCGAAAACCGCGGTTTGCATTGGTGCTTCGCTAGACGAAAATACTCGCAGAACGAATTATTTTCGTCTAGCAAGCCACCACTGTACATATCTGATTCTGCTTTATACATCTTAGCCAACCTACTCAGAGTCAAATACCATCTATGAATCATTTTCATATAATTCTTTTCAGTGTATAACATGCAGAGAATTTGAAATGATTCTTCCAGAGTTTCTCCCAGAGTTTAATCTATGTTATGCCTATATCCATTGCCCAGTGTGTCAAAAGCTTTAACTAGCTCATTGTTTGTTTCCCATTCTAGCAGTGTTATACATTTTAGACAATAATTTATCCTAATTCCATAGTAACTCTCTTTCAAACTGAGCTTTGGTCCAAAATCCATTTTTTAGTCTGTTTTAAACAAATCTTATAATTGATGGTACTGTAACCAATCCATAACTTTGCTCCTTACTTCTTCCATTGGTTCACTACCTGTGCAGGTGTGGAGAACCTTTATCCTTGCAGATGTCACTGAACTACAGCTCTCATGAATCCCAGCAAGAATAGCACATCACCCAAAATGATGAAGTTGTAATTCAGCAATGTCTGGAAAGCCAAGTGTTGCCACCACCTATCTTAAAATGGCTGTTCGGAACATCAGCTGCCTTACTTGGACAAAAAGGAGAAATAGCAATGGGTGTCCACATTTTGATGACACTTTACTGCAAATCCCACATGACCTTCCTGGATTACATGGAATGGTTTCATGTTCAAGATTGCAGTATTTGGGGGAGAAAACTTAGTGCACAACTGTGGGTTGGGCCCAAGGGACTCAAATTTATATTGTTTTGAGAAATACTGACAGGCAGTTAATTTACTGGACCCGTAAATAGTAAGTGGGATATAGCACACTACAGAAAAGTCCAAATGGCAACAGAAAAATTATGTGTGGCTTGCTGTTATTCTGTATCCCTATAAAGTTAGACATCAGTCACTTTATCCAAATGCAAATTGATATCAGTGCAAGATTGATTTTTCTTTTTGTTGAAAGATAAATAACCAATTTTTTTCTTACAGCGTGGAGGTCCAGAATAATGCACAAGACTCCGGTTAGCTACTGGTGTACAACAAACTCTTATATTCACAACAAAGGCCTTCCTCACTCTCTGAATGTTATAAATGTCTAAAAGCAAATAGCTTTGTTAAAGGTCTTTCATGAGGGATGAGAAGGTAAATGCTTCTTCAGAAAGTGGCTGTGTCCTAGAACAGAAGACCATTCTGTTTTGAGTAATTGTTACTCCACTTTATACAACTCTACAATTAAAATTTTTTTATTGTTCTATTTAGCAATAATGGTTTTGTTATCTTCTTTGTAGCTGTTGTTGATACACTAAGGAAGAACAGCAAAATCTTGTGATGTTTTCACTGTTCATATAATGCCTGTCTGGCATGAAGGAAAGCAATATTTGTTTCTTCTCTCCAACAGCATCAACCATGTCCTTTGGGAGAGTTTTTTAAAGGGTGGGGGGTGTAAGAAACAGTATCAAGACAGAACTTGCAGATGATAGTGGATGAATTGTATTTATTAAACATCAGTTACATATTATTGCAAACTTACCTGCCTGCTGTTTTGGAAAGAAATACAGGCCTCCATTCTTGACAGTTCCACTTGTAGGTACTACTCTCACTCAGCTTGCTTGTCAGATGAAATGTTGTCCAAATATGCAAGAACACATTTTAAAATGTATCTCTAAGTTATGCTAATGACTAGAGGTTTTTCTTTTGAAATCTCAAAAGAATAAGAAATTAAAATGTTTGCACCATCTACTCATCAATCAAGTTTAGTATTGATACTACCCTTTGGTCTCAAAATGGACTTTGTTCCTGTGATCCTCATCAGTTGTGATGTGAAATGAGGGTCTTCTGAAGGCTCAGGTGCCCATTTATTTTAATGAAATGAGGCATCTATCAGTACACATAGTAGCAGCCAGAGAGTTACCCTTCCAACACCAGTGTCACTGTAGCTTATCTATAGTAAGGTCAGGCCTACCCAGTTATATGGCTGGGAGCACTACGATCAATCTGACACTCCTGCTGCTGCACCCATGTCGTCCTGACCTTGCTTCTGCTCATCTTTGTGCTTTAGAAACATATTACAAGTTCTAACTACTAACATCAGTTAGAGTTGAGGCCTGGAACTCCCCCCCCCCATCTTCCAACCACTCCTAAGTTTGCAAGGATCACTGCAAATTGTTTCTGAGTGGGGGGGGGGGCAGGGATTGATAAAGCTGTGTTCTTAAGTGAGAATTCTATAGGTGGAAAGTGTTGGAAATACAGAGAGATCCATTTATATAAATCTCATTGTAAAGAGGTTTCCCATCTATTGCATACAGCTTCCAGAGATTGAATCTGGAACTTTTTAAAATAGAAAGCATATGTGCTACCACTGAGCTATAGCACTTCTTAAAAATAAATGCATGAATGAAATCTGCCAAGGAAGGCAATAAATATGCCTTACAAATAAAATGTTGGTTGCATCCACATTGTAGCCGGATATCTACTTCCCTTTTGATTCCCTGGTCATCATGAAATGACATTTCAATTTGAAACAAAATGGGTTCTGCTTCACCTACATCAAATTGTGGAATCTTCTAAATGTGATGGTTGATTAACAATAAAGCTGCAACTGTTAATTTTGAAGTGCTTATTTTGCTCTTTAGTTTATCTACAAAGTGGCCTAAATAAAAAGCTGCAGGGTATAATCCTTGAAAATAAATATAGTAATAAATTCATCTTTTGTTTGGAAAGTTGAAACAACACAACAACAATCAGGATGTGCATGCCTACTTATTTTTTGGAATTTGCTTCTGAGTAAATAAACTTGTAACACATTGTGCTGCATTTATATTTTCTCAGACTCATTTTGTGTAACCCAAACATGGCATTTATTACAGTATGTTATCTTTACTGCTGTAGTCAGGTGCAGTGGCTGCCTTGGCACTTGGGAACTTGAAAAGAGGAGCTGCTTGAGCAAAGTGGTTGAGGTTCACTGGAGTTTGCTCACTCCTCTATGTTGTTGTGCAGTCATTCAGGTCGTGTCCTGACTCTTTTGTGACCCATGGACCAGAGCACGCCAGCATGCCTGTCCTTCACTGCCTCCCGCAGTGAGGCAGGGTAGCTTCAAGAACCTGTCCAACCATCTCGTCCTCTGTCCGCCCCCTTCTCCTTGTGCCCTCCATCTTTCCCAACATCAGGGTCTTTTCCAGGGAGTCTTCTCTTCTCATGAGGTGGCCAAAGTACTGGAGGCCTCAGCTTCAGGATCTGTTCTTCCATTGAGCACTCAGGCCTGATTTCCTTAAGAATGGATAGGTTTGATCTTCTTGCAGTCCATGGGACTCTCAAGAGTCTCCTCCAGCACCATAATTCAAAAGCATCAATTCTTCGGCAATCACCCTTTATGGTCCAGCTCTCACTTCCATACATCACTACTGGGAAAACCATAGCTATATAGTTCTCCCTAAACTCTGTGTATATACTTGGCCAACTTACGATTGCAATTTATATATGATCCAGTGCAGTGGATTGTGGTCCATGAAAGCTGATACTGTATTAAATACTCATTTTCAAGCACGGATGAGAACCTGTGCCTTTCCTGGTGTTGAGTTCAACTTCAGCTTCCACTAGCCTTGGTCAGCATGGCCAATGAGAGTAACAATATATTGTAGGCCACATTACTTGTTACGATAAAATAGCACACACCTACCACTCCTGAGGGCAGCAGGTGAGCTCACCAGGTC
Organism: Lacerta agilis; assembly: GCF_009819535.1. NCBI lineage: Eukaryota > Metazoa > Chordata > Lepidosauria > Squamata > Lacertidae > Lacerta > Lacerta agilis. The sequence goes on from NC_046322.1 coordinate 26,420,759, forward strand.
AAGGGCTGGCAATATATGCACAGTTATACGCCAACTGATAAAGTCTGACTGCTCTCCTGCCCAATGGTAGCGCTGGCCCCTGCTGCAATCTGAGGGTGCTTTTGACCAGCAATATTAACAATGGAATACATTTCTGGCCTGTCACCAGCTGGTCATCCCCGTACCCCTCCCCACCCCAAGGGGCACACTTACAATATGGGGATACTGGAGTTCACTGGCAAGGTGCTTTTAAACGTGTACAAAACAGTCACTAGAAATCAAAGCAGGGGGTTCCTCTGCCGCTACCTTTCTTTAGGCGGGCGAGGGACGAACAAACTTTCAGCTTCCCAATAATCAGTTATGTCGAAAGCCCAAATTTCTCCTTTTTTCTTCTTCAATGGACAGCCCTCACTAGCACTCCTGGGTGGGCAGAGAAGTTGAGACCCGAGAAGAAAACCACGGATTTTTCTATCCCCGTAATATCTCTATAGGGGATTTTGCCTGCTCGTCTATCCTTTCCTATCTCTGTGTTGAGAGGCTGTTGCCACGGCCGGCGGAAGCCTCGGGATGGTGCGGGGGGGGGAGCGTCATTTGCCCGCGTGCGTAGCGCATGCGTAGAACGCAGCGGGAAGGCCGGCGGTATACGGGAGAGGGGGAGGAGTCGGAGTCGCGCTGGTTTCCTGGAGGCGCGTAAACTTGACGGTTTTTAAATCGCGCTTGATCGGGATGGACGCCCGCGCGCGTGCGAAGCGCTACGAGAAGTTGGCCTTCCTGGGCGAAGGGCAGGTAAGCCGGGCTCGTCTGAGGGGAGGGCAGCAGCAGCTTCCGTAGGGCTCCGGTGGAGGCGAAGGAGAGGAACCACCTGAGGGAGTTTTTCAGGGTTAGCCGGGGCTGGAGCTGTGGGACGCCCCTCGTTGCTCCTCCGAATAACGGTGTCGCCTTCAATGCCACCCAGTTAAGCCGTCGCCTGCGCAGAGTTCACCTTTTTTGAGATCGATGACACGCCAAAACATTTGTTCTTTGATAATAATAAAACAATATTTCCGTTCGGCACTTCCATCCCAACCCCACTTGCCCTTCGCTATAAGGCCCCAGAGGACAGTGATGCAGTTAAAAATACTGTAAAGTGAAACCGGTGTCTAACCCCTCCCTGCTGTTTCCCAATGCTATAATAAGGGAAATTTTCCGCAAAAAAGGAAAAGGTTGACAGCTATGGCCCAAAATACAGTTTAAATAGGAAAATAAAGGTCTCGGCTATCAAAGGCCAGGTTTAAAAGGTGCAGTTTCAGCATAAAATGAAAGCTGCATTAAGCACCTCTGCAGAGGGGAGGAAATTCCACAGTTTGGAGGCAGTCACAGAGAATCCACTTTTCAGGGCTGCAAAAAAGCTCGAGAACAGAGAAACTATGAAAAAGCCACCCCTCTCCCTCCTAATACATAAAGTTGCAAGTCTAACCACTTACCTGGGAAGAAGCCCCATTTAATTTAAGAGGGGTTACTTGTGAGTATACATGGCTGGGGTAGTGCCATAGGTGTTTTTGTGTTATAGGTTGTGGAAAACATCTGGAGATGGGCAATAGGCATTTTTTTTTCAGAGACTTGAAGGTTGTTTGCTCATTTCCAGTTTCCCAGGTTTATATTTCAGAAACCTAAAGCACCTGCTTGACTGGAGACGGCACTCATTCAAAAGATAAATACCTGTCTCATGAGAAGCCTCTGTCAAAGCATTTTCAATGTGGGGCCAGTGGCTTAACACCTAGAAATTTTGGCTGTTCGCAAAAAATAAAGGAATGGGTTGACTTGCTGCTCACAAAATTGACTTTGATCTGTCCTTTGATGTCATGAAGGCTTAGGGCAGCAGCAAAATGATCCGTTTAAAAAGAACCTGCTAGATATGTTTGTGTAAGCAGTTTGTTGCTCTGATCAAATCTACTTACAGCCAGACCTTTTTCTCATCCAACTTTGGACAGAGAAAAGTGTTTTCCTAGCCACCCAATTGTTATCCAATAGTCCAAACCTGACTTACAATGGAGGATAAATTTTTGAAGGGCGAGGTTTGTACCTTTTCATACTTTAGCCAGAAAATAGCATATGTCTACTGTATCACTGATATCTGTGTTTAAGGCTATTGCTTGACCATCTGGTTAGTAAACTTTTCCAGAATGGAGTTTGAAGGTTGGTGACTAGAGAAACAGTGGACAGTTGCAAATAACCAACAAGGAAGTAGGTCTGCATTTTGCAGCTAGCTAGAGCAAGAAGGTAATGATGGGGAGAGAGACTCAAAGTAGTGTCTGATTTTTTGGGGGTGCTGATGTTACAGGCTGCTGGAGCTGGCTGTCTAGGTCCTGCCTGCTCCTCTATATACAAAATTATATTTAAAATTAATTGGGAAATCAAACCCTGTAGTGCAGCCACTGAACTTCCTTCTTAATAGGGATATAACAATGTAATACTTTCCTGCTTCGTAGAAAGCCTTCCAGTATAGGACACGTTCATTATGTGGGTAGATTGTCATATGTGGCATTCTTACACGTCGCATTCTCACATTTATGTACTTTGAGGTTTGTACTGATGTTTGAAACAGCTTTGCTGGGGGTTGGACCAGATGACTGTTGTGAGTGTTGTGGTCCTTCCAACTCTAGAATTCTAGGATTCTGTAATTATGCTGTATCTCTGGAAATTTATCAATTAATTTCCCTTAGTTGCTAGTACTGACCAGCTGAGAGTGACATTAGAGGGGAAGGCATAGCATTTTATGAGTTAAAGGTGTTCAACATTGTTTAACATTTTTACTGTTTTTATTGTGATCATTTGTATTTATTATAGCATGCCTCAATATATTTATAGAAAAGAAGACTAAACACTTTCTAAACAAAAGCAAGGGTGCTGCTATATAATTAGAAAACTGATTTTAAGATGTGCTCTTTTTCTCTTTAGTTGCTACAGTTTATAAAGCAAGAGACAAGAATACAAATCAAATTGTTGCTATTAAAAGGTGAGTTAGCTTTATTAACCTGACAGCATACCCAAACCATGATTTGTGCTGACCATAGCTTGGAATCCCAGCCACATTGACTAGATTTTATTTCTTTATTAAGCAACTCATAAATTGTTCATTGATATATTCAATTGCACTAACCAGGGCTGGTCTGCCCATGAGGCTGACTGAGGCAGTCACCACAGGCAGTGGAATCCTAAGCAGTAATGCCCCGTGGGTGCTTTGCTTACCCCTGCTGCTACTGGAGAAACAAGAAGGTACAGCAGCAGCTTCCAGTGAAATCTCACAAAATTATTGTGAGCTCCTGGCGCCACTGCTTCTCTTCACCACTCCAGGTGGTGGTGGGCAGCCTGCCTACTCCCACTGGAGAAGTAAGGAGAAACAGCTTCAGGTTCTGGGTTCTAACCATGCATTTTGTCTGACCATGTTTTATGTAATTGTGCAGAGCTGTTGTAACCTAGAGTAAGTAAAAGCTGCAGTCTAAGCACACTTAAATAAACTTCTCAGAAATTACTTCCAAGTTAAAATACATAGACTGAGCTGTCAGTCAGTTTAGATACTTAGAGAACTGCTGTAGCCTTTGATCTGCCTTTGGTAATGAGAAATATTGTCTTAATTAAACCATTTTCTTATTTTAGATCAAACTTGGGCATAGATCAGAAGCTAAAGATGGTAAGTTCTTGAAATACACATATATAAATGAACTACTTTGCATATACTAGAATATTGCTGCCATGCTGGTAAATGACTTGGTGTTCTTTTCAATTTTGAGTGGAAGAGATAACAAATGAGATCCATGTAATTCTTTGTTTTGAAGTAGACCAGTGGCATAATAGCCATACTCCACCGGTCCTTGGTGATTTAGATAGAAAACATTCACATTTTTCCCCTTTAGTGTTCTTGTTTTATATCCTGGACATAATTTTAAGCAGTGACACAACTTTTCTAGAAAATTTTGAATTGAAAAAATTCTGATATCCTAGTGAGTGATCTAATATAATATGCTTATTTTACCTGTAGTTAGTCAACAGATCTAAAGAAAAAAGAAGAAAAACTGCCAAGCTTGCCTAATACTACATTTGTAATTGGCATCTGTTCGTTGTTTCTAATAAACTTATGAAATGGAATTTTTTCAACATAAAATTAAAGCCTGTTCTGTATCACTGATTTTAAGTAGAATGTACTTCTTTATTTGAATTGTACATTCCATCAGTTAAGCAAGCTTATATTATTTATATTCTGTACCTTTATTAAAATAACAACTAAAGTAGTTTACAATTAAAATATTTATGTATTTGTTTAATTTATAGTTTATCCTTCCTCCCAAAAGAGCCCAGTATAGTAAAACAGTACATCATTACAAGAACAGAGCAACCTCCTTCCTTTCCAGACAGTCCCAGTAATGGTTAAAGATGATTGTCTCAAAAATGGCAAAAGGATATTTCCAAGTTTGTCTGGGAGGGCAAACAGCCGAGGATACTTACTTACAGATACAAAAGAAAGAGGAGACTTTGCCCTCCCAGACTTTAAATTGTATTATGAGGCAGCAAGTTTGGTGTGGATTAGGGACTGGATAAAACTGGAAAAGGAGGAAGCGTTAGATTTGGAAGGCTATGATAACAGATTTGGATGGCAACGCGTACCTGTGGTATGGGAAAGAAAAAGGGGGAAATGTTTGGGATTGTATTTTTTGACAATTTTGTGGAATTTAAAAGCCTTATAATAAAAATATATATTTTTAAAAAAATAAGAACAGAGCAACCTCAATATAAAATATCATTTGTAAAACTTTTAGATACCAGTGCTAAGATTTCATGTAGGGCATCTTGGAAACATGTCACTGTTTAAAAGCTAGCCTATTTTTAAGTGCTTATAATCATTTAATAAACAAGAAGAGAATGGCAATGCCAGGAGATAGTTCCACAGTCACAGCACTACTGCTGAAAAGGTCCTTTCTCTTGTTCACATCCACCTGATTTCATGTATGGATGGAGCAGAAAGTGTGGCTTCCAGGACTTATCTCAGAGGCTGGAAAGTTTCACATGTGAGCAAGCGGCTTCTGAAATAACCTGGTACCAAGCTGTTTAGAACTTCGATGGTGACTACCAGCACTTTAAATTGAGCCTGTAAGTAAATGTTGAAATGAAATAAGATTGGAACATGACTACAATCTTCACATGGCAGACAGTAGTATAGCAGCAGCATTCTACACTAGTCCAAGTGTCTAGACATTGTTTAAAGGCAGCCCCATGTAGAGAACATTGAAGTAGTCCTGCCTAGTAGTAAGTAGGGCATCGATAACAGAAGCTTAGTTCCATCTTTTCAGGAAGAGTTGCAGCTGGCAAATCAGCTGCTTCTAGCAAGGCAGTCCTCTTCACTCCTACCACCTGCATATCCAAGGAAATCAAGGGACCAAGGCATACCCCAACCCACACATTGGAAAACAATCTGTTTAGACATACTAAACTGTTAGAGTATATTAAGTTGTTTGGGTGATGCTGGGCGACATAGTGAAGAACAATGACTAAAATACCTTGAACCTAATCCAAAGTAAGTTCTTGCTTATCTATTGTTGAATCAAGAAAGATGTGAATTAGCCTCTCCTTTTGCCCATGCCATTGCTTTCCTCCCTTTATAGAAACACTGACATTTGAGAGAAAGTTTTATGACATCTGAAAAAGTACCTCGATCTTGTTTTAACTACAACAAACTGAACATCTTCTTCATTCAGGATGTGAGGGAATGGGAATTACATTGACCTGAAATACTTTCATTGCCTAGAATATTTGAAGCTGTGTTCTGGAGATTGAATCTTATCAGAAATATTCACCAATTTGAAATAAAACAGTAGCAGTCTTTTGTCCACAAAATGTTATGCTTAGTCTTCATGAACCTGAGCTAGGTGACTTCAGGATTTGAATCTCTAACCTCATAGGCATAAAACTAGCAGGTATGTGGCATGAATAATTGTGGCAAAAGTACCAATCCCTGCTCCCTCTCACCCAGGATTACTTTGAGCCACAAGTACCACCAAATTCATACACTGCTGAGGGTGTACAGTTTTATTATCGTCATGATTCTTATTTCAATGCAGGTATAAACAGAACAGCCCTTAGAGAAATAAAGCTACTGCAGGAGCTTAGCCATCCAAATATTATAGGGGTAAGTACAAAGTGCTGTTTGAAGGGAATATTTCTGTATTAACAATATTTAAATACTATCCAATAACAAAGTCCTCTGGTTGGTTTATAATAGCAGTGAAACAAAACAATAACCAATAAAAGTGAAGCAGAGAATAAAATCAGTATAACAAACTCTCAGCAACACCCAGATATGAAAGATACATAGATGAGAGTTTAAAGGGCCTTGGAAAATAAGTGTTTAAATTTGAGGCCCTCTTTATACCTGAGACCCAGATCAAATTCCCCTTGCCCTTCGAACTTCCCTCTGATTGGCCATGTCTAAAAGTGAAGGCTCATAAACTATCCTTTTCCAGGCATTGGGAGGTTCTGTTGCTATACAAGGCAACACAAAAATGTGCCAGATTCAAGAAGTACTGAAAACTGGCTGCAAGGGAAGAATCAGGAGTACACTTCTGATTTTTCTTGCTTTTCAGGATTGGGTTGAAGTTTCAAGACATGGCTTGAACTTTCCTGAGCATGGTATCATAGGACTTCAGGCCTGGGAAAGATGGGTGTGGTTCGCCCCAAAACAGCCTGGCAGGCGTAGTTAAGGAAATTAAAAGGGTGGTGAGACTCAGTCACTCTGCATTGCCTGGATTGCTGTAAGCCTGCCAGGGCACATTAGAGGAAACTTTGGCCAGTGTGTGCACACACATTGGATTAAGGACATACTATCACATCAATAATTGGAGTGTATTTCTCTTCCAGCTTCTTGATGCATTTGGACACAAATCTAACATTAGTCTAGTATTTGATTTTATGGAAACTGATCTAGAGGTAAGATTGCCATTAACTAGCTACTTACTTAATTTTGTGGTCGATGATCAAGCGTTTGCTTTGTTTATACAGGTGAAACTCGAAAAATTAGAATATCGTGGAAAAGTCCATTTATGTAAGCAATTGCTTTCATTAGCTGCTGGAGTTTAATATATGAGATGGACTCATGACATGCAAAGCGAGATATGTCAAGCCTTTGTTTGTTATAATTGTGATGATTATGGCATACAGATGATGAAAACCTCAAAGTTGAAATTGTTAATTTGGTGTTCTCATCAGCTGTACGCCATAATCATCACAATTATAACAAATAAGGCTTGACATATCTCGCTTTGCATGTCATGAGTCTATCTCATATATTAGTTTCACCTTTTAAGTTGAATTACTGAAAGAAATGAACCTTTCCATGATATTCTAATTTTTCAAGTTTCACCTGTATATTGAAACCAAAAGTCCTGGGGGAAAGTTATAAGAGTTGGAGAAGAGACATGGAGGAAGTGGGTGGTATAAGAGAACAACAGAGAAGGCAGAACAGTATGCCTCTTCTTAAAAATCTGGGGTCATGGGCTCCCATATAAAATACTTGGGAACAGTGTTACGTCTGTAAATGCCTGTCAGAATGTCTCCATGAAGCCATCTCTCTTTGCATCCTAATTCCACCCTCTTCTGTGAAGACTTTAGAACAACCCCTAATTCTGGTAGGAATCTATTATAATAGGCCCAAGCATATGCAACTGGAATAATTGCACACCCTGCCTCCATTTGCCTCCCCTTCCTATATTGCCTCCTTTGCATCTACCTTATTTTTAGACTGTAAGCCCCTTGGGGTTGGGATCATCTCTCATACTTTCCAAAGTGTCGTGCAGATAGGTGGCGCTGTATCAATACTTTTTAACATAAGCAGAGTAACAGGTTTTATGCATAAAGAATAACTCATATGGTAGGTTTTGTGTATCTGCTAGAGAAAGCAGGCATACACACATTTTCAGCAGCTAAAGAGTAATACAGACTTCATTTGAAGGGAAATCATTGTAATTGCTTAGGATGCCACCCACTTAAAGGAATTCTCATTACTAGTGAGAAAACATAAGAATATTAGATTCAAAGTTCACAGAGAATTTGGACAATTTGGTCAGAGTTCAGAACAGGAAGTTGCTATAATCAATACTTTTTTATATATGACGGTCTAACAATGTAGATAGTGAAAATACTGAGAGAGTGATTTATCTAAGGCTTGCTAATTGATGTTTTGTTATTGGGGACATTGTGTACCCCAACAGATACATCTGTGTAATTTTTCTGGTGTTTTTTAAAAGCATTAAGCTTCTGCAATTTGTAAAATGCAATATATATTTTACAGGTTATAATAAAGGATACTAGTCTTGTATTGACACCTTCTCACATCAAAGCGTACATGCTGATGACACTTCAAGGTTTAGAATATTTACACGAACACTGGATCCTTCATAGGGTAAGGAACTCTAGGAACGAAAAGAACAGCCTTTAATACAATGAGAAATGGCTCCCATTAAGGTGTTTGAGATGGAAATGTCATTCTCCATGTAAATTATCTTAACAACAACAACAACAACAAAATGTTTCTTGGTCCCTTTTGATGATTTTTTTTTTTAATGGCCCAAAATCTGAGGTTTCAAACTGGTATATAAAAAAGACAGAATAAGTAGTTGGGATATTTTAGCTTTTAATAGTTATTGGCAATTTGCGTGCAACATTTTTTTTAAAAAAATGAATCCAACTTCCAAAGCCCTGCTGATTCTCGGAGTCACAAATGGATATAAATGGCACAATCTAATTTACCATAGTCTGATCAGCCGTTGTAGTTTCTATCTAGTGCCTCAATTCTATGCAATCCTGTTGTCACTGCTTTCAGAAGCATATTTCTGGTTAAGGTCAACCTTTGATCACAAAGCAAAATATTTAAATATTAATTCTCAGCGATGGCATATTCATGTGTTTCCCCTTTAAGGATCTTAAACCAAATAACCTGTTGCTAGATGAAAATGGAGTTTTGAAACTGGCTGACTTTGGTTTGGCAAAATCTTTTGGAAGTCCTAACAGAGTTTACACCCACCAAGTAGTAACAAGGTAAGAGAAAGATCCCTCAAGGAGCACATCTGGCCTATTGGTATGACAACTTCATCTGCTTGCCCAATCACTATGTGTACATGAAGATAGGAATTAGAATAAGACAGCCAGTGTGTTGCAGTGTTTGTAGTATCAGATGAGGACTGGAAGACCCTGGTTAAAAAACCACACTGTGTCATGAATCTCATTTATTCTAGGCCAGGGGTCAACAAACTTTTTCAGCAGGGGGCCAGTCCACTGTCCCTCAGACCTTGTGGGGAGCTGGACTATATTCTGGAAAGAGAAAAAAAATGAACGAATTCCTATGCCCCACAAATAACCCAGAGATGCATTTCTACAAATTCTACTCATGAAAAAAACGCTGATTCCTGGACTGTCCGTGGTCCGGATTTAGAAGGCGATTGGGCCAGATTCGTCCCCCAGGCCTTAGTTTGCCTACCCATGCTCTAGGCCAGTAAAATAGGTTAGGTAATCCTACCTAACCTATCTCACAGGTTTGTTGTGAAGATAAAGTGGGGAGGGCCATGTACACCCCCTTCAAATAATAATTGCATCCACTTTTCAATGCCAGTAAATGGTGCAGTACTAACTTAAACAGCTATTTTGTCACCTTATTTTGGAGAAAAAACAGATCAGATTTGCACCATTTTCTTACAGAAAGAACAAGATAAGATGTAAATCTTTAGGCACAAAATAGGATAGTGTTTGTACTGAAGGTACTGTGCACACCTCATAAATGGAGGAGGGAAATGCAGCATGTCTTAATTTGTTTTTCAGGTGGTATCGAGCTCCTGAGCTACTGTTTGGTGCTAGAATGTATGGTGTAGGCGTGGATATGTGGGCAGTGGGCTGCATATTGGCTGAATTGCTTCTAAGGGTAAGCTCTTGGTACAGCTGTCAAATGAAATTTTATTCTGCTCTTGCGCAAATGGTTTATCTTCTGGCACTTTTACATGTGGGAGGAGTGCTGGAAATGCAATCTTTGTTCTGGGAATCCTCATTTGCTTTAAACTGAGCCAATGCCATTTGCTTACCAGAAAAGTTCAAAGATTTTAGGGCTGAATTTCTTTTTTGTAGGAGTTCAGAACAAACCAATCTTGAAAGCCACTATTCATCTTTCTATAGGTTCCGTTTTTGCCAGGAGACTCTGACCTGGATCAACTCACAAAGATATTTGAAACCTTGGGTACTCCAACAGAGGAGCAGTGGCCTGTAAGTTTTTGAGTTAACAACCTTGTAACAAAAGCTGGCAGGGAGAATTGATGGAAACTTGATTGTTTTGACTTGCTTGCTTGTTTGACTAAATTTAAACTTAATGTGTGTTTGCAGGTGAGAAGACCATTGATGACTTTTAACTATTCATTATTTGGGTGCTGACTTCTCTGTGCTATATTTCTTTCTCCCCCCCTCCCCCCCACCTCAATAGGGTATGACCAATCTTCCAGATTATGTGACTTTTAAAAGTTTCCCTGGAATGCCACTTCATCACATCTTCAGTGCTGCTGGTGATGATTTGCTAGAACTGCTGCAAGGCTTATTTACATTTAATCCTTCTACTAGGGTCACAGCTACTCAGGTATTTAAATTTAAATTTCCACCCATTAGCTTAAAACTGTTACAGTCAGTATTTAGCAAAAATAAGTTCTGCACAAGTCTCAAGCAGATTTGCTTTATTTAATGGAATTTATAGTTCCTCCAGGGGCCCCTCCACAGATTTTTATTGTGATATTTTAGCAGTGAGTTCCTAAACAGGTTTGTATCTAGACAACCATTTCAGCTCTGTTTCTGATGTCAACTGATCTTTCAGTTTGTGTTCTGATACCTGCTACATAAAGTAGAGAAATGGATTACATAATTTGAGATGAAAAATACACCTGTCAGAGGACTGCTCTGAAAGCCTGAATTCAGACTGGGATGCTCACCAAATAGCTTTACCCAGTTTCGGGGGGGGGAGAAGAGCCACCCTTGGCATTTGACCAGTGTCACCAATCCCATTGCTCCTGTAACAGACTAACCAAAGCAACTGAGCAGTAAAAAGGGGAAGAGAGAGTGAGCAGGGCCTGAATATTTTAGTTGGGGGCAAGAGGCAACAGCATGTTTGACCTGTCAATATTTAGTTGCCAAGAAGTATTTCCTTTTTTAAAAAAAACTTGTTTTTATTGAAGATTTTCTTGGGTTACAAAAGTATATACAGCGTTTCTGCTTTCAGTTCATAAAGTTTTTCTACAGGTCATTTCTATTCAATGTGAGACACTAATGTTATAGTATAAAGTTGGGGGAGAAGAGAGGTGGAGGAAAGTTGTTCCCTATGGCTCAGACAGCAAGCAAAAAAGGAGGAACAGGGTGCCAAGCCAGCAACTTCACCACTTGTGAACCTGAGGCCCACAATGAGAACCAATATGTCAATTTGCCCAATGTGCCTGTGGCAGAATGCACATCTTCCACAGCAGTCTTATCATTCTAGTTGTCCGAACCTATTCAAGTTTACTTCATAGTAAGTTAAGCGGGATTTAATCCCAAGTATATAGTATTGCAATTTGGGGCATGTATTTTTAGCTCTTCGTTGCTTTTTAAAAACTCTTACTGAAACAAAGGGCTGAAGCAGCCCTCTTTCCTGAGCCACTGATTGAGGGCTGCATATGAGAAATGTGTTTCTAATTGCTTGCACCTTTTTATTATTTGAACCTGTAATTATTCATTGTGGATGTTCCTTCTGGTCTTAATTTCCCTGGTTACTTAATTGCAAATGTTTCTTGGTACAGACCAGTGATGTGGAAACTTGTTCAGGCCACATCAAAAAGCAAAGTAAGACTTGGTGGGAAGCTTGCCTGTTAGTTGTGCATAATTACCATAACTTGGCTATAATTTGAAGGAGAAGCACAGCAAAGCAAGAGATGGTGATCCTATTACATTTATGTTACAGTCTACTGCATATCCCATAAAGTTAATCCTTGAATTTTTTTTGCTGCAGTTCAAAAGCTATTTGCAAACAAAAATATTAATTGGGAAACAATGGGAAGAGAGGGAAGTAGCTGGATGAGATGTTAGGACTGCAGAATTTTTATTTAGAATGTACATGCAATCCATATGTTCTAGTGCTATACAATTTGCTTTGTCCAAAAGGAGTTTATTTAAGCATTAACTGCACTATAAAAATGTGTTTTGCCTAGATGCAATACACAGAATTATTTGAGGACAAATGTAGGTGACCAGAAAACTTGTTCCAGTCAGATACAAACCATGCAAATATTGATTATATAGGAGAAAGTTCACAACTGAAAAACATTAAGCCCAGGGCTATGTGTACTCGACTCTGGGGTAGGGAAATTGAGAAATTGCATATGCAATCTAAATTATGTGCCAAAAAACTAAATTATACAACTTGAGCCATTTTGCATTTGCTATTTTGCATAATTCTAGTTTGAGAGAGAGGTCAGTGAATTTCTGCTTTCAGCCACTGTATATCTTATTCAGCAGCCCTCTGACTTTCAGCATGTATTCCTTTCAAAAATAATCAGAATGATAGTATATGCACAGTCCTGGCTGTGCCCGCATATAAGAAAAAGTGTCCTTTGTAAGAACACAACACACACATGCACACAGAATCTTGCAGGGAGAAACCTGCACAGAACTGAAATTGTGAGGAACCATAGACTGCCTCAGTAGACGCTATCCATCACCACCACCACTGCCACCCATCATGCTCCCCCCCCACCACACAAAATATTACTAATTATCCAAGAAAGCTACATATTATAAACATAAGTACAGATTTTATAGAAATAGTGTCATTTCTAAATAGTGTCATTTTTTATTGTTATCTCATTCTGTTGTCTCTAAGGCACTAAAACAGAAGTATTTTAGCAATCGGCCAGCACCAACACCTGGAAGCCAGTTGCCAAGACCCAATTGCCCTGCAGAAGCCTTGAAAGAGCAACAAAACCCAGCTCCAAATTTGAAAAGGAAAAGACTGGATGGACTAGATCAAGGTAGCAACATTTTTAAAATAGTCTCTGTTAAGTGTAGAATTTAAACACTTATCATATATCCAGATATGATTTCTGACTATAACCTTTCCTTTGCCTGCTAAAAACATTTTTAGTCAAGCCTACCCAGAAAAGCTGGTGTGAATTTTAATATTTTTAAGTATTTTAATTTCTTGTATGTTTTAAAGAACTGGTTCCCTCCCACCCGATTTTATGCTTTTATCTTTTGTTTTTTACAGTCAAGTGATATATAAAATTTATATCTATATTTTCACAATGTAACATTTAATTTGCTAGCCTGGACCTATAACATCAATGTGCATACCCTAGCTGACTTAAGCCATTCTAACCAAAGGGTTGCACCATTGTAGGGTTGCTCACACCAACTTTTGCACTTAATAATGCCATAATATTTACCTCTCTCTTCCCAGGGTTACCAAAAAAATTGGTGTTTTGACTACTGTGGAAATGGATGTTGAATATTTCTGCTGCTATGAATTCTGAAAAGATCAAATAATGTGAAAACTCAAAAGTCACAATATGGATTAAAGCGTAATTTGTAAATGTAAACATGTAAAATGTGTGTAGTGTTAAACTCTAAAAACCATGTATTTTTATTGCTTTGCTTTTTTAAAAAATAAAAAAGTTAAAGACTCATTGGTTAATAATATATAATAGTTGGGATATGGGCTTATGGTACTGATGAATGAGGCCTTGTGCTAGAAATGCCCCGGAGGCTGGAATCCCAGATGCAGAGATTGGGAGTCTCGGTATGGAGGAATCTTTGTTTCCCCCGTATCTGCTCTAGAAAGAAAAAACAACCACCACCAAAATGTGTAGTAATCTCATTCCAATTATATATGTCAGTGCAGTTGTGGAAAATAAGGTGATTTAGTAGAAGGGCTTCATTGAGTGTCAGTATGTATTACCAGATATGGCTGTATATAATTGTGCAGTGGAGAAAGTTAGGTGTATCTGTACCTTGGTTCAGCCTAGACTGGTATGGTGGATTTAGGGCAAGGCACACCTCTCAGCCCTAATTCCACATTTATAAAATGAGAGTAGGTTCTACCTAACGGGTATTACTGCCAAGTGTGTATCTGAAGAAGTGTGCATGCACACGAAAGCTCATACCAAGAACAAACTTAGTTGGTCTCTAAGGTGCTAGTGGAAGGAATTTTTTTTATTTTTATTTTGTTTCTACCAAGCACCCTGGTAAGCTATGAGTAAAAATAAGCCATGAATTCCTGCTTGTTGGCTTTCTTGAAACATCTGGTTGGCCACTGTGAGACAGGATGCTGGATTAGATGAATTTGTAACAAAGCTGCTATTGTAAGAGTAAATCCTAAAACATTTATTTTATAATATGGGGTGCCTGAATGATTTTTTCACTGAACCCCCCCCCCCCCCCCGCCAAGCAGACCAAGGCCTCTTTAACCCTGTTATCTTTTTGACTGCCATAAAGATTTAGCATGTTGTTGTTCAGTCGTTCAGTCGTGTCCGACTCTTCGTGACCCCATGGACCAGAGTACGCCAGGCACGCCTATCCTTCACTGCCTCTCGCAGTTTGGCCAAACTCATGTTAGTAGCTTCAAGAACACTGTCCAACCATCTCATCCTCTGTCGTCCCCTTCTCCTTGTGCCCTCCATCTTTCCCAACATCAGGGTCTTTTCTAGGGATTCTTCTCTTCTCATGAGGTGGCCAAAGTACTGGAGCCTCAACTTCAGGATCTGTCCTTCTAGTGAGTACTCAGGGCTGATTTCTTTGAGAATGGATAGGTTTGATCTTCTTGCAGTCCACGGGACTCTCAAGAGTCTCCTCCAGCACCATAATTCAAAAGCATCAATTCTACGGCGATCAGCCTTCTTTATGGTCCAGCTCTCACTTCCATACATTACTACTGGGAAAACCATAGCTTTAACTATACGGACTTTTGTCGGCAAGGTGATGTCTTTGCTTTTTAGATTTAGCATGCGAGTGACTATATCTAGAGATTCCAATGCAGGAGCAATTCCCTTAATTGTGGTGACCAAAGTCGCTGCTTCCAACATCAGTGCCCCTCTGGTTCTCTCAGTACTGTATAAGAATAATTGCGACAAGCTGTGAGGATGGGACAAATTAGTGTGTAAGGGCGGTAGCTCTTCCACCTCATCTCCAGAGCAATCTGCCTCAGACCAGAGGCTGTGGGAGACTATTCCTTTCACGCCCACGTTTGTGGGCTTCCCAGGGGAATCTGGTCGCTCCCTGTGGGAAAGAGGACAATAGACTAGAATAAAAGACTTCTGGTCCAGTAGAGAACTGCTCTGATGACTTGGAAGCAAACGTATCGTGTGAAGCAGCTCGCGTGAGAAGCAAATCGGAAGCGACTTTCATGCAAACGGCTGAAGGATGGATGCAGGTAATGCAACACCTGCAGAAGCAGCCGAAGCTCTTCCCGGGAGAGGCGCCCCTCCTTCACAGACGGCACCAGCCTCGGAGGAGGCGTCTGGCGCGCGGGCGCCTCGCCAACCGGCCGATAGCTCCGCCCTCTCCTCCGGGAACCTCAATCCCAAGTGCCCTCGCGCTGCGTTTCACTTCGGAGCGTGAGAACGAGGACAGGTGGTCTCCGCCGCGCGCCTGCTTCATTCCAGGCTGCTTCCTCTTTTCTCCTGTCTCAGTGGGGCGGGCCGTTCCTAACCTCCCGCACCGGAAAGCCATTTATCTCCTTCCAAGCAAAAAACTGACGACAGCGGAAGCTTCCAGCGCGCTTCGAGCTGGGCTCGGGCAACTTACCCAACAGCGCAGAAGCCGAGCTCGCCAGCGCCGAGCGCGCCAGTCTCCCGTGTTTGTGTCATGAGTCGGGGCGAGCGCGCCGCGCGCCTCAGGCCCGGCCAGCAGCTCTAGGGGGCGCGTGTGCGCTCTCTGCGCGTCTCGGCAACCGAGAGCTCGGCGGCTGAGGAAACCTTCGGCTGCTGCCAGGACGCGAGGCCGCTTGCCTGAGCCAGCGAGCGAGCGGGCAGGTGCGGACGGAGAGGGGATTTGCTCGCGGCCAGCCCGGGGCTCGCAGTCTTAGGGGACGACCATGTCCGCGCGCTGTTGTGCGGGTCAGGTAAGGAGGTTTGTTTTTGAGGAGGGGCGCGGGGGGGGGGGAGCGCGGAAAAAGCCATTCCCTTCTGTGTGGAGGAGGAGAAGGAGCAAGACAAGAGGAAGCCCCTCAGTTTGGAGTCCACCCTTCTCTTCCCAGGCGGATACGGTCGGTGGGAAGCCCCACCCTGGCTGCGTGGCAGGGTCCTTTGGGACTGCGCCAGCGCCTGCTATGCGGCCGCGCTCGCTTTCCTCTTCCCCGGTCAGGATTGCGATTCCTGAGACTCCTCAGCCCGCCGCGCTCGAGGGCTTGTGCCCAGGGCGGATCTGCCCGTGCCAAGTGCTCGGCTTCTGAATTTAGCTGCTGGGGAGCTGGGTCTGGAGAAAGGACTTTCCCTTGTCGATCGAACAGGCAACGCATAGGGTTTGCGGTGCTGCTCATAGGTGCCAACTCGGGGCCAAACGGATGGTGGTGGCAGACCCGTTGGCCTACATTCAGACGCTGCATAAACAGTCAGTCTTGTGGCACATTGAAGATGGACAAATGCATAATGACAGAAGTTCCCCTGCTCTGGAGCCCAGTTGGTCAGATGTCTAGAGTGAAATCTTGGCAGGAGTAGGCTATATGCAGCGTTTAGTTTCTGATGGATTGGTTAGTTCATGTGCCGCTTCGATTTAAGATCAGAAACGATTAAAAGGAGCTTACCAATAAACGCTAATCCACTCCTTTGATGGTGTGCAGATTGCTGTCCTTTTTCTCTTACAATGGCTTACAGTATATGTTTGGTTCAAAGGTATACCCACCATTGAAAGCTTGGGATTTCTCAAGAGGAACTGTTTTTATTACTGCATTAGATTTTATGCACAAAGTGTTATGTAGCACTTTTAAAGTCTAAGAAGTACTGTATATAGCAGATCAAGACAGACCATATCATCACACCTCCTCATTCTTTCTGAGCAGTGCCAGTTTACAAAATAGGCAGAGTAGGTACTGGGTTATGGGGTCCCACACCTTTTGGGGGCCCTGCAACAATAGATCGCAATTAATTTATTAAAATTGTTGGTTTGTAAAATAAAAGATGTACTAGGAGATAATTTGTGAGCCCCCCCCCCCACCAAGATTTCAACTGCCATGGGGCCTCCACAGGGTTTAATCCAACATTGTTTCTGAGTACTGTTGAGAAACTTTAGTTCCTGAAATCTGGATAGTTCATTTAGTTTATGGGTTGATGCTACAGGGACATTTGGAAAAGGGAGGCTAGCATTCAATTGCCACTGTATCCTAGAGTGGAAGAATAAATCAGAATTTCTCTGAGGAAAGAGATACTGCTGCTAATGAATTGTATGCTTTGGTAACAGAAACCATTCGTCAGTTGTGTTCTCACTCATTACTAATATCATACAGCCCCACCCTAAATGTATTTGTTTGGGAGCAATTCCTATTAAGTTCAAAGGAATCCTATTCCTAATTAGATTATGATAGCCATTCCCAATACATTTGCCAATACTTTGTTTAATTATGAAACAACTTTTCAAACATTGGGCTGTGGTTGTAAAATATTGACAAAAGAGCTACAGCTGCTAATTAGTGGGGGAGAAAACATTGTTTCATTCCAGAGTGGCAATGTTTTTGTTCCTTGAACTTGCCCTGCCAAGTAAGTCTAACATATACTTTAAGCATACCGGTAATTCCAAAAGGGCCTTTGAATCCCCCCTTTTGCTTTTTGTATGTGAATGTCACTAATGCAGGGCAGAAGCACACTGAATGTGTCTCCTCTAGCTACTCTAGCTAGATACTTGGTATCTGAAGAAGTGTGCATGCACACGAAAGCTCATACCAAGAACAAACTTAGTTGGTCTCTAAGGTGCTACTGGAAGGAATTTTTTTATTTTTATTTTCCTCTAGCTAGTGTAGAGGTTACAGCAGATGACAGAATGCAAATGCAAAAAGCATATTGCCATATGCAAAGCACATAAGAAAACATAGCTTTATTTAATGGGAGTAAACTCTGCTTAGATCCAGTAAAACATTGCATACAAAGCTTCTGATTACATTCCACCACAAATGTAAAAACATGTGTAGGCAGATGGATGCAGAGATGACTACTTCAGAATGTAGGTAAACTATATCTTGTGCCAGGATACAGTAGTGGTGGCATGTTTTGTGAAGCAGAAGGGTTTCTCCTTTCTTTTCTGTAAAAAACAATACCTTTCCTAACCTGTGAGTATGGGATGGGTGGGCAGGAAAATGGTGGAAGGTGCTGATAACAAGCAGAAAATAAGAGGCTGAGTATCTGAGGAGCAAAATAATAAAACTGGATAAGCACGTTCCCCTGCAGATACCGTTGGATTACATCTCTCATTTGCCAATGCTGGCTTGGGTTGATATGGAGGAGTCAACATATTGGGGGCTTTATGTTGGCATATCAATGCAGCAAAGGTTTAGCAGGCCAGCCCACTTCATAAATGCCTTCCTCAGGGGCACTTACCGGTAAATGTCCTCCTCACTCATCTGTAACCAAATGGCCCTACAAAAGTCATGCATGCATGCATGTACTTGGCTGCTTTGGAAGGGGGAGTGAGACATCTCTGCTTCACTTGCTACTAGAGAGAGGGGGGAAAAACATGGCTGTCATGTTTTTATTAACCAAACATGGTGGACCTCTCCTCAGTTTATCCACACTGGTACAAAAGCTACAAGGTATATAAACTAGAATATTGACATTTTATTCAAGGAAAACTGCTGGAGATTGATAGAACCGAAACAATTTTTTAAAAACCCCTCAAAAGCGTTCTAGTTCCTACACATTCTTAAAAACACCAAAAAAAGAATTAAAGTTTGGACAGTGTGTTTTGGAAATGTTTGGGCAAAACAGGATTTTAGGTGTTCCATTATGACTTAATTAGTTTTAGGTCATTCCAGTTCTTCCTATCCCTAAGAGTGTATAATTTCCCAATAAATTTTTTGGGGGACGAGTCATTGTCATGCACATCTTTTGTTCCTCAAATAACAAATCTTTGCTTTCACTATGCTGCAAGCTCACACAGCGAATCTTAATAGCATGAACAGGGTCGGCTCTGAGTTTTAGAAACCAGTCATCCTTAAATTTCATAAAAGTACTGTGGTTAATCCTGGAGTGTTTTTTATATTAGTCATGGAAATGTTACTTTGGGGGTGGTGCATAGGAAACAGCTGCTTGAATTACATTGAGTAGCTGTCTATATGCAGCATGCTATACATGTTCCATAACTCATCATGTGGATTAAAGAAACATCTTTGCACTATTTATTTCATCAAAAAAATATTTCATTCCATAACATTTATATACTACTTGATTATAACCCCCCTAAAAAAACCAGTTTACTATTTGTTTTCATGATAGTTCAGTTGGTAGAGCGTAAGAGTTGTGTCTTCAATTGAGCCCCACATTGGGTGAAGGATTCTTGCAAGGGGTTGAACTAGATGACCCTCATGGTCCCTTCCAACTCTACAATTCTATATGATTCTATGACTCTAGACATTGTTTACAGCCACTACATATCTAAGTTTGCTGTACAGCAGTTGTGGCTAAATTGTGGTGTCTAGATGTTGCTGTACTACAAATCCCATCACCCCTGATCCTTGGCTGTGCTGCGTGGGCTGACAGGAGTTCGAGTCCACCAATGTCTGGAGGACCATAGGTAGGCTGCTCCTCCTGTACAATATATTGATTCCTTGCTAGGCAGCCAGAACCCTGTAGTTGTGATATGCACAGCAATACAAACTGGAACTATCCTTGCACAAAGCAAAATTAGTTACTGCAAGTTATCTAATGTTAATGAACTTGGCTATATCCTTGGCCATTGGTACCTAACCTCAAAATAGTTGCCTGTCTAGTTTTAGACTCTGCAGCTGCTTCAAAGCACAGGCCTCCCCAGCTGTCTTCTGAAGACACAAAGCAACTTACCGGTAGTCCTAATTGCACTGATTTCTAACTTCTCTTTTTGTGGATACTCAGCCATCATATACCATATTTTTCGCTCCATAAGACACACTTTTTCCCTCCTAAAAAGTAAGGGGAAATGTCTGTGAGTCTTATGGAGCAAATGCATGGTCCCTGGAGCCGAATTACCTAGGGGCCAAAAGCAGATCGTGCTCTTTCTTTTACAAAGAGAGAAGGGGGTGTTGAAAGGAAGCCGCTGAACAGCTGTTCAGCAAGTGATCAGGAGAGAGATAAGGCTCCCTTTCCAGCCCCGCCCCCTTGCCCAGGCCTCCATTGTTGAATGCAGAGGGAGGCTGTTTGTTTCCCCAGCGACATGTGACTGGCTGATTAGATTATCTGTCTGGAAACTGTAGAAATGGCTGTAGGACTAGAAGCTGCAGAACTGTGAGTTGAGCCCCATAACAACGGGGCTTTTCCTCTTTGAAAAAGAAGCTGCACCACTTTCAGCTGATCCTCAAAAAATCAGGGCTTTTCCCTTTGCAAAAAAAGGTGCACCACTTTCAGCTGATCCTCAAAAAAACAGGGCTTTTCCCTTTGCAAAAAAAAGCTGCACCACTTTCAGCTGATCCTCAAAAAACCAGGGCTTTCCCCCTTTCCTCCTCTAAAACCTAGGTGCGTCCTATGTTCGGGTGTGTCTTATGGGGCGAAAAATACAGTAGGTTATATCTTGGTCCGTTGCTAGTCCTGCACAGTTATGATTTGCTTTTGCTTACATAAAAACATCTGCCCTGTTTCACAGGAAACAGGATTTTACATGTGGCTTTTCTGTAGCATTCTCTTGAGACTGAAAAGTTGACCTCTGTTTTAAATAAAGCTGCTGCAGTGGAAAACGTTAGTTATAATTGTTTCTTTTCAGAACACATTGTATATAAATGAAATGCTGACAGCCTTTCACTGTGATGCTAAGACAAGGTTGTTGGTGAGACTGTGCTTCATCTTGTCAGATCTCCTAATATTACGTTTAGCAATGTTTACATTTCATTCTGATTTATATAGCTTTAAAGAGTAAACTTTAAAAGGCCTGTTAGATTTCCTGGGTCCTCTTATTCTGTCATACCTACTCTGTTTATAGAAACAATGCTTTATGATAAAATGTAGCAAGGAAAGTTAAACATCAAAATATTGCAGTAAGTTCTGTGAGGTTTGGGGATGATGACTTGTGAATGCAACTTGAAAATGTTTCCAGAAGGGTAGACATATTGGTCTCTTGCAGCAAACCCAACAGTCTTGTGGCACCTTAAAGACCAACACATATGGCACAAGCATTTGATGAAGTAGATTCTAGTCCAGGCTTCCTCAAACTCGGCCCTCCAGATATTTTTGGCCTACAACTCCCATGATCCCTAGCTAGCAGGACCAGTGGTCAGGGATGGTGGGAATTGTAGTCTTAAAACATCTGGAGGGCCGAGTTTGAGGAAGCCTGAAAGCTATGTGATAATCAATGTGTTGCTGTTGTAAGAGGGTCCCAGAGTGGGTCATAACAATATAAAATACAGCATTAAAAACAGTTCAAAACAAATTATAGTCATGCCTAAAGCGAGTCCTAAACTTACATATATCACAAGTGTCAAAGACCAGGATAAAAATGTGTGTCTTCAGCAAACAACAAAACTGTAGAATGAAGGTGCCAGGTGCACAAATAATCTTCAAGGTGCTAAAAGACACTCTGCAGGGGTTCTTTAAAAAAAAAAACTATGTTGGTTCTGTGTTTATACTACACAAAGACACACAGTCTAGTACTTAAATTTTGAAGACGCATTAGTGTGTAATAGATGTCCTGTGGTTTTAAAGGCCATCTATGCTATCAGCGGGTGGTGCTGTGGGTTAAACCACAGAGCCTAGGGCTTGCCGATCAGAAGGTCAGCGGTTCGAATCCCCATGACGGGGTGAGCTCCCGTTGTTTGGTCCCTGCTCTTGCCAACCTAGCAGTTCGAAAGCATGTCAAAGTGCAAATAGATAAATAGGTACCGCTCCGGCGGGAAGGTAAACGGCGTTTCCGGGCGCTGCTCTGGTTCGCCAGAAGTGGCTTAGTCATGCTGGCCACATGACCCAGAAGCTGTACGCCGGCTCCCTCGGCGAATAAAGCAAGAAGAGCGCTGCAACCCCAGAGTCGTCCGCGACTGGACTTAATGGTCAGGGGTCCCTTTACCTTTACCTTTACCTTTTATGCTGACCCCTTTCCTTGCAAGCAGTTTTTCAGGGGTTCCCTGAATCTGGTAATTCTTCTCATTGTTTACACTCCATAAAATTACTGCATCTTCCTCTGAAGCCCGAGGATGAGCATTTTAAAGTGTGGATAAGGGAACCTTTTGGACTCCATAGGCCAGATCCTTATCTGGATCTGCCTTGTGGGCCAGATGTGAGAGGTGGGCAGAGCCTCCCATTGTTAGTTGCCCAGCATCCATAGCTGTCAACTTCCCCCGTTTTTAAAGGGAAATTCCCTTATTCCGAATAGGATTCCTCACAAGAAAAGGGAAAAGTTGACAGCTATGCCAGGATCACCATTATGTCAGTTGCAAAGTGTTGCTAAAACAGGGTTTCTTTCCCCCCTTCATTTTAACAGGCATGTAAATCCCTTCCTGAATCAGGAAGAGGTTTGCATAGAATCTTGCCAAAATGAGCAGGATTGATTCACCAGTCATATGCATTGAGTGCAGACTTTAACTCCCACCCTCCTACCCCTCAGATGATGTCATTAGTGGCCATGGTTTGAGGGGAAATGGTTTTGCAGGCCAATTTGGATCCCTTGGTGGGGCAAGACTGACCTGCAGGTTAAAGGTTCCCCACTTCTGTTTTAAAAGATTAGTACAGAAAAGCCTGCAGCATAACCTAAACTATTAATAAAAATAATCTAGAAGATGTAGTTATCTTATCTGTGTGCATTATAGTTTAAAAGTTTAGGGCTTGCTGCTCTGTGAAGAGCGAAATGGGTTCTTAAATGGTGCATCTTTTATGTCTCTCATAAAAGGTTAGTATTTGAAATACCTTTGCTTATCTTTACACTCAGTAAACCTTAGGAAAGGGTAAACTTCACCCAGGAAAAATAGTATCAAATAAATTAGAATATCAAACACAAGCAACAGGAACAGAACTTAATAAACACAATTAATTGAAATTACATTACATGCCTCTCCCTAGTGTGCAGGGAACAGGGTTTCAACCAATTCCACGTTAAATGTTGACTGTACTTTTATAGGAACTTGGCTGTAAAATCGATTCAGGAACATAATCTATTTTAGGAATGGTTTTCTGAGTTGTGATATAAGACAGGGAATGGGCTGGGCTTGTCCTAGTTGGTCTCTAAGGTGCTACTGGAAGGAAATTTTTATTTTTTATTTTGTTTTAAAGATCAGTGAGTGAGAACTACAAAAGACTTCATCACTTCAAATTGACAGCAGGTCAGTCCATTCAAATATGGACAAACAATATTAACTTTAGTCTAAAGTTACATTACTAAATCTAGTTGGCAATTGATACATTCCAACTACTTGTGTTAAGGATATTATTTCATAAAAATAAACCCCTTCAGAGATTAAGCTACATCTCTGAAATACAACAGTTTCTAAGGGGAGGTATTGCATGGATAAATGTTTGAATTGTATGCAAATGTAGTCTTAGTATTTAAAAAAAATACTTCATATGCTGTAGGGACAGGATTTAGCCAGCTACAGTTATAACTAGAATTCCTATGATCTCCTAAAACTATCGACCCAAAGGCCACAAAAATCCCCTCTAAATCTTATTTTGAAATCTGGCATTGTCGGGATAAAGAAGATAAATGCTCAGCTGTTGTTCCCCTGGGAACACTTCACAGCTGTGACTGGACCAGCCAATCAATATTACCCCAGCAAGCACTCCAGTAAAAAGCATTGTCTGATGCTGTGGAGTGTTAGCCTTTGCTTACAGAATTGTACTGAGGGGTTAAGGCAGCAAATGCAAGCATGCCTGAAGTCAGTGGGACTTGGAAGCAAATCTGTTTAGGATCAGTGTGCCAGTTTTTACTGTTACTGTTTAGTTGTCTGCTTTTCTTCAACTTTTATGAAACAAATACTAAAAAGAAACTGAGAGAGCAAAGAGTGGGAGAAAAATCTTAATCCTTCAATTGAGATGTTTTTACATTTAAATCCTTATGTGAACATAAAACAGCTATTTTAACTACAGTATGCTTAAAAAGTGCACGCCAGTAACTTACTTGAAGTTCTTTCATGTTTCTGTATTTAATACAGTAAGCCTGCAATTTACACACATTAAACTTGTGCACATTCCACTTTATATGCTTGGCAAAAATAAAAATAAAAAGGGTGGAAGGGGGAGCAGGCATCTGGGGTGGGGGATGGGGAGAGGCTTTGGCAATCCCACCCGCTGTAGCACCCAGTGTGTTTTGACTATACACAATTTTGGCTTTAGGTACTATCCCCAGAAACATAACCCCTACATACGTTGTGGACTTACTGTACATTTCTTAGGGAATATTTGCTGCTATTGCATTTGTATCCACCCTTTCTCCATGGTGTTCAGATAGATTTTTTTCAGATGTGAGCAGAAAGCCGGTAAGTTATATAGTGGTACAGTATCAGAGTAGGACCTGGGAGCTGGGAGACTAGAGTTCAAATCCCCACTCAGCCATGTAGCTCACTAGGTAACTATGGGCCAGTCACCAACTCTCAACCTAACCTACCTCGCAGGGTTGCTGTGAGAATAATATGGAGACCCATGTAAGCCGCCTTGAGCATCTGGGAGGAAAATGGGATATAAATGCAACAACACTCTCTTTTTCTCCTGGAATACTTGGGTTAGTAGGCCTGACTTTAAGCTACAATGCATTGCTTTCCTCTTTAATGGCTTCCAGTTGTAATCAAATAGTTATCTTGCCACTCCTTTTGTCTTTGCATAAATATTCTATATAGTATTCTCTTTCCTTACAGTTTCCCTCTTACTCCTGCAGTCTTCATATGATGAAAAGCAAGCCAGAAGGTTCATTGTGGGTAGAACAGAGTTTAAAAAAAAGCTTATTGGAAGATACTAGCAGAGCATCTTATATTTTGCTCTTGCCTAATAAACTTAGGGAAGTTGGTTCTCATCAGAAAAATAATGGATGCAGTACATAAATAAAACCTGAAAGTATCTGGGCAAATGTAACTGGTTCAACTAGTTATTAAGTGCTTGGAAGTAGTAGGGCAACTTCCTTTGCACCTTAAGGAAGGGACAGCCTTCTCTCACTCTAGATTGCCAGATGTGAGAAATGTTGTTTGCTTTATAGCTTTCCCTGCTTGTATGCCTATTATTATTATTATTATTATTATTATTATTTGCAACCTTGTGGACCTGATAGCACCTCCTGAAAAATGAAGGGCTCATAGACTTTGTTAATAGCTTGCTGCCACATTTGTATATTCTTTCGGTATTTGATTGGTGGAAATATTTCTTTTTTATCTTTCCATATATTTATAACATGTAACCAACTTTTTTTTTGTAAGGACAATAGTGTGAAATGTGTTGCAGCTTTAGTCAACTTTTATTTTTATTACTTAAAAAAAGCAGGTTGGGTTAATGCACCTACCTGCAAGATTACAATTTAATAAACCAAGGAATGAAGGGAATTGCAGTGCCATTTACTAGAAAGCCCTTTTTGGTCTATTAGCATATACGGTTATTCTGAGATGATGGTCAGTTCTTAAGTAGGTGAGAGATGAATTCAACTTCAGCAAACGCAGAAATACCCACCCTGTTGAAATTGTTGATAAGAAGGCTTAAGGCAAAATTCCAGTTGCTGTGTTCACCGAGAAAAAAAATGAAACCACTGGGTGTGACTTCTTCTACTGCAAAGTTTCTTTTTTTCGTAATGTGTTTCTTTATATTCCTCAGAAGAGAGCTCAACACAAAAAAGCCGAATAGAATAAATCTGTTTCTTGCTTAAAAAAAAACACAAAAAAACGTAGCTAAGCCAAATCAGAATACAGTGGTACCTCTAGTTACGAACTTAATTCGTTCCGGAGGTATGTTCTTAACCTGAAACTGTTCTTAACTAGAGGCGTGCTTTCACTAATGGGGCCTCTTGCTGCTACTGCGCAGCCGGCACACAATTTCCGTTCTCATCCTGGGGCAAAGTTCTCAACTCAAGCTAACTCTTCCAGGTTAGCAGAGTTTGTAACCTGAAACGTTTGTAACCTGAGGCGTTTGTAACTCAAGGTACTACTGTATATTTTCCCTTTGATACTGTTCTTCTGAGAATGTTATTTGCTTCTATT
Source organism: Lacerta agilis (assembly GCF_009819535.1). Classification (NCBI taxonomy): domain Eukaryota; kingdom Metazoa; phylum Chordata; class Lepidosauria; order Squamata; family Lacertidae; genus Lacerta; species Lacerta agilis. The sequence continues at coordinate 26,447,082 of NC_046322.1, forward strand.
GGTCTATAAGAGGGAAAGAGGGGGGGGGACCTTCCCAAGTCCACTGCTTGGTAATATTTTTATTAGGATTAACCAAAAAGTCACAACAATGTGGCAAGCTGTTCAGTTCTCCAAAATTCTTCAACAGGACAGATGGTATACAAAGCAGGGGATGTCAGACCACCAATAGCAGTTTGAAGAACCTCCATAGTGCAGGATTATGGTTTGACTGTAATCTGCCCCACAGGCCCAAATGTGGATCTGGGCAGATGGTTTACGGAGGCCCAAAGGACCCAGCTGCAGGGATTCCAAAGGAGAATGAATGAAGTGCCAGTGATCAGTTGTAAAGCTTCACCATAGAGGGACTTATAATGCAATGCAGAGACCCTCTTTGTTATGACTTGGGACAGACTCCAAAAACAGCAAGCTCAGAGCCAACCCCTTCCTATGAGGCTGGATGAGGTGGCTGCTTCAGGCGGCAATCTCCAAGGAGTGTCACCCCAGTTCTGCGAACCAGCTTTGCTGCTGGTCTCCCTAGCTTCTAGGGGCAGAGAGGCACCAGCAGCAAAGCTCTGTGGAGCTTCTCCCCTCCTGCCAAGTTGGTGAGAGGGGGGAGCATTCCGCCATCCAGCTTTGCCACCAGGCAAGGAGATGATTCCCCCCTCCTGGCAGTTTGGCATGGTTTTGCACTGGCTTCTCTTAAAGGGGGTAGCCAATGAAAGGCCCTGCTGCCAAGTGAGAGCGGTTGGGGATTCAGAAAGGATCTACCTACCTGATTGGGGAGACTCCTTGTGGAGTTTGCACTCCCATCACAGGGGGGGGGGGCAGAGGGGTGTTTCACTCAGGCCACCCCTGACCAAGTGCATCATGACTGTCCATACCCGGGCAAGCATTACATGCTTTACTTACACAGAAACATCATACGTAGTCTGCCAGCTATAGTCTAGTAGTTAACCACACCTGCCTTTGTGGTCTGTTCCCAACTCCCTCCCATCCAACTATCAGATGTGGGAATAGGTGGCAGGCATCCATGTTGCATGGGTAGCTCACAGCTCCCTAGGCCAAGCTCTAAAAGCAAGCAAATCTTGCCACATGGACCAATTAGCACCAGGTTATCTTGACTACCGAATGCTGTTTACAGGCCTTCTGGGACCGTTTCACTGCCTGGCTTTGCACAGACTGATAAGCTGTTATTGCATGTTGAACTCAACAGGAGCATGATATGTAAGGTCTGGGACGGTGTAGTAAAGCTTTCCCAAACTAATGTGGTGGAACATCTTTACATGAGAGCCATCAAGTTGAACATGGATGGGAAGAATGTGGCTCTCGAGATCTTGCCGAACTCACAATTTTTATCAGCCTCAACCAGCATGGCCAAAGCGCAACAGAATCTGGTGGACCATGGGTTTCCTACCCCTGATGCAGAACAATTTAAAGTGACAGTCATGATATCTAAACCAGTCCTCTTCTGGCATACCGGTAGTTCATTTACCAGGCCAACAAAGTCTTTGTGTGGTAATGGCGAAGGCACACTCTTTATCCTTTGAGGATATACCGGTAGATAGTGCCACATGTGACATAGGTCCTCTGTGTGAGTGCCCAGTTTACAATGTCTCCTACCTTTTTTGATGACACCCATTTGCGACCCACATATGGAGAGCCAATGAACATATGACAAAGGGGACATGCCCCCAGGACACAGCTCTGTAGTGAAATATGCTAAAGAGATAATTATATATAGAAAGTGCAAGGGATAGTATATTATTATATTCGCTTTTAATGTTTGGGTGTGTTTGTCTAGAATGAAGACTGAGTGACATCCCTCATATTTTGTATTTCCCTATCATACCTTATTCAGTGCCAGAATTTATACAGTATGCCAACTAGCACTGAATTTTCTTATGCCATGCCATGCCTTGTTTGGTTTGGTGTGTTCCCCCCCCCCATTAAGTGAAACAGAGCTCTTTTGTTAAGATGATCTAACTCTTCACCATTCATTCAGTCTGTCACAAAAGCTTCACAGTGTGTAGTAAATTAATAATGGTTCAGTAAGGCTATTCAGCCGATTCTTGCGTGTTTTTGGATGACATGAAGTAAGGGCAAGCCTCTAGGTTCCTGTTTACTCAGTGGAAACAAATGGAATTGGTGGGAGTTTTGTATGAGTAAAAAAATAGGGGGGAGGAAGCTTTACACTTAAGCCTGGAAGGGTCTGAGTTGTAAGGCTTGGCTTTACAACATTGTCAGAAGTACAGTAATTGGTATTAAATACATGGATTGTGTTTTGCTTGTGATATGCCTTTCTACAACATAATCCATTTTTCTTATACAAATAATTCTATCTGGAATGTATTTGATAAGGTGCCCCTGTCAAAATTTTGCTGCCACCCCCACACATGGACCAAGCATCATTTTCCTACAGAACTTTTCTTTCTGACTCTTGTCATTCTGGCTCTGCCAGACCCTAAGGACTACTATGACCAGTGAACACCAGGGTCAGCCATGATGGACCACGGCTAATTTTGGCTCTGAGCAACTTTAGTTTGGTATGGAGAGGCTGAGAAGATGCATGTGTGAGATCTTGGCTGACAAGGAGATTTAAGCTTTAACAAAAGATAGGGGCAGATGTAACCTACATGTTACATTAATTGTATGATTAGCAATCTCGTCGTAGGTTTTACAAAATTAAATTCCTTGCATATGTAGGCAGCATTTGACATCAGCATAGTATGAATGGGAAAGGGGAGATTTAATATTTACCTACACATTTGCAATCCTACCCCACAATGTGGCCATTAACACTGGGGAAAACACACTTGATTTTTACTAAGATTGTAAAGAATTTAACATTTACTTCTTGAGCACTGCAATGCAAATGAGTCTCTCTTCACACACACACACACACACACACCCCAAAAAGAAAACCTCACTTATTTTGAGACATCCACAACACGGTTGGTAATCATTACATTAATGTAGCAGTTGTCAACTTTTTAAGGCCAGTGGTGCATTTTGAATTTTTAAGCCGGTGACGTGAATAACACCCCATTTGGTCACTTAGAATTATAGAATCGTTGAGTTGGAACCAAGATGGTCATCTAGTCCCTCCCCCTGCAATGCAGAAATCTTTTGCTCAAGGTGGGGCTCGAACCCACAATCCTGAGATTAAGAGTCTCATGCTCTGCTGACTGAGCTGTCTACTTCTTGCTCCCTTTTCTTGGGTTTTTCACACACATAGAGACAGAAAGAGAAAGTGCCTGCATGGACACACTTTGCTTTTTTGATGTATGTGGTTCAAAGCTGGATCAAGTAGAACTAAACAGAGCCCTGAAAAGCACATAAAGCTGAAAGAGGAAGTGAGAAAGAGTGTCACTCTTTCAGCTTCCTTCAGTTCAGTTGCATTATAGCCCAAGGGGGCTATAATGGACCTCACGACCAAGCAGGGCAATAATAATACTATGATTGGAAGGTTTATTCATTTATTTAGCTAAACTTTCATAAAATATATCAAGGCGGCTTTCAGTATTATTTTTTAAAAAATACAACAGTAGTATATAAACACCCATAAAACTTCAGTAGATACTGGTTGGTTAAAAAGCAACATATCGTGGAGGCCTGTGTAAACAGTACAGTTCTCAGAAGACATCTGAAAGAAGGCAGATAGGGAGTTCCACAGGGCAGGACCTGCCACGCTAAAGGCTCCATCCCTAGTGAAAATTAAGGCTAACCAAACCACCAGAAGTGCCCCACCAGAGAAGCTCTATGCGACCAAGGTGGAGTATAAGGGATCAAATGGTCCTTCAGATACTTTGAACCCAAGTTGTGTGTGGGACCTCAAGGCCACCCTTGCTGCTATTGGCACCAAATCGGTGACATCGTAATGCATAGTTTGGCCTATGTGTTTAGAACTTGGAGATGCCAGTTACACCTTTCCCTGTGAAAAAAGTGGATAAACAAAGAGGATAGGAAAACCTTGTTTCCATCTCTGATCAAGTGGGGTGGAGGGGGAGAGTTTCAAAGTCTAGTTGCACTAGCAAAGCATGTTCTCCTTCATGGAGAGCACGTGTTGCAGTGGGGTCTAGGAAGACATCCCTCTGTTGCTGGGCAGATATGTTTGGAAGGCCACGAATGCGATTGGGCTCCTCTGTCTTGGGGAGATTTTGATGTTGCCAATTTTGATTGACAGCCTAGAGGCTATACATTCCCTGTGTGCAGCGTTGAGCTTCCTCTTTTCGCTGCGCACATCGGATCACCCGCCCACCCTCCCTAATTTTAGGGTTTTGTGTGTTTGACCTTGCCATGCCTGTCATGGAGTCGTCTGCTTTTGGGGCAGGGGCCTGGTAGGATTTTTTTCCATTTGGCTGATTGGCTGGTGCCATTTGGTTTTTGTCTATTGCGTAGCAAATCGTCACAACTTGTAAGGTTGCGGTTAGGCATTGGTTTAAAAGAATTGGTTGGTGGAGGGGTATGGATTGGCTGTGCCTGCCCCTCAAATGCTGCTGCTGCAAGGGTATTCCATTAAAGGAATCCAGGGGCTCACCATGCTCTTGTCCGAACCCCTGTCAAGGGGCTAGGGCCACGCAAGAGCCCCTGAGGTCATTTGGGGAGAGGTGTAGGCCTGGCACCCAGCTCTATTCTCTCCCCAAAATGTTTTCCCTTTCTGACTTTCGCAGGCTTGCAGATGTCAGTTCTGTCCCTGGGCGGGGACAGATAGTCGCAACCAACGCCTAAGCAACCACTCACATTTTTGTATTTTAATAAAGTTGTGGCCAAAATTATGCCAAAAATCTTAAACAAAAATTCTTTGTGAATTGTGATTTATTTGAGGGTGGCTTGGGAACCTCGACATGCAATTAGGCCTGTTCTCCCATTCCAGTACAGTAGTGGAATCTTTCATAGCTCTTGGTGCACCTATTAAAAACATCTCTCTGGATTATAGTAAATGGTCGATGAGCTGTGTTCGCCGATGTAAAAATTATAATGCTAACCTTTTTTTAATTACTGATTTCCTATAGCTGGCCTGCTGTTGTGGCACTGCTCCGTGTTCACTCTGCTGCAAATGCTGCCCAAAGATAAAGCAATCCACCAGCACCCGCTTCATGTATGCACTGTACTTCATCTTGGTGACTCTCATCTGTTGCATCATGATGTCAGAGACGGTAGCAAAAGAAATGAAAGCACATGTAAGTAACTGGGTTTCTTAAGGAAGGAGAGGGCAGGTGCTGATATTGGTTGTTAAATGGAATGAAGATGACGGTGTCATTTCCAGTAATAAGCACGACAGAGGTTTGGGTGGAGAAACTATAATTATTAAATTGCTGGACCCTATCATTTGCATGATCTATGTTCCAAATTACCGGTAGTATTAAAATGTTTAGTGTTGTTGTTGTTGTTGTTGTTGTTGTTGTTGTTTTAAAAAAAAATCCCACTACTGTCCTAAGAATGTTAAAGACTTACTGTGTGTTGATTTCATCCTGTGTTTTGCTTTGAAAACTGAGAAGTAGGAAGAGCCAGGAGGAGTAGGAAGGGACAGCACAAAGGGTAATTGTTTGTATGAAGGCAAAAGATTACGGCTCTCTGAAACTTGAGTGTTTGGCAGATTTAAAAGAGAGAACACAAGTGACTCAAGCAGGTCCTTTGTTGGAACTCTTAGCCTCTTTCTCGTGCTCTAATGTTCTGTAGCAACGTGTAGAAAACTCAAGGGCCATTGTGTAGCAACAGATCCAGAAGCAATAATTGCTCTTCTGCAGAGAGGGATACTGAATTCTGGTTTTCTCACTCCTTTTTCCATCTCCATCCTGATTTTAATGCAACTGCTGTTCCCATTCATTCAGTTGGAAAATGATTGCATTATTAGATCGCCTGCCAGTTACAGACAGCTCTTGACACATGCACCATGCATATGAAGGATCGACATAACCATGGAGGTGACTCTCTAGTCTGCAGACAATACAGTTCATACAAATACCAGCACTGCAGTCTTCCTCATGCTTGTCTGGAAGGAAGGCTCACAGATAAACAGTTGATTACAATTCAGGCATCATTGTAAAAAGCATGGCAGATGTCAGTGAGGTAGGGATGGGAAGAGAAAAGCCTGAAAACTCTGCAGAGGTATTTTCTTTTGATGTTTGTTGCCTGTAGAAGAAACAAATACTGCTGCCATTGTTCTGTACAGAGCAGGGACAAAAGTGACCTGATTGCATAAGCAACCCTATTTGCAGGTGTGTTTGCGAAGCAAAGACAACAAGAATTACACCACAGAATCTGCCTTTCAGTTTCAGTGGTATTGCCACTTGATCAGAATTTGGGGGGCTGGCCTTCAGTAGGGAGTTATGAGTAGTTGTGACAGCTCCCTTTTGACTCTTCATGCCTCCTTCTGACTTGATTTTGTTTGCTTAGTTTTCTGCAGTCTCCAAACTTGGCTAACCTCTAGTTTGGGGTCTTGGTCTAGCCACCATAAGCAATTTTTTTCTGCCCCATTCCCACAAAAGATCCCACCATTCATGCCAAAAAGTTATTGAGAAAAATAAAGGCAGACACAGCACTGAAGTCAGTGGAGCTCAGCATCCTGATGGGGATATAAGTTGCTCCCTCCTCAGTCATATTGATCATATGATCAGAGAGAAGGCAATAATTACCCCTCACAGATTAGCTAGCTAAGGAGAGTCTCTCTTCCCCCCCCTCCTGTTCTCTGATGTGGGAAGAGAGGGGGGGGGTAGCCAAACCCGTTGCTGGCATTTAGTCCCAGGAGGGTTGGCCCAGGATTTGTGCAGTCCTTGGATCAAAAAAAGTTGGCCACCCCTGGCATAAGCAGTTCTTCTTTTGGAAAATCTTAAGTAGTAGTGTTCATCACTGCATATTGGTACGGAAAACACCAGGCTAGGGCAGCTACGGTATTCTAGTCTGATTTTTATAAATGAAAGTGTTTGCTGTTTGAAGACTGATGTTCTGGAAAATGTTTATTAAATGTTTCCAGACGTTAACAAAACAATGTGGAGTAACATGCTTCCTCAGCAATTTAGCAAAGTATTGATAATGCTGGCCAAATTCGTAGAGTCTTCATTCTTTAGTTGCCAAACTGCCTTCTTTTTATAGACTTCCATCCTCAGTTTTGTAATTGCTTTAATTAACCCCTTAGTGGAAGTGGCCTTAGACTGTCATCAGTCAAAAGTAGTCATTTGATGGTGATACATGATTTCTAGGTTTTGTGCCCTTTAAGTTTTTTATACAAAGGCCAGAGTCCAAATTATGTGGTTTTGCTAGCCCTACAACTGAGTGGAGATTTGAACCTGGCACTGTCTAGTCCTGGTCAGACTCTCAAAAGTCTCATCCACACTTACCTTTTGTCCTTTGCTTTATAGGCAGAGGTCCATGCTTTACTGGTCTGTGTCCAATAGCTCTGCCCCTCCCTACTCCGGCCGCCGTTTCCTCCAGAAAACTCTGAATCAGAACAAATGGCAATTTGGATTTTCTGTGGATTTCCATTTGCTCTGATTCAGCAGTAAAGAGTGGGTTTTCATAGGGAAAGTGTTGGGGCATAAAGAAAGTGCGCTCAGACAGGGAATCATAAAGTGTGGACCTGTGCCTAGAAATGTGGCACAAAAGCAAGTCTGGATGAGCCTACATATTACACCACCATGGCTCTGAATTCAGAGCTTATTTTATGGCTCTTTGGAACATGGCCAAGGTTTGGAGCTGTTGGCATAAGCAAATGGAAGTATTTCCTATATATCTCAGAATAATTATATTATGTTTTTACCAGGCATAGTCTACATCTTGCATATTTCCCCTTATCCAGAGGCCGTTTAAGTGAAAATATTTTTCTCTACGTTTTTTTCTTCCAACTCTGCAAGCTGGGTTTAGCCTTGGAAGAGGTTCTTGGAGAGCTGGCTCTGTTCATAAGAGGGAAAAAGGAGTGTTAATGGTGTTCTGTTCAGCTGTGATAAAAAGTTCAGTTAGTCCACACACATGAAGATATAGAGAGGCCTTTATTTTATTGTAAATGCTTGTATTTGTATATCAATGCTTCTATTTTCAGGCTGCCTTGGTTGTGAAAGGGTGGGAGCCAGACTTCATAGGGGACACAGCTGAAGTATAGAGCTTCAGATCAGAAGCTTGCTTTGTAAGATGTGTTTTCTGAGCACAACTCCACATTCGTGTGGTGAGCTTGAGACCAGAATGCGTAGCTGGCTGTTCTTTTTCCATGAGCGAAAGCACGGCCACAAAAGCAAATATTGAGTAAATGAGAGCTGGAATTTTCCCCACCTTTCTGGTATTTTATTTCTGTAACAATTTTGTAACTACTTTAATAAGCATTTCATGCTGTCGGGGGGGGGGATACTTTTTCTGTTGTAAAATAATTTTTTAAAATATTTTATTCTTACTACTGTATATTGTTGTGAGCTCTCTTGGTATTATCAATGAAAGGTGATACAGAAATGTTTCAAACAAATTAACTAAACAACACTAAATTACGAGTGATCAGCCTCTAACCCTCCAAATGCCACTGAATTCCATCGGGCCAAACCAGCATGAAAAATGTTCAGAGATGACAGGAGCTGAATCTAGCAATATCTGAAAGGTCACAGGTTTCCTACCTGGATTTGTTCAGGATCATCCATGTAGCACTAAAATATGGTTTAGTGTTACAAGTGATCATGGCCAATCTTTCTGGCATGCTGTTAATGAATCCCCACCCCCTTTTTTTGGAAAATACAATTATTCCACAAAAGAACATGTAACTTAATTTCTAAATAAAGAATTGGCATATCTCAATATTTCTCTCCCAAAACATCTTATAGAACCGCTATAATGCACAGATTGGAGTTTTGTTTGAAATTCTGATCCTTTGGCAAATGTCTGAAGGTAAATTTAAGCAGAACCCTGGGTTGGCATCACTGGTCGCTTCGCCTGTTGAACTGAAACTCTCTTGAGCTGGGTGTCGTTGTTTTCATACCACGTGTGCCTAAATTTGTTTTACTGCCTGTTTCAGATTCCCTTTTATGGCACACTATGCCAACATATTCAGGCAGGTGACTCATGTGAGAAGCTAGTGGGGTACTCTGCAGTTTATCGAGTGAGCTTCGGAATGGCCTGCTTCTTCTTCATCTTCTTCTTACTCACCATCAAAATCAACAGTAGCAAAAGTTGCCGTGCATACATGCACAATGGGTAAGCCAAATGATTGTCTTTGTTTTGCACTAATTTAAACATTCACTATTCTAAGCTGCTGGATTTCTTCACAATCTAAATATGTAGTGCTTAGTGCTTTTTTTTTTTTTTTGATTGGAACAAAATAATAAGTGTTTATTTTAAACATCAACAAACTTAAGATATTAGTTACAACAAACTTAAGATATTAGTATTATATATTGCATGTAACTTGCAAGGTCTCCAAGCAAGTTACATGCAATATATAATACCATATGGAGAAAGGGGGGGGTGGGAATAATATAATACTTCAATATTTCATATAACATAACATCCATGGGGAAATAAATATACCAGCAATATGCTACTATTTATATGGCTTAATAATATGCAATTAATTAAGCAAAGCTATAATCTTACCCACTAATTTAGATGATGATGATGATGATGATGATGATGATGATTATTATTATTATTTAATACCTCGCCCATCTGGCCACTCTGGGCGACTCCTAACAGAATATTAAAAACACGATCAAACATCAAACTTCCCTAAACAGGGCCGCCTTCAGATGTCTTCTAAAAGTCAGATAGTTGTTTCTTTCCTTGACATCTGATGGGAGGGCATTCCACAAGGCGGGCGCCACTACTGAGAAGGCCCTCTGCCTGGTTCCCTGCAGCCTCAATTCTGGCAGTGAGGGAACCGCCAGAAGGCCCTCGGAGCTGGACTTCAGTGTCTGGGCTGAATGGGCTAATCTCAACCTCCCCCTAGTCCAAAAACCATTCACATTGAGCCAACATTGCCCCCCCCCCATTTAACCTCCCCATCCAGAAGTCTGGTGCCAAGGCCAGCTATTACAAGTCAGGGGTGGGTGGGTCCAGTATCCTCCCTGGATGGCCCAGTGTCTCCTCTTCCTTCAGGGGGAGCAGAGCAAAGCAGGAAGACAGTAACAAATGTTTTACGTGCTTTGCACTTGACCCAGCTACTGCTCCTCTCCTGCTGAAAGCTCTTTGCGGCTTTGCCATTTCTTAAAGAAACACTGAGCATATTCATAGCACTGAATAAACAATACTAGCAGAAGTTCCTTTTCCAGTGCTATATATACCCACCTCTCCTCCTCCTATGTTTGCATGGATTTCTTTGCTGACTTCCTGTCATTTTCATTAGATCACACACAAACACCATTTTTAAAGCAAAAACAAAAAACCTAAACATATTTAAAGTGCACACAAGGTGAATTTTAAGTGTGTCTCATTCAGGATGGATTGTCAAGTCTGAATGACAGTGTTCATAGTGATGAGGACTCATTCCTTATTTTATTTTGCTTTCCTGTGCAATTGTGTGCCACCTTTTACAGTGCAATGGCTGTGGTGTCTTTTGGTTTGTTTGTGCTTATTTCAGATCCTATGGTACATTGCAAAAAAATAGCAGTCACACAGTTAATAGGGAATACACTGTTTGCACTGTCTCTTTCTAAACCCCATCTTGATGGAGCTCATATATGTTCTCTCTTCAGACAGACACAATGGCTATGTTCTACCTTCCATTGTCAGACTAGTATGGCCCTGAATACCAGTTTCTCGGAAGCACAAGTTGGTAGAGTGTTCTTGCACTCAAGTCCTGCTATGGGGCTTCCAATAGTTGGCTGGCCACTGTGATAACAGGATGCTGGACCAGTGAGCCATTGGCCTGATCCAGTAGGGCTCTTCTTAAATCCTTTGAACTGGGGCGCGTAGCAGAAGAAACACAAGAACAAGGGAGAAACCAGCCGATTTCTTTTTCATTTCCTTGTATTCATAAGGAGAGGTGATATTGCTTAAGTTACCTCTGCCCATCTTCATACAGGTTAATAAACAATTAACCTAGAATGGGTGATATGATTTTCACAGCTTAAGTAAATTAAATTCTCTGTGTTTGTTTTTTCCTCTTCAGATTTTGGTTCATTAAACTTCTAGTCTTGGCCGCCATGTGCTCAGGAGCCTTTTTCATTCCCGACCAGGATACCTTTCTTAAAGGTACAAACTTTACAAGAATGGCATGTGTTTTCATCTATTAAACCTGTGGCCTTCTTGATGTTACTGGACTCCAGCTCCCATGACTGCCAGCAAGCATGGCCAGTGTTTCGGGGTGGTGATGGTTGGAGTCTAGGGGGCTTCTTCTATGTGGCACTGGTCCTGTATCTCTGATCTACTGAGTATCAATTGATAGCAGATAACCAGAGATGCTAAATTGGTTATGGATGACATCTTTCACAGCCCCTTTGAGGGAGAGTGAGAAACAGCTGAAGCATGGTGCTGTGTTTTCTCATCAGCTCGACTTTTGGAAGAGATAAGCAGGAGCAGAGTGACAGGAGTAGGGGCTGGATGTCCACGCTGCAGATTCAAGACAGACAAAGAGAGTGTTTGTGTGAAATGTAAGAGTTTGGACAAGAGCAGATGAAGTTAGGCTCATGCACTATTACCAATGAAAGTTGAAGCCACAGACAACATAACTTGGAAAGCCTGCAGGGTATTTCTAGCCTCACTTATTGCCACTGTCACTTCTTGCCAGAGTAAATTAAGGATTCATAGGCAAATGTTTTAGCAGTGATTCATGTGTAAATTTATATAACAACAACAATTACAAATGCATTTTGGATTATTCTGCCTCCCTCAAACGATCAGAAGACAAACACTACAGGACACTGGTATTCTTGGTGAAATCTTTTTGCTATCAGTACAAATAGTCTGGACAATTTTGAAGGTCAACATTTATTAGGAGGACAGCAGTCTCTTACAAATTCCCAGTTGCCAAAACAACTGGACCAAAGATGGAAAATCCTATGCCAGTTTCACAGAACGTGCAAATTCAAAAAAGGCAAAATTTTTATAGTACTAGTGCTTTAAACCTGTTAAATTAACGGGCGCTAGAACATATGTGGTGAAACATTTTTGAAAACAGACTGCTTGCCCGCCGCCACTTGTAACGGCCGCTGCCGCTTAGAAGTACGTCCATGCGAGCGCGTGCCCGCACACACCCGCCGCTTCAACAGTTTCGCCCGGGCGCCCGAAGTCTCTGCGCTCCAAGTCCCAACGGCTGTCCGTGGGGCACATGCACAATCCCACGGACACAGGGACTGGACGCAGAGACACTTGCACTTTATTAGTATAGATGCCCATTTGATTTCATAACATTATCTTACTTTGAAACTAGCTGTTCAGGATTTGAAATAGTTCTCCTGCAAGAGGATGGTCACGTCCACTTCATACAGTTAAAGGACATTTATACCACTTTTAACAGTCATGGCTCCTCCTGTCCTAGGATTCTTTGGGGGAAAGCAATGACTGTTAAAGTGGTACAAGAGTCCATTAAATGTATAATGTGGCTGCGACCAGAATCCCTTTCAAGGTTGTACCTGAGAAACCTACCAGCAACTTGTGCAAAAAAAAAGAAAGCAAAAAGGGCCTAACTATATAATAATTCATTAAAGACATCTGCATCTTTAAAAATGGCAGAAGGAGTGGGGAGAAGAACTGATTCACGCTAGAACCCAGTGGAGGAGAATTTGACTAATCTATTTTAATGTATTTTTAATAGTTTGTTGAAAGCTGCTCAGAGTGGTTAGGGAAACCCAGCCACATGGGCAGGGTATAAATTATTATTATTATTATTATTATTATTATTATTATTATTATTATTATTATTATTAATTGACTCTCCTGCACCAAAATAAAGCTGCAGTTTGTCACAGTAGGGAAGCTGCAATTGATGCCGATTGAGTTGAGTTGGAGCTTTGAATTGTGAATGCAGCAAAGAGGGATAAGGTTATCTAACCCCAGCCATGCTTCCCATAGCTCCCTAGAAACAGCAAGTGCAAACTGCATGTTTAACATAGCAAATAAGTTTTGCTTATCCCTCCCCCCTTCAGAAAAATACCCTGTTGAACACTTGCAGCTGCAAGATGCTCCTTAACTTAAAGTGCAATAAATCAGGGCTACACGAATACAGCATTTATCCACTTCTTCCCTCATTCATAATATGTGGGTGATTGTTTATTATATGAGGCAGAAAACCTTTCATCACTTTATTGCTGTTTGAAAATATGGTTGATCCCCCACCCCCCATGTTAGGTGCATATTTTCAAGCAGCAAAACTCCCACTAAATGCAGGAGAAATGACTCACTATGGAATGTGAAAGACCTTGTTGGTATGTCAGGCCTGATATGATTAGCTCAGTCTAAGCATATTAGTACAGCTGGACTACATTGCTTGCAGTAGTCAGTGATTTGTTCTGTTCTTCATGTGGAAAAATTAAACCAAACTGCATTTGATCTAGAGCTGCTAAAAGTCAGCAGCAATTTCAGTTAAAGTCTCCCACAATTTCATTAGTTTCCAAATTGACAATGTCTAGCAATGCAAAATTAGATTTCTTGCAGAGCTTTCATTTCATTATTGTAAGATCCTGTGTCTGAACAGCAGTTCTTAACAATTAAGATTATTTGTTGTTTGTCAGAAATGCTGGCAGATGGCAATCTCCAAATCCTCTAGGAGGAGAAAAATACATGATAGTTTAGGCTACATGTAGAATAGCCCAAAGCTTTAGACAAGAAGGTGCTTTTATTAACTAGCTTAGGCTGTAAGCATTCACACATGCAATTGCAGGATATCAAATTAATTGTCCATTAAAAAAAAAAAATCAAGACATGAAGAAGGACAACTTCAAAGTCTGCAGCTCCATTCCCATTCACTTCCTTGCTTTTTTTCAGTCCACTAACTGGAAAGAGACCAATCATGTTGGCGGAGCACATGTTACCAGGCCTTGTAATGAAGCTTAGCTGCAGTGAGCATTCCCAGTGGAGTAACACACAGCCAGTCTTGCAGCCACTCCGTGCTTTTGTATGTGCCTATAATTTAATTGGCTCTTTGATCTGAATACTTTTTAAAATGTGAGGACCTAAGCTGCTTTGCTGAGATTTTTGTGCGTGGTTTGCACAGAAAACCATTGCTGATTAGATTGTCCCCACGTATAATTTATATATTGAACAAAATGTTAATGTTGGTTTGCACTTCTCTTTCATTAAAAATATGCTGTGTGTGTTTTTGGAGTGCTAAGGAACAGTGTGAATACAATTATGAATCTGCCCTTTTGGTGGGAATGCAGTAAACGCATCTAAATTTGAATCTGGGGATAAACATCTGGTTTCAGCCACAAACTGCTGTTTGGGGTTGTCTTACAAAGGCCCTTTGGGGCTCTTATGCTTCACTTTCTTTCGGTTCTAAGTATAGAAAGTCTAAATAAAGGTTCTTAAGTATACAGTTTAGTATGTGCTACCCAATATAGTTTTAATTCTGAGTAGCTCTGCAAGAGAAATATTTTCCTGTTGAGTTGCCTTATTTTGAGTAATATTTATATCCTCCTTTGTGCTTATATGTCTTTTAATAAAACTTTTAAAATGTAATATTTATTTATTTAAAAAGCATTTCCAAATGACTTAATGTTAAAAAAATCTCTAAACGGTATACAAAAATCCAACATAAAAACAAATCATAAAAACAGTTGTGACATAAAAAAATAAAAATAAAAACAGTACTTGTTTCCTCCTTTGTTACATTGTTTTTAAATGCAAACTTTGTAATCTCAGTTTTGAGGATTAGTTGCAAAATGTTTTAAAATCCTCCAAATTTTAGATCTGATACCGCTTTATCCAACCAAACAATGTACATGCTTCTCTTCATGAAGTAGTGATTGCAGTCATATTGCAGTGTTGAAAATGTAAAATGGGCTGGAACATGGATCGGGGAGCCTGGGACTGTATGGTGCTGCTGGACTCCAACTCCCATAATCCCTTGCAGTTGGCCATGCTGTCTGAAACTGGTAGGAGTTGGAGTCCAGCAACATCAGACCACAGTTTTCCCATTCTTAGGCCAGTTGACAGAATCTTGGACCATCAGAAATCTGCCAGATACAATTTTGGAGTGCACTTTTTGTGAACCAGTTTCTTTTGGATTTTTGCCATGAATTCATTGCTTTAAAAAAAAGAACCTGTATAGTGAATAAAATAATTCATTTATTTGAGTCAAAACTCACAATGCAACTCTTTACTGTCCTACAGCATGGCGTTATGTAGGCGCTGCAGGAGGGTTCCTCTTTATCCTCATTCAACTCATCCTGCTTGTAGAATTTGCCCACAAATGGAATAAGAACTGGTATGTATCTTGAACGTCCATGCATTTGTGTGAGTTTTAATGTTGCCTTGAATAGCAACTGTGATAAATTTAGCATTTGTATCAGGCATTCTCGTATTATATCTTTTAGAGTGCTTTCTTATCCATGCTGCTTCCTTTATTCCTGACTTTGGGGGTTGGGTTTTTCATTTTTTGTCTTTCACTTACTATTTATTACAAGCTGCTTCTCTCAGTGACTATCACAGTTTTTATCACTGCAGAAAGCTTTCACATGCATGGTGCAACAGTGCCTTCATTAGTCTTTTTCATTCCACAAACGTTAGAAATGAATGAACTTTGGAAGAGAAAGAAATGTAAACCTCTTGAGATTTCTGCGTGATACTCAAATGTTGGGGTGGTAGTGCTTGTCTCTCTGAGGAGTCCTCAGCCCTTGTTGTGCTTTTCGTGAGCGTGCTGATGATTGGTCGCTTCATCAATGTGTGTGTGATTGAGTGTGTTGGTCCTGTGGGTGAGCAAATTTCGGCACCCCCCCCCAAAAAAAGTTCAACAATTCTGGGCAAGTTCCCCCCATTTCCTCAATTTGGAGTCCCAAAAAAGAGGGGGTGTCTAATACATGGGGGCGTCTTATACACAGAAAAATATGGTGCTTCCTGATAGATCCTGTTCTGTTCCATTCTGCTGGACCCAAATTCATTTTCATGGAACCAAGCACTGACCTTTTCTAGCCTTGAAGGTTCATCCTATAGCTGGTCACAATTTACTGTATTATAATCCCTCCAGACATCCATAGACCATATCAGTTTGTGAATCCTGTATGCAGCAGGCCATGCTCACTTCAAATAATTAAGGCATGACTTGTTCTTCGTTAGAAATGTCCATTGTATCCAACAATATAAATACAGCAAATTTTCCCCATAATGAACTATCCTCATGAGGATACCTCTTGACAATGAATCCATAGAATTCATTTGCTTTCCCTTCAGCTAAATACATACTGCCCTTTTCTTTCCCTAACAGGACATCTGGCACAAGGCACAATAAGCTCTGGTATGGCTCCTTAGCTCTTGTGACTCTCATTTTGTACTCCGTCGCTGTTGGAGCTCTGATTGTGATGGCTGTCTTTTACACACGTGCCGATGGCTGCAATTTTAACAAGATCCTGCTTGGTGTCAATGGCGGCTTGTGCTTGCTTATTTCAATGATAGCCATCTCACCCTGTGTCCAAAACCGTAAGCAAGCTCTTTTGGTCTGGTATTACTTTAGCTGGAACTACTGTTGATTTCCTTGGCCGTAACTGAACCTCAATATATTTAGAAGTAGCATTATGCCTGCGTTTTGGGACTTGTCTGTTTGTCACAGTCTCTGACCCAGCAGCTGAATTTCTGTTGTGTAAAATAATCTGCCAGCACCCACTGTCAATTCTGACAACCCATCTGTATAAGCCTTCTGTATAGCCCCATCAGGTCACAGCATTGCTGTGGTTTATCTGCATGCATCAATTTGCCATATGCATTGAGAGGAAGGACTGTAGCTTAGTTGCAGAGCACATCCTTGGCGTGCAGAGGGTCCCTAGATCAATTCCTGGCATCTCCAGTTAAAAAAGGATCAGATAGCAGATGCTGTTAAATGCATATTTCTGAGAACCACTGCCATGCTGGACTAGAGGAATGAATAGGCAGCCTTCTAGAGGAATCTTTGCATTATTATTACTACTTATGGGTTGGAGCCAGACTAACAGCACAATCCAAACCCAATATCTACCAGGATGTGCAAGCTTAGAGTAGGCAGATGTTGGGGTGATGGTGTAACTCTCTCAACCCAGCTGAACTGAAGCTAATCTGACTCAGCTGGCAGAATCTATGCTGGTGTAAAATCCCCAGAAGAGTTCATTCTTGGGGTGAGGCAAGGAGAGACTTAAGCCAACCTCTGTCAGCAAAACTTAGAGCACCAAAAATGTTGGTATAAATCAAACTCAATTTTAAAGGTTTGTTTACCTTTTACCAGACTTAGGCTGCCTCAGTTGACAGTAGCTCTGCTTCAGAACAAAATTTGGGATAGGGATAATTTATGACATCTTAATTTAAGCCAGGATAAAATTTGCCAGCTTCCTGTGCTTAGAATTACTTTGTTAGTCATGCTTATAATAGACGCATCAAAATCAGTGAGACTTAAGTTAGTGATAGTTTCACAGAGGTTTTAAATTCAGTGCTCTTGGCCATTTATGTCTTCTAAGACTTGTTTATCCACTTGAATCTTTAATATCAAGCTTTGGTGACAGAAAACATTCAGAGATGTAAATGAGTCAGGGTAACTCTGAATCCCCCTTCCCTTTTCACAAACCAGCTATGAGAGCAAATTGTAATGTGTCTTTTACTTGCCACTTTTTGGGAAAAATCTAATTTAAAAAAAATCACAGTAGGAATTAGTGGGTTAGATCCAGAGCTTTTGTTAAAGAAGAAAAGATACATTTTCATTCTCTAAAAGCTTTTCAAAAATGTATTAAAACAATGATTATTAACAATATTCCTTTTTTTAACTTTAGGTCAGCCACATTCTGGCTTGCTGCAGTCAGGCATTATCAGCTGCTATGTCATGTATCTCACCTTTTCATCTCTTTCAAGCAAACCACCAGAAACTAGTAAGTTTAATTTGGATCAGGAATTATATGTGCATTTACACCAATGGCAATATAAAGGTCTCTGCTTCAGTTGTTTGTATACTGTTGTAGTATTCATATCAGGACATTAATCCTATATAGTTTAGGCTATGCCAGCCTTGCCTAGCCTGGTCCCCTATAACTCTCCTCATCTCTGATAATTGGCCCTGTTGGTTGAGGCTGAAGAACTGTAGGCTTAATTATCTGGAAGGCACCAGGCTGGGGAAGGTTAATATATATATTTTAGCTTCAGCTGATACATAGAATGTGGAGTTTTCTTCTGTTTTATTTCTAGCAGTTACAAAAATATATATAAAATACTTTAATGTTTTGTTTGGAAGATGTTGTATGTTTACTATTAGGGTTTTTATTTTTAGAATATGATGTGTCACTAACTGAAAAAAAGAGAAAGTATGTTTTGGGGGTGTAGAGCAGGGATGGGAAACCTATGACCTTCCAGGTGTTGTT
The DNA here is from genome assembly GCF_009819535.1 of Lacerta agilis. Lineage (NCBI taxonomy): Eukaryota > Metazoa > Chordata > Lepidosauria > Squamata > Lacertidae > Lacerta > Lacerta agilis. Next base: position 26,465,498 of record NC_046322.1, read on the forward strand.
GGACTCCAACTCCCATCAGCCCCAATCAGCATGGCCAATGGTCAGGGATGATGAGAATTGTAGTCCAGCAACATCTGGAACGCTGCAGTTTCCCACCCTTGGTGCAGAGTCTAATAGCTGGTTATTGGGGTGAGTGGGGGAAAGTGATGCTTGCCATTTAGTCATAAATTAGTCATAATGGCATGAATAAAAGTGAAGAATGAATGAATGAATGCAGCAAACCGTAAAATAGAAAGAACAACAGCAAGATTAGCCTTTTCAGTAGTACACTGTGTTTCATTATGGATCATATAGATTTTATTAATTTAAAAATACAGTATTAGGATGTATCAAATCATATAACTGAAACATAAAATGAGCCATGCTAATTGTGAATTATTATTTTTTTAAGTCCTAGATGAGAATCAGAAGAACATAACAATCTGTGTACCTGAATTTAGCCAGGGGCTACAGACAGATGAAAACTTGGTGACTGGACTGGGTACTGCCATCCTGTTCTGTTGCATTTTATATTCTTGGTATGTCTTGAGTTGCAGTTGTAATGAAGTATTCAAGTAATTGAATAGAATTAGGAAAAATTGCATCATACTGTATTTGGCCCTATAATCGGCAGGAGAAGTCTTATTGGTGGTGCTGTCACTGGGGGCTGCCCAGTTTGTGCTGACCCATAGCAGAGCCTTCCTGATGATGGTTCCCCATTTGTTGAATATCCCCCCTCCACGCTGTGAAATGCATCTTTCCATTGTGGTAAACATTAAAACATTCCTGTTCACCCAGGCATCTGATAGTTGATTGTTCCTGCCAATCTTAGCTGTGAGGGCATATAGCTGGTTTTAAATGCTTTTAGATGTTCTTAATGGTTTTAGTTGTTTTTATCTATTTCTAATTGTCTTGTTTTGCTTTGTTGTTTCCTATTCCGAGCTACTCTGGGAGGATTGAGGGGGACAGAAATTTAACTAAGAAGTACTTCTGAGGGAAGTAGCAGTTATTATTTGGCACCATTTCGACATGCACTTTGATGTCTGCTAAATGTAAATTGGAGTGTGTAAATCATGAAGCTACTATATAAGTGAACAGTAGGACAGGGAGTCCCCATCAATATGCTTGGGTCAGTGCAGAGATGATGATACAATCTTGGTAGTTTAATTAGAGTCCAGCAAGAGGCCATATGGGACGCGGGTGGTGCTGTGGTCTAAACCACAGAGCCTAGGACTTGCCAATCAGAAGGTTGGCGGTTCGAATCCCCACGACAGTGTGAGCTCCCATTGTTCGGTCCCAGCACCTGCCCATCTAGCAGTTCGAAAGCATGTGAAGTGCAAGTAGATAAACAGGTACCGCTCCAGCGGGAAGGTAAATGGCGTTTCCGTGCGCTGCTCTGGTTTGGCAGAAGCAGCTTAATCATGCTGGCCACATGACCCGGAAGCTGTCTGCGGACAAACGCCAGCTCCCTCTGGGGTTGTGGCGAGATGAGCGTCACAACCCCAGAGTCGTCCGCGACTGGACCTAACTGTCAGGGGTACCTTTAAGAGGCCATATTATTGCTGGTACTCTAATAGAAATTACTAGAGTCGAAATTTTACACAGTGCATAGAGATCCATCATACCAGTATTATGTAATCTTCCTAACAGTGTTTCTCTAGTACAACATGCACATTTTTTCCTTGCCTTGGTGTAAGAGGGCATTTACATACTGTTTCTCTCAGAGAACATGAATGACTGAAATATGGCTCTAAAGTAGTACAAAACCTGTAAAACTGAAGTTTTCTCCCACTAGACTGGTATTTACAAAATCTGAATGGTATGGTTTTTGGGTGTGTAGTATGTTGATTTTGAAGAAACACTAAACTGGTTAAATATCTGCCCCCTTCATCTAGAAACCTCTAGTGGAAGATTGATTAAACCTAAGTTCCTGTGGGAAGAGTATGTCTGCCATGCACATTCATATACAGATACAGGTTTTTACTGGGGCTGTGCACCAGATTCAGCTGGTCCAAACCAAATTAGACCAATTTTTGGGTATCTGGTTTTGGGCTGAACCACCTGGAGCAATGCAGAGCTATCAGGAGGCAAAGCATTGGGTGCAAAGACTGCAGGGGTCTGTTTTGCCAGTGTGTTCCTTGTTTTCTCTAATGTCTGGCACACTATTAGGAAACACCATTTCTGCAGAGGTTTCTGGTTGCAGCAGGGGTCTTTCTTCCCCAAAGGGTCAACTTCTATTAAACAATCCTTTTGGAGCTATTGGGCCTCCTCTGTTCCACTGAATTCATTTGGGACTATTGCCTTCCAGAAATTATTCAACCTATTGTTGTTAGAAAAGATGTCTCTTCAGCAAGGCTGCTTCTAAGAACGACACATTCCCACTGATTAATTTCTGCTTTCCTGTTTGTGTCTAGTTTGACCTCAACAACGCGTGCAAGCTCTGAAGCCCTGAGAGGAATATATGGCACACCGGAAACTGAAGTGAGTCAATGTTTTTCTTTGTTCTGCAGTATGTCTCTTTCTGCCAAGTGCATGCACTCTCTTATGGAAAGTTCCATATGCTCCACACACACACACACATTTGCAGTTTCCTCATTAGCATTTACAAGATACTAGGTACAAAAGCATAACATATTCTTGTTCTTTGCAAAAACTCAGGGCTGTTTCAATATTATTGTAGAACACAATCGAATGTTGGCATTGTGGTGGTTCAGTTCTCTGTAGCAGTCACACTGAAGAAACTGCAGACTATACCTGTCTTTGTACTGCAAGATGTTTTCAAGCTTTGGTACTTGAGCTTTCTCCTCATAAGTCACTGATATCAAGCTCCTATTATCTTTTAAGAACTGTAGTCCCCATGAAGCAGTTACAACCTGCTCCCCAAGTTCTCTGGTGTGGCTAAAAGCTCCCAGGTTTACTTTGCCTGGATCTCACTGGAAAAGTCTCACTTGCTCAAACTTACTGTTCTTACCTTTAGAGCTGCTACCTTGGTGGTGTGATATCCCTCCCACTAAAGAAAAACCTTCTGCATAGCCAAACTTCCACATTACAGTGGTAACACATGTATACAAATGTCAGTCATGTTGTTTGACTGGATTTTGTGCTTAGTTCTTATGCCAGTGTATAACCAGTTGTGTAAGTTTCTAGGAGTTTCTGGTGCTTAGCTGAAAATATGTTCAGACAGTGCTGATCTCCAGTTGGAGACAGGAACCTGAATTCAAGTGGTTACGCACAGGCTTAAGGAGAGTCATCTACACACAAAATTGCATATTTGCATTGTTGTAATTGCACCTTCTTTTTAAAAGGTTTGTTGTGCAATTCAAACAACTGAGGCTCATCCGGCAAATAAACATACCATCGGAAAGTATAAACAATGAGAGGGGAAATCCTGTGTGCAAGGTGCCTAGTCCTTGCTCCCCCATACAAACACTCAGTAGTGTGGTAGGGGGAGTGAGTGAAAGTTGTTTTATAGCAGGATCTGTCTACAGAAACTTGGTGCTTTACGTGGTTCATATGATTTATGCACTAGTGCATTTTTAATGTGTGGCATGTTGCACTGGAACCACCTGTGGAGAAGCAATTAATGTATTTTTAAAAATGGAATAATATGAAGTGACAAAACTGGTCCAGAGTTCATTGCGGCAATGTCAAGTCTATACAGTAGCTGGTCCACACATCACATTATACCATAGTTTTTAACACAAGTAGTGTGCTGGTACACATTGCTCAAATGTTCCCAAGTTACTCCTCCCCTACTAACCCTTTCCTGCACTGGGGAGGCTGGTTACATGTGAACTAGCACTTGGGGTTTGTTTCCCTCAAACAAGCCATGATTGGAAAGCCGAGGTTTGCTTTAAAATAAACTGTGGTTTAATGTGACTTGTGAACCACTTCAGCATGTCAGATGTTCCCAGTGTAGAACAAATATGTTTGGAGTTACCAACCCCCTCTGATCCATATTAAACATTTAGTGCAAAAATCTCAGGTTTGTTGTGCTAATAGAAGTTCTGAAAGCAAAGCATTTAAAGTTAGAATAGTTTCAGATAGCAGCCAAAGTACAGTACTTCAAAGAAATGACAGCTCCTAGTGTGGGGCTTTGGCAGAAGTGTAGCTGGCTTAGTTCTTGCCATTGCTATGCTGCCAGTTTTGTTCTAGCTAGTTCGTTTGGACTAGCAGCAGCCTGAAATGTTGGCCATGTGATTTAGCACGCCTGTCACTTGCAAGCAGCACTGTCAGGGAACACTCTTAAGTGTGTTGATTCTCCTTTTGCTGAGTGAGAGACAACACAGATGGATTCTGTCTGGGACGAGAGTCCAAGCTGCATGAGAGAACTCTGAACTGCTGTACTAAAGTGGAGCATAATAGAATTACTTTTAGATCATTTGCTCTTAAAGAATGCTACAAGAACCATTGCATAGTAACATAAAGAAAAGGGTAGCAGCAGGCAGCTTATTGTGCGCTTCATTCTTCCCCATGACAGAAGAGCTTTTGTCTCCTGATTAGAAATGTAAACATAATTCTTCAGCTGCATCTGTTAAATAGGAAGCCTTTCTTGCATGTAAACTATAGACTGTTACCCACATTATGGAGAGCTCTTGGCATGCATGGCAACATTGCTAATTGGATCTCTCAAGAATTTGCAAGGCTTGAATGTCTGATAAATGTAACCATGTATGTTGCCGTCTTAGACAACTGGAAGGCAAAAACTAGAGCAATTATCAAAAGTTTTTTAAATTTAAAACTCAAACAGTTATGGAAGCAATGTACAGAATTGAATTCCTAACTCCATAGCATTAGTTGAAAGTATTTTGCCTGTGTCAGACTTAAGCATTCAACCATGTGGTCAAAGGGAAATATTTTTTAATGTAGGTTAATAGCAAATAAAGCAACATTCCTGTGCTGCCTGGAAAAATAAAAATTTGTTTAGAATATCGCAACGTGGTGCTTTTGCAATTTTAAATAATTGTGTTTCTCAGTGTACTTCTTTTACCCAATCTCAGGAGAAATCCAAAATACTCTCTCACTTTTTAACTATTTCATTATACTGTGTTGCATTTAAAAATCTGTGCATATATCATAACATTTGTATGTGTATGAATTCTTTCTTTCCTGCCATCCTCAATACTGAAGTCTTGCTAAATATCAAATAGTCTAAATTTATTTTTTGCTGTTTTGATTGAAAGCCCCTCATATTTCTGCATGTTTAATTGTTTCTGTCCTGGTAAATGTAGCCTTCTATTGTTTTCTGTATTTATGGTATAGGTGGCTCGCTGCTGTTTCTGCTGTACTCCTGATGAAGATGGTAGGAATTCATTCTTTCATGCAACTCTACTTCCATAGTGATACTTGCTACCTTGAAAAAGGGAGTGGGCTGCTTGTGTTTGTAGACCACTTCTTACCTTTTCATGTACTTTTTTTTTTACATTGGAATGGACATTTCTCCCTAACTAGCGCATGCTTTCTCTTGTGAGGTGAGGGATGCAATAATAGATAGGAAAGCTGTGGGGGCAGGGCATCCATTTCTCCGCCCCTCTTTGATGCATAGAGACAGTTTCCCTGATGCATTCTGAGAACTTTCTGCACTTAGTAAATGGCAACAGCCAAATGATCCTTGGAATAGGAAGAAAGAGGTTGTGTGCGATTTGCCCAGTAAACCCAAGAATGCCGGCGATAGAAATAGCTGTGTGACATGTTCTGCTCATTGCTAGAGGCTGTATACTCCAAATGTTGGCATAGGGCAACACTGTAAGAAACCTTAAATGCATGTAAAACACTTGTAAAGCCAAAGACGCATAGATATTATGAACACTTTCTATTCCATCTTCTCAAAGTGTGAGTTATATTTATTTTACTTTTTAGGTTTCACTGTGGTGTGTGGGGAAAGTAGATATGCATAACTACAGGGAAGAGAGTCGTGCAACTTAAAATAACAGTTGCAACCACAGGGATGTTAATTACAGGCGCTGCTTTTCAAAGAGAGAGAACATCTGTGGATGGAAAATGGCATAGTTCTTTTCTTGCTTATGTGTTGGTGTGGTGCATTCCCCCTTAGAAGCAATAGTAAGAGATTCAACTCCTGTTTTGACTTGTTCTGTTCAAAGCATACACATTCTAATGTCGCTCGCTCTACTCCCAAATAGTTCTATCTCCCAGTGATTCATGCCAGAGAGTGGGAAGAGGATGAGCACATTACAGCTGCCCCATCCAGTTTTGTTGCAAGCTTCGCCTTTTGTGTTCTGCAATACTCATAGTGCGCAAGCTCTCCTGAATGAGGAACTATATATAGCATGTGATTGCATAAAGCTTCATGACAGCTGCAGTAATTTAATTGTTTGGGAAATTCCCAACCTTGCATTTCTAAGGAGCATGTAAGTTTGTAAGAAAAGGTTGCTTTTGTGGGCTGTGACTCATAGCTTTTGAGATTCCCCGATAGGCAACAAGCCCCTCTTCCTACAGCTCCAGCAATGGTTTCCAGAAGTCCAGATACTAGAGTACAAAATGTGTGAAGAGCATCATTTTCCAAGGGGACTGCACTTGAATAAGTTGCAGGTTTTGCTGGCAGGGTAGGGCCTTACTCATATTGGGCCACAGATCAGAAATACTTTTTCTGGCAAAAACTGTATTTCATACATGTTCTATTCATTAACTGTGCTGTTTGCATGCATTCTCTTCTCTGAAATCTGTTCCCGAATACGAACAGTAACTTACGGTGCTGTGTTGAATCTGGGAGGATTAACTGAGTACCAGGCACTGGGAGCTCTTGTCACCATAAATTGAAAAATAAGCGCTTCAAGCAGAGAAAGGCAATAGCTCAGTGATAGAGCATAACATTTGCATGCAAAAGGTCACAGTTTCAGTTATTGTAGCCCCTCCCCCCCATCAGACTGGCAAAGGCTTCCCCATTCTAGTGGAAGCCACCCTTGGATCCTAGTTCCCACTGCAGATCTCCATTATTCTCAGAATATGACATTACCTCAAAATCATCTGATCTCCAGCCTGACAGCAATGTGCCTGCCTAGCCTTCACATCAAGCTATAGACTTGGTTCTCTTTTATTTTTGCTCCCCCACACCTTATGTCTCCTCCTCAGCCTGGGTTGTGCTTACTTCACCTGTCCAGAAGTTTGAAGTTCCTACATTCCACCTTCAGTAGGGAGCTTTTACCTCCATGAGAAGCGCATGTCACACAACTGCAAGTTGCTTTGGAAAATCCACTAATGAGAGTTTTACCATTAGCTGAATGACACTGTTGGATACAAGCCAATGTAATCTTCAGCTACATTGTACAACAATGAATATTGCAGAAGACAAAGCAGACAAAATACACCAATTACTCTCGGAGAGGAAAACTGAGTCAACAGTAATAAACTCACAGCTTTGAGTTCATTTGAACCCAAAGCCCTGCCATAATAGAAATATATTTAGTTTTATATATTTTCATATCAGGAAGGAGCCAAACAAACATCCTCAGTCAGAACATTTCTTAAATTAAAATGCAACTTTTTCCCGTTGGATACATTCAGTACCTTGATTCTTCTTGGCCCAGAGTAACAAGGCCAGTGTCTTCCCTGTTCCTTAGTAAAGTCCATTTTAAATATACTTAATTTCCTAGAGACTATAATTAGTGTTTATGGAAAGCTTGTGTAGCTTGTGTTTTTGTATGACCTGAAAGATGAGTGCTCTTCCTAAAATGGCATTCTGCTTGTTTTTCAAAGTAAATGAGTGGTGTTGAAGATTTAGGCCTGAACCAAATCTTAACATTTTTCTCATATGTGTTTGGTTTCACAGCAGATGTTGAAGAGCCTGTTGGCAGAAAGAGTGGTCAGAGAGTAATTTATGATGAAAAGAAAGGAACTGTATACAGCTATGCTTATTTCCACTTTGTGTTCTTCCTGGCTTCTCTCTATGTGATGATGACGGTCACCCACTGGTTTCAGTAAGTCACATACAGGGTTATAGCACTGAGTGGGTATGCTACCATAGTGGCTTGGTGTTAGACAGGATATTCCTGGTTAAATCTCAATTTATCCACAAAGCTACCGGTACTTTGTCTTAGTCTCGCCCCTCTGATTCCCTGCAATATGGGGCTAATAATACAGGCCTGACATACAGGGCTGTTGTGAGGATTAATATGTAATTGAGTAATATATATGCAGCACTTGAAATGTACTATATAAATTATAACCATTGTTTTGTGTTATGTGTATTTAATATCCTATCCTTGGTGAAGTTAGCTTGTCTTGATTTGGATGGTTATAAACTTAGTTCACATTTGAACATGTCAAAGCACTGCAACATGTGAATGAAACAGTTGAACTTCTAACAAAAATATGCAACTTATTAACATCAGTTTTATTTCCAGAAAACTGAAGATTAGCCAATGTGATACAGATTAAAAATTCATTAAGGGGCAGGAGATAAGTAAATTGCATGACCCACCAGTCTAATTTCTGGCCCTGTTAAATTGGTTAAATTATTAAGCATGAGTAACAGTGCAATCCAAGAACCTTTTCCTGAAGTAAGCCCCATTGAATTCAGAACATTTCTGAGTAAATATGCATAGGGTTGCACTGTAGCTAGAATGATTAAACAATAATGAAATGAACCTTGCTGAAGATGAAATTATTTATTGAAATTGCACCTCACTTTTCTCAGCATTGCTTCCACAAAATGAAGTCCTGCCTTATCAGCCTTTTAAAATATCAACAAATGTGTTAGCCAACCCATTTACATCCATCTCTTATTTTTATCTTTCTAGTTATGAAAGTGCTGCAATTGAAAAATTCTTCGCTGGAACCTGGTCAATATTCTGGATTAAGATGGCTTCCTGTTGGGTGTGTGTCCTCCTCTACGTTTGGACTCTTCTGGCTCCTTTCTGCTGCCCAACGAGAGAATTCTCAGTGTGAAGCTGTTTCTGGTACAAGTGCGTCAGCTTGGGGAATGGCAAAATAAATCTGTGTACTAGCTATCCTAATCTTGATGTTTAGGATATTACATTAACTCTTATGAAATCACACATTTAGAGTCTGGTTTTGAAAACTTATTTACATTACGTGAATTAAGAGAGCCTGGAGGAACAAGTTTAGTGAGAAGTGGCACCTCAGTCTGGAAGTCAAAAGTTATGGATTCTCTTAAACATAATTGGTGATAAGACTGATGCTGACATGTTACAGTCCTCGCAGACATTGATCCCCACTTTTTTTGTTGACAAAGAAACCAAACCCATAGATAAAATTACAAAATGGAACTTAAAACTTGACTGGGATGAAGATGTTGTCATGGGTGGGAACGACATCAGCTCGAGGGTTTCTTTTTCTGTATTAGGTGTTCATAGTAAATTATTGGAAATGTAGATTGTGGGTGAAAAGGATTTGTGGGTATAGAAATATTTATTTATGCTATTAATGAAAGGCACCTTTATGAATCACTGGGTGACATGATGTAGAATCTGAAAACCTGACTGGGATGCAAGACACTGTAAAGGTTGGTGCAATTGAAAGTTGTTATGAGTCACTCTGGGAGTGAATGCATGTAATAAAATATTCAGAACAGAAGCAGTGAGCAACAAAATACAAATCTGCCTATAGCTAGCCTAGTAAGTCTGGAGAGTTTCCCTTTTTTTGCAGGGGTTGTTAAGAGTCTACATGAAAACTTATTTAAAACTGTTATCTAATAGAGTTTAAGAAATCAGGTAAATACTTATATTGTAAAGTAGCCATACCCTGAAAAATAATTGGGAATGCTCAGAATTTATTTACAGCAGTTTCTTAAAAAATAATAATAATCCATCACTTTTTTGATCCCAGATTTCATCTCTAAATACATTTTGATGTGATTATTTTATATCAGTTATGGGTAGAGGATTACAAGGAGACAAAGCAAATTTAACTCATTGTAATATCAGCGATCTAACTTCTATTTCCCATGCATACCAAAGTCCGCTTAGTGAGTCTTTCATTACCTGCATCAGAACTAACTTTTTGGAAGCCCCCTATATTTGAGTGGAGTAATGTTGCAAGAGAAAACCATTGGACCATAACTATTTAGTACACAAAGCCTGCAATCCTATACACACTTGCCTGGAAGTAAGAGCCATATAATAAAACAGGACTAGTAACCATGCCTCAAATTGCACTGTGTACAGTGGTGCCCCGCTAGACGAATGCCTCGCTAGATGAAAAACTCGCTAGACGAAGGCATTCGTCTAGCGGAAGGCTGCCCCGCTAGACGAAAAAGTATATGGGGCTGCCTCGCAAGACGAAAAATTTTCGTCTTTTTTTTTCTCTTCGTTTTGCAGAGCGTGGCTGTCATTGCCGCTCTGCAAGACGAAAAACCCGCTAGACAAAAATTTTCGCAGAACGAATTATTGTCGTCTAGCGGGGCACCACTGTACTATTTTAATCATGAACGAAAGGGCATGCATGCTTCACATATTAGCATATTGCTTTTTAGATTCAATGTCTCCAATGAAAATTAATGGCAGTAATTTAAGTAGTAACATTCTGCTAATGTGAAGCTAGCTGTGGTATCTCAACTGCCATGTTCCAGTAAGTTGTTTTGTTTAAAAATCAATGTAGTTCAATTGTTAAAACGAAAGGTGTGTTAGTAGTGGTTGTGTGGAAATGCTCTAATGCTTTGGCTGTTATATTAACTGCAACAGCTGCTTTCATTTAATTTTTACTGATAATTGGATATGGCAGCCATCTGTCATTGACAGAGGAGTGCTGCTTTTCAGAGTAATGAAGACTCCTTAAACTTCAATTCCAAGGTTTGAACCAACAGATAGTCACTTTTCCTGTTTTATCTTGCTTAATTAGTTAGTTACTTATTTTTCCCCTACTAGTTTATGCAGGGGTTAGTGAGTTCTATAGGGCTGGTTGGCATGCATATATAGAGGAGCTGCACGTTACCAGGGCTTTGTTGATTGAGCATTCTGAAGCAGAAAGCATCAGCAAAATCCTAAAGCAGCTGAATATGAGAAATTGGCTCAATTGATCCAATCGGGGGAAGCTCAGTTTTCAACAGCCAGATCTTTGAGGCGCCTGGTTTTAGTGTAATGAATTCAGCTTCTGTGTTTAAAACTAGGGTGGCTAACCTGTTGGACTCTACCCCCCCCAATGAGGACCAGCTGGCCTGGACCACAGGCAGGGATGACTGAAGCTGTGGTCTTGCCAAATCTGGAGGGCCAAAGGGTAGCAACCCTTGGTTTAAAGAGAGTGATAGCCTGCTTTGGAACACCAGTCTCCATGTTTCCTCAGGTTACTTGAGAATTTGTTTTTCTCTAATCAAACAGAACAGCATATGCTGTATCAAGCAAGCCTTTTCTAGTTGATGCTACTTTAATTAAGTTCTGGATATTGGACCACTGTGAACCCCTAGATGTCATCAGTCTCTTTATATTAAATGTTCTTGAAAATTTATGGGGCTTTCATTCTCTCAAACCTTTGAGAGTGGTACACACAATGGAGGAGTTTTAAGGCTTATTAGACAGGATAGTGTCTTGCCTTTTGAGTGTGCTTAAAAAGGCAGCTGGGATAAGCTCAGGAAGAGGAAATGGTGCTACTGTTTAAAAGTGACCTTTACCATCTCCAGGACTCGCTAGAATAATTCCTTGGAGACTTCACTAGCCTCTATATTCTGATGTTTGGAGAGAGAGAGAGAGAGAAATGAACCCTTTAATGAAACGATAGCAAAGACAGGTGTAAACTGCAAATCGCAAAGAGATGTAAAATGCTGGTGCTCAAATATGACCCTGCGAAAGGGAACCCCAGGGACCATTAAAAATGTACTGAATTTCTTACACTACTGACTCCTTTCCTTACTTAATGTGTCTTTGTACTTTATAATCTGAAGAACAGCACTCAAAATAAGAATGCTTCATGCATAAAGATGAGTCTAAAGGGGACATAATTATGTCCAATTGTTTACAACCCTTTTATTGTGCGATAACAAGAGTTGGCATGTTGGGTTATTTGTTTTTCCACGTGGCTTTTAAAGGCCTTAAATCCACTGACCTTACTAATAACAGTGGCTAACAGTGCAGCTCACCCTATCCAGCATCTATTTGTGCTACTAAGTGCTTTATCACAAAATTATAACTTGAGAAAAAAATGTTATATATTTCTCCTGAATTCTCTTAAATCCTATCCAGTTGACTTTTCCATTAAAATCAGTGTGATAACTGTCATAATTCACAAGTCATTTAAACAAGATTTGCAAAAACTGTACATTGTCAAATTTGAAATCTTTCTAGCATTGAAATGCCCACTTTAAAGAACTGTTTAGTTTGGGCTGTGGCAGCATTCAGACCACCTGCTTTTGCCAAAGAATTCTCCTACAGAAATTAGGAATATTGTGAAAAGGTAGAGGAAAATCCATTAAATGTCCACAATAAACTTTATATTATACTTTGTGTGAAATAAACTATTAAATATTTCTTGGCAGCATTTCAAAGCAAAGAAAGTGTGGGGCACAATCTGTTAGGAAGATCTCTTGTGCAAGTTGTTGACATGAATGGCAGCTGTGCAGGAGCTCAGATTCCAGACTGTACCCATTCATTTCAGTGAGGCTTGCACAAAACTTCCTGGTGGAGTCGTAACCAATAAAGCAGCCCATGCTGTCTCCAAATGTACCACCAACTTTTAATATCCTAACTCTCTTAAGTGTTCCTTTTATATATTTTTATCTGCAATGTTTTTTCATGTCAGATTTAAGGAATGAATTAAGAATAGAACATAATTCATAATGAGTTTTTTAAATGTTTTCAATTTTTAAAGTTTTTTTATACAATCTTGTTCTTTTTTTCAATTTCGGGGAGGAGGGAGTTCAGAATTATAGCTTAAAGAGGTTACCGTTTGAGTCATGTAACTTGTAGCAGTTTTAAGACTATATGGATTTGTGGTTTTTTTTAGTTGTTTGAGATAAGTCTTAAGTGTAAAACAAGCATTGCATATGGTTTTTAAAGCATTTTGTTGGGTTTTCTAGGAATATTGAAAAAGTATTATAGATGTAATTGTTTAACTGACCAATAAAGTATCCTTTGTTTAAAATTGCAATGGGTTTTTCCCCCTTTAACATCTCCTCCAGACTCTATGTATTTTATGGGACTCATGCTGGAAATTTAAGTTTGAGCAAATGAAGTAGGTGAAAATGCTCTTACCCTGGCATAACAAATCCACTTTTTAAAAAAACTGACTTTTTGCAGGTTGGAATGTCCTGATCCACTTTGGAACATTTTTATCAGTTAGTTTAAAGCTGCTATACCATTTCAACTTCCATTAAGTGGTCAGTGAATTTATTCATTACATTTCTATACTGCCCTTCATCTGAAGTTCACAAAGCATTTCATGACATAAGCGCAGAAAAACATAATAACAGAACCAATAAGTTGCCCCAAATGGTGCTGATGGTGCCCAGAAGCCGACCCTGGCTCACTGAGAATCTCCCTCGCTCATTAAACATTGTTCCTTGTTCAGTCCAATCTCTAGGTGCTGTGTTTCATCAGATATTTATTCCAGGTGTGTATCAGCACGTTGATGCTGTGTCTTAGGAGACTTACAGGGTGAGTGGATGGGGAACAAGATTCCAAAGCCTGCTCTTGGGTACGTTCAAAATTAAATAGCAATGGTTGTGCTAGCAGGATAAGCTAGTACAACAAGGCTGTTCCCTGCTACCCCCTCCCCCATCTGCCTCAATTGGCTCTAGAAGACCCCCAGAACAGCATTGGGTGGGTGGGAAGAGAAATGACAGCTGCCTAAATGATTACATTCGTGTGCTGTTGAATTCCATTCCAAATACATAACACTGCATTCCCAGAGCAACCAGTCAGCCTCACATTGGCAAAAAAATGATGCTGAAACCCAGGTTGCAACAATATGTTGATTCTATACTGTGCAAAAAGAAAAAAAACCCAAGATTAGATGCCTGGTTTTTCAAAAGCATATTATACATTTATTTTTCCCTGTGTTCCTTTGATAGCATTGCACACAGCTATATGCCCTTGAATTAGATACTTAGCTTTCTGACTCTTTATAGTAGTAAACGAGGGATGACCTATAATTTATGCAAATTAATAAAATATATATGAATGAGTTGTCATTGATGTACAATTTGTTGTTGTTGTTCAGTCGTTCAGTCGTGTCCGACTCTTCGTGACCCCATGGACCAGAGCACGCCAGGCACGCCTATCCTTCACTACCTCCCGCAGTTTGGCCAAACTCATGTTAGTAGCTTCGAGAATACTGTCCAACCATCTCATCCTTTGTCGTCCCCTTCTCCTTGTGCCCTCCATCTTTCCCAACATCAGGGTCTTTTCCAGGGAGTCTTCTCTTCTCATGAGGTGGCCAAAGTACTGGAGCCTCAACTTCAGGATCTGTCCTTCTAGTGAGCACTCAGGGCCGATTTCCTTGAGAATGGATAGGTTTGATCTTCTTGCAGAGTCTCCTCCAGCAGATGTACAATTTAGGATGGATTAAATGTTGTACTTACACACCTGTACCTCTGCTCACAAGGATGGGGGGATCTTGTGGCCTTCCAGGTGTAGCATGACTGGTAGATGAAGTTGTCCTTCAGAGATTGTTAATTACAGGTTCCCCATCCCTGTTTCAGCTGCTGTGGAGGATACTATGGGTGGGAAAACACTGCCACCCTGCATTCCTTAGGGAAGTGTAATAATACACACCCACCCGCCAAAAGGCAATATTCTTTTAAGAGTAAAGGTAAAGGGACCCCTGACCATTAGGTCCAGTCGCAGACGACTCTCGGGTTGCGGTGCTCATCTCGCTTTACTGGCCAAGGGAGCCGGCGTACAGCTTCCGGGTCATGTGGCCAGCATGACTAAGCCACTTCTGGCGAACCCGAGCAGCGCACGAAAACGCTGTTTACCTTCCCACTGGAGCGGTACCTATTTATCTACTTGCACTTTGACATGCTTTTGAACTGCTAGGTGGGCAGGAGCAGGGACTAAGTAATGGGAGCTCACCCTGTCGCAGGGATTCAAACCGCCAACCTGTTTAGACCACAGCGTAGACCCGTTGAAAATAATGGACATATCTAAGCTAGCTCCATTGATTTCAGTAGGTCTACAGCTATTCCACCAGGCTGCAGAGCAGAGGGAGAGAAGGGAAACAGGGTACTGGCTCTGCTCAAGAGGTCTGTTGCATTTGGCCCTCCTGCAGCCCAGCCACAGCCATTCCCCCAGGCTACCCAAGCAGCTGCCACCCCATCTGGTTGCTATCAGAGATGTAACTTTAAGGTGGGACTTCCACGCATCCAGGATTTCAAATGCGGAAGTGACCAGAAGGCGGTGGTTCGGCCTGGATCTTCAGCAAGTAAACCATCATTTTGGCACAACAACTTTTGGGTTCTCCTTTAAAAAAAGCTCAACAATTTCAGAGGTTTCCTCAACAAGCGCAACTCTACTTTAAACACAGGAGCCTTTTGGCAGGCTGAAAAGGATGGGGAGCAAAAGTGCTTTCTTCACATAATTATTTATTTAAAGTCGTGTAGTAAAACTTAAGGAAAGCAGAATCTTTTTAAAAAAAATTAATAAAGCATTTTAAAAAAATCTTCAGAAACATACTGAATTTATGAAAATAATTTATGTATTCAGCTATACATGCTGAATCTCAAAGCAGAGATTGCCACCTAGTGGACAACTAAACCCCATATGCTCAGAAATCCATCCCCTTCAAATCGTTGGAGAGTCGAAGAGATATTACAATAAATTAATGAAAAGGCCTAATTTTCATTAACAGCAGATGAGGTGGTTAATTAACCATAGCCCAACAGTATAGGTTTGCATGAAAAAAGTTTCTTAAGAAATACTGCTCTTTGAAGCACTTCCCTGCCCCCAGCCAGCTTCATTCAAAACTGAGGGAAAAGAATGACCGCATTGTTTAAGCTAGTGATGTGTACACTGCCTTAAAACTACAAGCCTTTAGGGCAGGGGAGGAATTAACAAAGGCAGTTTTAACTGCCTCATCTCAACATCCTGCTGGCCTCTCACAGGCAGGGTGAAAAAATGGAGGGCTCTGCTTTCCTCCATCTGTTTCCGGCCTAAAATAATAACACTATTTCCTACCCACTTCCCCACTCATTGAAGAGGATCGGAGGCACTCAAAAGCATGTGTATGTTTTATTCTAGTTTGGGGCAGAGGTAAGGTAGGCTTGGGATCCTTGGGATCCCGACTGCTTCCTGGAACACTCCCCAGTATGGATGTCGTATATAGGTTGGCCAGTGCTTCAGAGGAGCTGGTGTTGTAGTGGAGGTTGGCTCCAGCATTGGGTAGTTCTCTTTGACATCGGAGCTCTGTCTCCGATGCGAGAGGTCAGTTAATATATCCTAGCAGTGCAAAAGCACAAAGTGCAATTAGATAAATAGGTACTGCTCCGACGGGAAGGTAAACAGCGTTTCTGTCCGCTGCTCTGGTTTGCCAGAAGCGGCTTAGTCATGCTGGCCACATGACCCAGAAGCTGTATGCTGGCTCCCTCGGCTAAAAGAGCGAGATGAGCGCCAAAACCCCCGAGTTGTCTGCGACTGGACCTAATGGTCAGGGGTCCCTTTACCTTTACCTTTATGGCCACTGCTATTTTTCTAGAAAAAGAGGTGGAGGAACTCATAAGAGTACAAGGGAGGCACTCGTGATAATCAGACTTTTAAACATGTGCTACTTATGCTACATGGTCATTATAAGTAAATTGTTATACGTAGCAAGCAAAATAACTATAATAGATATTTGCTCTATATATTATTGTGCTCTCTTCTGTTCTATTTATTGGACATTCTTAAATGATGTATTAATTATTATTATTATTTTTAAAAAACTAGTTTCTCGTTATTTTAGTCAGGTTTGTTTTTAAGCTAATGGGTAATATTCAACTAAGTTCTACCCAGAGTAGAATCATTGAAATTAGTATACCTACCTGAATCATGTTTGTTCATTTCAATTGATCTACTCTCTTAATGGATCTACTCATAACGCTGCCGGGCTGACTTCTGGGTAGACATGCGTAGGATAGCACTAAGTTTCACAAGTCAATTTCCCCCCTGCAATCAGACACTTCCACAGCCAAATGGGAGCATCTGCCCATGGCTATTTGAGCAGTAAAAGACTCCACTACGCTGCATGTTGAGAAGTGGAAGTCGAACAAGTAAATATCTTTTCAAGCTGCTATGCAAAGCTTGTAGCTGTCCAGGGCATATGTAAAACATCCTGCACAGATACCCTTGTGGGTCTTAGACCTTTCCTCCCGCAGTACATGGTTATCAAAAGTCTGCACTTAGCAGCTGTTTCAGCACTCAGCAAGCTGGCTGACTTCATGTGAAAATAATGTTGGCTATACAGTTCATGCCTTTGAAGCCAATGGGGGCCAGATGACTCTCAGCATGGAAGCAAGGTCTAGGTAAAAGGTAATGGGGTTTAGGCAGCAGCCACAAGACAAACCCAATTACTAGCAGAATTGCTTGCCTGATACGTTGCTCACCCAATAGGGCAAAAACCTCAAGTACGTTAAGTGGCACATCGGAACTGCATCAGCCAACAATTTTGCTCCAACTTGCTCCTCCTCCCAAACAGCTGACGCAGGTGGGATTCTGGTTTCTTTAAAGGTCTGCAGCCCTAGCTGTTGAATCTGGCTGGGGAATTGTGATCAGAGCAGCAGTTTGTATGTACAGCTACTTTATCCAGTATCCGGGGCAAACCTAAGACAATTTGCTGTGAGACAGAGCAGCACATGGTGCTTCTCACCCGCCACCTCCAAGATAAGGAACACAGTAAAGGTAAAAGTAAAGGGACCCCTGACCAATAGGTCCAGTCGCAGACGACTCTGGGGTTGCAGCGCTTATCTCGCTTTACTGGCCAAGGGAGCTGGCATACAGCTTCTGGGTCGTGTGGCCAGCATGACTAAGCCGCTTCTGGTGAACCAGAGCAGCACACAGAAACGCTCTTTACCTTCCCGCCGGAGCGGTACCTATTTATCTACTTGCACTGTGTGCTTTCGAACGGCTAGGTTGGCAGGAGCAGGGATCGAACAACGGGAGCTCACCCCATCGCGGGGATTTGACCTTCTGATCGGCAAGCCCTAGGCTCTGTGGTTTAACCCACAGCACCACCCACGTCCCAAGGAACACAGTTGTTGTTTGTTCAGTCGTTCAGTCGTGTCCGACTCTTCGTGACCCCATGGACCAGAGCACGCCAGGCACGCCTGGATCACTGCCTTGTCGTGGCGAAGGGGCTTGAATTACTCAGGGAAGCTATGGACAGGTCAAGATGGACAAGTCATAGTGGAGAGTTTGGACCAAACGTGATCCACCTGGAGTAGGAACTGGCAAGCCACTCCAGTATCCCTGCCAAGAAAACTCCATGGACAAAGGAACACAGTACCCGAGGTCAGTTCAATAATTTTGGAGCCTGAGGATGAAAATACCACAAATTCCTTCCTTCCTTCCTTCCTTCCTTCCTTCCTCTCTCTCTCTCTCTCTCTCTCTCTCTCTCTCTCTCTCTCTCTCTCTCTCTCTCTCTCTCCCTCCCTCCCTCCCTCCCTCCCTCCCTAGCAGGAAAAAATAATCCAAAAACCATAAACTAAAATAGCAACTGACTGCCCTTTTCATGAAAGCCATCATCAGATACCTGAAGCAGCCACTTAATTCCTGTCTACTAGTAGAGTTAGCCCTGCAAGCAGGGGGTATGGACCCCGGCTTCTGGTTGCTTGTGTGGATAAGGCAGCACTGAGGTCTCTGCAGAGAAAGACATGGGGGTAAATAGCACAGGCCTGTTCAGGCATTATGTAATGTAAAACATGAGCAGGGAATGCTTCAAGAGTGCATGAGAGCTCCACACCCACCATTGCCACATATAACAGCCCCTGCATAATCCATGCAGTTGGGGACCTTGCCTTATCAGGGTTTCTGATCCTATAAAGGCCCCTAAGCACATTCAGTGAAATGCACTTAGAAGCTGGCCTTGGTAAGTGGGGGCTGGTGCATGTGGGGAATGTTGAGGGTAGGACTGATCTGCAGGCCCCCGAAAAGCCCCTGCACATGCTTACATTTCCTGTTTGGACAGAACACCAAAATAGGGCTTAGCTGTTACGTACACAGCCTTGACTCCATGTTGTTGTTGTTTTAAATGAGAAGCTACTCCAGCATAGGGAAATTTGGAATGGAGAACTGGGAGAGGGCAGGGAAGAGGTGGTTAACCCCTTCCTACCTCCTTTCCCCCCTTGCTTTCAATGATTCCCTGCCCCCAGCTCAACTGCAATTATGCACTAAGATGCTGTTGAGGGGAAGGAGGAGGAAGAAAACCATGAGAGTAAATTTGGAGTGGGAAAAATGGGTTAAGTTCTATACTTATACTATACTATACTCTGTTCTATACAGTGGTATCTCGGGTTAAAAACTTAATTCGTTCTGGAGGTCCGTTCTTAACCTGAAACTGTTCTTAACCTGAGGTACCACTTTAGCTAATGGGGCCTCCTGCTGCTGCCGCACAATTTCTGTTCTCATCCTGAAGCAAAGTTCTTAACCCGAGGTACTATTTCTGGGTTAGTGGAGTCTGTAACCTGAAGCGTCTGTAACCCAAGGTACCACTGTACTTCTGCTTTATAAGCAGCTTTTTTGTTTGTTATAAAGAAGGCAATGAGAAAGCTTTCAGCACACATTTTTGTGTGACATGTAATTAGCCTATTTATTTCTGTTTATTTACAACAGGAGTGGGAAATGCAGACCCCCGGGCTTCCCTATTTGTTCAAGACTTTCACAAGACCACATGACCTCTCACAAAGCCACACCTCACACCAGCCCCGCTCTGTGCTTCTGCCTGGCTGGATTGTGTCCCTGAACTGCTACAATGCCTCCGGCCTACCTGGATGGAGAGAGATGACAGTAGGTGGATGCTTGTTGGAACTGCTGTGGCTGGAAGGCTGCCCTACTGTGCAGAAGGAAGAAGCGCATGCGCATGTGTTGCTCCATCCACTTTTGCGTCTGGCATATGGTCCCCAGAAGACATCCCATGAGGGAATGTGGCCCCGTCTGATAAAGAAGATTCCCCACCCCTGATTTACAGGAACAAACCAATCAGCTGTACCCTAAATGTTTTAACTTTAAAAAAGAAATTCAACCCTAAATGACCTCCCACCCTATTCTATCTATGGTGTGCTATCTTTACACCAATAATGACAAGCGTAGTATGCTCTTGCACCAAAAAAAGCCATATAAGAATTTAATATACATTGCTTTATTGTTTGCCAAAGCAGCTTGTATTCTTAAATATCTCCAACTCCATATTGCTGAGCCTGAAATTCTTGGAAGTCCTCTGGGATAGTATCTAAAAACAAGAAACAGAAGACACACAAGATTAGTCTTTACTCTTGGTATGAAACTCATGAGCATTTTATTTTCGAGGTTCAGGTTAAGAGCTGGTGCCTGCTTATTACACACAGCTGTAACTTTTTTTTTTTTAGAAGTTCTATTTTACAGATGGATTAATTAAATATGAGTGTGGTCTGTACAGGGGGGAAAGCACTCCATAAGGCCAGTATTGTGAACTCCTAGGTTATTATTACCCATGTTGCATCTGCAGGGGTCAAAATGGTTCAGCTTCTAACATGACACAAGTCCAGTCCTAAGCAGGAAAATGTGCAAACTTCAGCGATCCTCCATGCCTCATTTTTGGGGGCAAGTGCCCCCAGCCTTTCCTAAAGGAATTGGGAGTGTGACCAGTTAGGTACCACTGCTCAAAAGTGTCCTGGGTGCCTTCAGGCAGCAGTGTTCATCCTTACCTCACTCACCCACCTTCCCTGTCCCTGAACAGGACAAGCTTGTAGCTTTTTGCCAGTATGGTTCTGCATGGCCAAGACTTCCAGGCACCTTGGCTGTGCATCTGCCAAGCAACTCCCAGGCACCTTCGCATGCAAAGTGCCAGGACAAAATCTTACCCGACCTCTGCGATTTCAAAGTTATTAAGTGCCAGAGGGTGGCATCACACTTGCCAAGGCAAGCAGAACTGCTCAAGTCTACATGTCTCTCTGCTTAAAGCTGGACTTGTCTCATGCAAGAAGTCACAGAAGTAAGGAAGGATTTACATCCCACTGAATTCAATGGCCTTCCTGCCAAGTAAGACTGCATATTAAGATTGCAACTGTCCATGGCTGTACACTTTTATTAGTAATCAGCTGAACAGTTTCTATGGCTAAGATCTGAACAGCAAAGCCTACACCTGAGGGCTTCTCCATTTATCAATTGTTCCCTATTTTGTGGCCCAAGTAACAGTGGGAATATGGCTACCTAAAGGAAATAATGTGAGTCAATGGATGCACCTGTCACTTCTCGACGATGTCCCGTCCCCCCCCAGATTCTTATTTCAATATTTCCAAAATGCTCAGTATTGTGCAAAGATTTCTGGTGTTTTTAACATGATGATTAATTGCACACTTTTTAGATCTCCAAAGGGTCTTCTGCAAGCAACTGACATTTAACACAACAGAAGCTGTACTCACATCTGAGCAGCCCAGAGACCTGCTAAGTCACATTGCAGATTTGGAAAGCATATGCAATGCCTTATCTATGCAACCTCCCTAAAACAGCTTTCCTCTTTACAGCTGCTCATTTGATTAGGCAGGAGGAGGATGTGGGGAAAATGTTACCATTGCAGCGATACTTCAGATTGGACCAAATAATGTTTTCCTGAGAGAAGCAGAAAACACCAAGCCTTCCTCCACGCATGGTAGTGTCTATGGTTACTCCAGAATCCGCCACCAGTTCAGAACCTTCATAGAACCTTGCCCTTTGAAAGTGGAACAAATAAATATAGATGTATCCTGATTCTCTACACACAGTGGGTTGTTTTCTTTTCTTTTTTAAAGTGAGGTGCTGGTACTCATATACAGATAGATATAGATAGATAAAAGTGCTGTGAGTGGCAGCACAAAATGGCTGCCATGGGCAGAAAAAGGCAAAAGGTACTTTGTACTGGTGAGTATTGTTACACACACACACACACACACACACACACACACACACCTATGAATTCTCATTTTGTAGTTTTACTGGTTTTTATCTTTACTGTAGAGTTACTTGAACACTGCTTAGAGGTGAAAATAACTAAGCATATAAATTGTCAAAATATGGAAACATCTTTCTTTTAAAAAAAGATAGGAACCTGGAGCTGATTCCTGTTATGATATCGTGAAACAGACATGGAAGAGTTGCAGCTGGGTGTGTTAGTAAGTTCCTAGTGAAAAGCACCGTGATTGGGGTGAAAAGCCAAATGTTGTGGTTACCAATATGTGTGAACTCAGCCTTAGTTTGATGGGGAAATGAGCTTGCTGAGAGTCTTGCCTGGTAATAATTTCAGACAAGCAGGAAGACAACATGCCAGATCTTTTACAACTCGTCTCCTTGTCTGTGAGCATAATTCACATTTACATATTTCAGGCAGCAGAAGGGCACTGTTGCTTAAAGCAAAGTAAGCAGAACTTTAGGTGTATATCCGGAATGAAGGCTTGGGGTGGATAGCATATTCTACATACAATATTTAATAGTTGCAACAGACTATTCAGCAAAAACTGGAAACCAATAAAATAAAATAAAAATCCAACCCATTACCATCATTAGAGCTACATTTATACACAAACGTATGGTAGTGTGTATTGTGAAACAGAAGTTTGTTTTTTGCTTTCACATACAGTCATACCTTAGAAGTCGAATGAAATCCATTCTGGAAGTCCGTTCGACTTCCAAAACATCCGGAAACCAAAGTGCAGCTTCTGATTGGCTGCAGGAAGCTCCTGCAGCCAATTGGAAGCCCTGTCGGATGTTTGGCTTCCAAAAATAGTTCGCAACCAGAACTACACATCCGGGTTTGCGGTGTTTGGGAGCCAAAACGTTTGAGAACTAAGCTGTTCGAAAACCAAGGTACGACAGTATTGAATTTTTACCTCAATAGATGTTCACTTAGAATTGCATTGTATCCTGCTTTGCCCATCACCTTACCTAATATACCCAACTTGAGGTCTGTGCTGCAAGAACCAGCGATAGGAAACTTTATCCTTCCAGCCTACATTTCGAGGGTCTTTCCAAAGCAGTCTGACTTGATCATTAGTGTCCCCAGTGTGCCAAAGTGAATTCCTGAGGTGTTCTCCAGGCCCAGTTTTTGATTTAACAGCCTACACAGAACACAAGTACAAAGACAAGTCAAAAATCAGAAATCTCCTTTAATAACAATAACATTTCTCCGAGTATTATGAGAAAAACCAGAAGTTTTAATTCTTTTCCCATTCTGTAATGGAACCAGGCGCACGCATCCAAATAAACGAAGGTTAGAAACCACATCATACAAATGCCCTGCCAGTTCCATCTTAGCACAACACTAGATGACAGCATTAATGAGATTTGGGTCATTTTGGCTCAAGCCTGTACCTTCAGCTGAATCCCAGGTTCTGCAACAGCTCTAAACGGAGTTGCCTGCCAATAGGTCTGCTCAGTCTGTTTCCACATCACCACATAAAAGCTGGAGCTGTCTTGGTAACCAAAAATGAAGCCGGCATAGTCATCATCCGTTGCCGTGTTGACAAAGAAAGTGCCTTCAAAATCAACTCCGTTGAAAGCTGTGTAACCTGTTCAAATGTACAGGAATACACATCAAGTCCAAACCAATTATAAGTGTAAAACTCGATACTTATTCTTCCTTTAGATGCCAAAGGTCCAATCAATTGCTCCAGACCCCAGGCCTAAAGTGCCCAACCCCTGCTTTAACCAAAGATGCTGGAGATTTTCTATCTGGGATTTAAGGCTTCTAGCACTAGGCTATAGACCAGTTTTCAGGTGAGAAATCTAACTCTGCAGCAATCTTCTCCATCTCCCTGCCTAACAAGACACTGATGCTCTCAGAGCCGAGTATCCCTTAAGCCTGTTTGTGTACAGTGGAAAAGCACTTTGCATGCATCCTGAAGCTAGATGAAGGCTGCACATTGGGGATCACTATCGGCATCTTTTGAATAAATAGTTTTAATCCATTTCTGCTTGTGAGCAGCCATGTGGGTGTCTACAAAAGAAAAAAATATTCACATACCTACAGCAAGTCCAGGATCACTATTCATGGTCTGCACAATCTCCATGCCCTATAAAACATAATATAATTCATGAAGCTAGTCTAAGGATGTTTTATTAAGTCATGCCCAAGATGATGGATAAAGACCACTTTCATTATCAATGCTCATCCATGTGTCACCTTGTGAGTCCAGCACATTTATGTTCTTTGCCAAAAATATCCAGATTGTTTTCCTCCAATAAGTACCCCCCGCAAAAAACCCCCACCACATTTCAACATTAAAACTCTTATTCTTCCATGTTTCGAGAGAAGTCTTGGTTGCTTTTTCCTGCCTATCATTCCTGGATGCTTTTAGATATTAAAAAAAAAAAAAAACATTTTACCTGGTTCAGAACCACCCAGTTAGGGTCAATCTGAGCATCCCCTTCTGGATCCAGGACGACAGTCTGATAAGCCCTGAAATCTGTCAGGGTGATCTCTGCATTCTCGGGACAAACGTCAATCCTATCTATCACTGTGTCTTGATCAAAATCTGATTCACAGATATCACCAACTCCATCACCTGGACACATGAACACAACACCCAAAGGATGTGATTTGAAAGCTGTTTTCACAAAACAGCTGTTTCAGCAGCAGTTAACGGGGGGGGGGATACTTATGCAGGAATTGCATCAGGCCCAATTTCTGATTGCCTCTAATAGTGAAAGGGAGGAGGGGTGGAGCAACCCTAGTAATGGCCAGGTACCAAGAGATAAAACCAAAGAGAAACATTTGAGCAATGTGTAAGCAATCCTGAGGACTGAATTAAACAGAGTTGCACATCACTTTAGGAGACTCTGGTTGAAGCCAGATTATGAACTGAATCCATTTCAGGTTTCATTAACTACTATAAAGCAGGTAGGGCAGCCGTTGGGACACGACCTGGTGAAAATAGGTGAGAAGAAGCAGCTGCCTTGCTATGAAATGAACAAAGCAAAGGTGTGGCAGCTGGTGAATCACTGCCCTGGTACTTCAGACCAGAAGTGTTCCCTGTGGGTTACACTTTAAGTATAAAATGTGGGTTCTAATCATGTTTGTGGATAAAATCACGGAACTTTGGTTATTCTGAATGAATCACTCAAAAATAAACGGGTGCAATTTATACAATTACAAGTGTCATTTGGTCTTAACACCTTAATTTTACTGGGCTTCACTAAGAGCATGTAGCCTTGACTTAATGCGCTTCATACCAAACCTTACCACCACTGCCCTCTCATGGCCTTTTGTAACCTGCATGAAATTGTTCACACTTGAGGCAGAGTCTGGTCTGACAAACAGACCTCGGCTCTGCAAAAGAAGCTGAGATACACAGGACTGTCTGCACAAGGGGAAAACTTTCTGCTCCTACTATGGATAAAATGGCCCTTGCGCCTTTTAATCATCAATTATATTCAATTCTCATTCAATTTAAGTTTATTGTTCCAGCCAATAAAGCTCAATAAAGGCATTTCTTAAGGGAGCTGGCAAGAGTCTGGTCACATAACTATCACTAAAATGCTCTGTTTTCAAGCGTGGATACCAAGGGGGAAATCTGGTGTTTCTAATTAGTTGTAGGTCCCTTCTGGATTCTATCCAGAAGAACCAATCCCTTGGTTGACACTTATTCAAGGTCAAAGCAAAGCTCAGTTCTGGAAAATATAGGTTCCTTGTAATCAAAGGAAACCATCAGTTTCCTTTGATGATTAGAAGGCACCATACCGTCACCATATGTTGTGCATGTAAAAAAAAAAAAACCGAGGTAAAAAGAGAAAGAATAAGAAATGTCTGCCATACTGTTGTCATCTTCTTGTCCTGGATTAGGAACAAGCCGGCAATTATCTGGGCCTGGAGGAACAAGGTCTGGAATTCCATCATTGTCGTCGTCGTCATCACACTCATCCCCCAGCCCATCCTTATCGGTGTCTAGCTGGGAGCTGTTAATGACTGTGGGACAGTTGTCGGTGCTGTCTTGGTGTCCATCCCCATCGCTGGGAGTAAAGCAGGAGGGGGGGAAGCAAAAACACCCCGTGTTAGTTCCTATTTCTATCTTTCTAAGTAATAGGATGGAGAAGGAGCTGGCAAACCACTCCAGTATTTTGCCAAGAAAACTCCATGGACATAAAAAAGGAGAAGATTTGAGAAGAAAGTGAGAGTTTCCAAGGCATGCTCTGGTTCATGGGGTCACGGAAAGTCGAACACAACTGAGATGTGTAATAGGAATGTTGGCTACTACTTCTTGTACTACTGACAAGGAATGCTTGCTTGTTTTCCTGTATCCATTGTTACACCGGAAGGCCTCAAATGAAGGTACGTTGTGACAGTTAGTACTAGGAGACAAAACCACCTTATTTGAGGAAACAATTGGAGATATTCACGGGATCTCAGGGAACTTCTTGGAATCTTCTCTAAGCAGAATATATCTGAGGTTACTACAAGCTGGAACTAGACATGAAGGGAAACACTGATGTTTATTCCTGTGCTAACAATGGTAAACACTCTGCAGCCTGAATTGAGGTCTTTAGCCATAACGGAAGTCATTCCCACAGTTAGGGTTTATAATGACTACCATCCTTGATGTATTACTGAGAATGGAGGGATCCAGCAAACGATTTCAACCCTTCTGACAATATTTGCTTATTTTACTTGCATGAAGTAAAGCCCAAATGGCACTTTTGGCATATGAAAACCTATTTTCTATACACCATCATACAGTTGTTATTGCTCTTCTACTTTAAATAATGTTATTAATTTTAAAAAGGAATAGCTAGGGGGTGGGCCTTGCAGTGCTGGGGTGTGGTTAACTCTTTCTCCTATGATATTTTCTCAAAGGACATCCCCATACCTCTTTTCCATAGCTGGGCAAATAGTAACTTGGGGAGATGAGCTGCTTATGAGAAGGTTTAATCGCTATTCGCCTCAGCCTGTGAGGGTGCTCTCAACATATATGAAAAGAGATGGTTTGTGGAAATAGATCGTAGATCTGCATTGGTTCCAAATGAGTACAGTGTATTGAAAATAATTTAAGCTAAACTTTTACCTTGGTAGAGACATAGGTGCAACTTCGGTGAAATTAGGGGATGGAATCCAACAGAGTTAACGTTTCATCATCTCAAGGATATCTGCTTGTACAAAGGAATGTTTTCCCCCTGCCACATGCCCCCTACATCAGGAGCAGATTGGGAGAGGGTGCAGGCATGTCCCATTACACAAGCACAAATCTTTTCAGTGATGGGGCAGGTTAGTTAAATACCTCCCAGCAGCACCATAACATGGATGAATTCGATTCTGATTAAGATTTACCCTACCTGTCTTGATTGGTGTCACAGGAATCTCCTACCAGATCATTATCAATATCTGACTGTAAACAGAAATATAACAAGATTAAATTACTAAATTGCAGAGAGGGGAAAATATAAAATTACATTGCTGAAAGTCTTTAAAATTCAACACACATCTTTCAATAATCTGTATTAGCAGGGGATTAATATCTGAAAAGGTGGAAAGATGGATTGGATCCCAGCTGTGCATGCAATTCTGTATTCTATAGGCACATATTATTTATCCTTAGAGAGATCCCCCTGCATAAAATCCTTTTCAGTTTGTTTGTTTGTTTGCTTGCTTCTGCAATTAAAGAAGATTGACATTTAATCCCTATGGCTATTTATTCAGTGAGAACATTTATTGGCATTGGGCTTTATCTCAGTGATTTGCACAAATGAGGGCTCAGGAATGGAGAATATGTTTTGAAAGGAGGAAGTCCCATGTTCAATCTGACACCTTCAAATAATGGCTGTCAAGTACAGAACCGGGGAAAAGCCACTTCCTGAGAGTCTTAGACACCTGCTACCAGTCAGGCTGAGGTAGCAAACCTTTTGGGTTTTCTGGACACCTTTATGCATGGATTGATTAAATGTCAGACCAAGACTTGTGTCATGCAGGAAAACAGTAACTACAGCACTCCGTAGTTATCATAGTTCACACTAAAGTTTAACAGAGCTGTACTTTTCTTTCGTTCTAAATATTTATTGCCACAGTGGAACTGGAACACTACACTTGAAATTTTCATAATCTTAAATTGACATTCCCATTATTGCTTCCACTAAGAACCAAATACTTTGATTCCCCATATTGGTGCCATGCAAATGTTGTTGGACCCCAACTCCAATTCGCCCCAGTCAACATGGCCAATAGCCAAGGATGGGAATTATAGTCTAAAATTATTTGGAGAGTCACAGGTTGCCTACTCTGGCCTATGGCTTTTTTCCCTGCTGTTGCTCACCTGATTTGGGTTGCTAATATCTGGGCAGCTGTCACAAGCATCACCCACACCATCATTATCTCTATCTTTCTGTTCCCGATTGGGGACCCTCTGACAGTTGTCCAAAACGTTCTTAATACCTGAATGAAACGATGACACAAAAACAATGTTGGCTTTGCATCGCTCTAGCAACTTATAAGGCCAGAAACAAAGAGTCAGCATGGCATAATGGATAGCAGATGAGATGTGGGCCAAGGAAGACCTTGTTGCAAATTGCTACTTGGCCATTAGTTTCACTGGGAAATCTTGGGCTTGTTGGGATCTCTGCCTAATCTGCCTCAAAGGTCTTGCCTGAGGATGAAAAGGGATAGTCCCACATATAATTCTGAGCTCTTTGGAAAAGAGGAAGGGTACAAAACAACAGTCATAATGAGGATTGTGGAGAAGTCAAAAAAAATGAATATTTTTTTTTTACTAGAACAGGGTTAGGTTTAGATACAATGTCTATGTATATGGAGTCATGTAAAGGGTTAAATTTGATGTCCTAGATATCTGTTGGTGACTGACAGTTGGCTGTTCTTTACTTGCATAAGAAGTGGTGGGGTGGACTAGATTCTTAAGGAGAGGGTTGTAAAATTGCAGTTCTGAGTGGCCAGCTAGGTAGAAATTCTTGGTAAATCATTGAATGGCAAAAATGGCCTGATGAGGGGGAGATTTATATGCCGCTCAAATCTGATGTGTTGAAGGACAGGGTGGCTGGAAGATAAATTGGCCTATTCTACTACTGTTGAGAGAGAAAAAGAAGAGCCAAAGAGATGAAGAAGAGGAAGACAAGAATGAAGAAGATGACTTAGGATGAGACTAGCTGAGGGAGAAGGCTGAAGTCTAGACTCTGGAGCTGAAGCAGGATGGAAAAGAGGTTATTGAGGCGAAAGAAAAGCTTGGTAGTATAATTTGCCCCCAAAGAGCTGAATCTTTGGCTTAAGCCAAAGATTGGCCATGAGGCCATATAAGAGCATTGAACAGTGGGGAGAATTCAGCAAGAAGCTTCTGAAGCTGATCAGAATGAGAACTGCCTGCAAGCCTGGCTTGAAGAAAACCAGGTGAAGCCCACAGTACCTGGCGGTGGGATTGACAGAGTAATTGCCATATAGATTCAATACTGCTAGGTACGTCTCTTTTCCAGCCAGCCTTACATAAACTTCTGTAACTGTCAGTTAAAGATACAGTAACTTTACAACAGAAAATGTAAGCCAGTCTTAAACAGTAAGCAGTTATTGTTATTGTTTACCTCACTTTACATGT
Source organism: Lacerta agilis (assembly GCF_009819535.1). Classification (NCBI taxonomy): domain Eukaryota; kingdom Metazoa; phylum Chordata; class Lepidosauria; order Squamata; family Lacertidae; genus Lacerta; species Lacerta agilis. The sequence continues at coordinate 26,495,103 of NC_046322.1, forward strand.
ATAGTTTTTTTTAAAAAAAATAATCAACAGACAAATGATATCTTGCTACTTTTATTTAATGATACAAGTGTGTCTGGCTGCTTTTGTGCCACATCTAAAATACCACAGCTACTGGGTTATATAGTTACAGGCTATAGCCAAACCTAGTAAACAGTATAGTACAGATATTTGGTTGCAGTGGTTGGAGGTCAATCGGCTGTGGTCAATAAAAGCTCATTCTCCACATATAGAAAGAAAAGATGAACTCACCACAAAGATCACAATCGTCACAATGACAATAAATAGGCTAGGAGCCGAAGAGGGCTTTGTTAATTGTCATTTGTGACTAAGGGACCTCAGGATGCCGTTGCTGCCTCCTTGCCTTCAGATGCAGCTGTGTTGAGTAAGTGGGGCCTGAGAATGGGCTACAGCTGCTTAAAAAGTCAATGTTGAAAATGCAAGCTTTGATGCTAGTTGCCTTCTGTGCCAGTTTCAAGCGCAGAACAGAGAGGGTACCTAATAGGCGAAGATGTACTCACCATCTCCATCCATGTCATCATCACAGGCATCTCCTTTGCCATCTCCGTCTGTGTCTCGCTGGTCATTGTTTAAGACCATACGGCAATTGTCACAAGCATCACCAAAGATATCTTGGTCGCTGTTTCTCTGGTTAACGTTAGAAGCCAGTACACAGTTGTCCTGAAACAGAGAAAGGCAAAGTGCTCTGGGCTACAGTCTCTCTGGGGCAGGAACACTCATCATTGCTCTCTGCTGACTTTGCTTTTGCAAGTGATGAATTTGCAGGTGAATTCAGCTCAGTGAGTTCACACAGGGAATCTCCTTTTGAAACTTTGTTGTTGATGATGATGCCTGGCAACTCTACAAGGTCCTGGGAGACTGAAATGCTCCCCCACCAATATCTGCTACCATTGTCTATGTCTAATCCAAGTCTTGCGTACAGATAGACCTGTTTGATCTAAATAAATGGCAAAAGGCCATTGATGGCACTAGAGGCAGTGCAGGTGCTTGATATGAAGGCTGATGCTCACAATCCTGCTGCTTGAGTGTGGGAGGGATGTAAATTACACAGATAAACAACATCTATAACCAGTACCTGTTCATTAGGAATGCCATCCCCATCGGCATCATCATCACAGGCATCTCCTATTCCATCTCCATCAGCATCTTCTTGTCCAGAGTTTGGAACCACCTTGCAATTGTCCTATGGGGGGAAACAGGGTGGTGATCTAGAACCCATGCTTTTGATCATGGGTTGCAAGCTGTGGGCATATTTGCAAACTGCCAAAACTATTATGGGCATCATGAACATGATGAAGCCATACACGTGCATGCACATTCATTTAACCCCTCCCCACCAGCATTTAAAGCTTGAAGAAGTGTTTTTGCTTTTTGAAAAACCTAGCTAACAAGTGACCATCCTGGAGAGAGCAGCTGGGGAGGGAAGAGTTAATTTCTCCAAGCCTAATTTCATAAGCGAAAGAGTGCGGGTGTCAGGGAAGACCATGTGTGTCCATAGGCAATATGTTGCTGACTCATGTTTGCTCCGTTTCTCACCCTCCTGTGCACTTCCCTAAATAGAGCTCTAATTTAAAATGAAGCAGACATGAGAGAAGGTGCCTGCCCTCTTAGATCATACCTTTCTGCAACTCTCAGCCGAGCATAAAAGTTCTTCATCGGGATAGCCATCAATATCGATATCTTTTCCGCACACAAAGCCATCGCCAGCCCAGCCAATACCACACTGTGAGCAAAAGTGTTACAAAATAAAGCCAAGCTGAGGAAGTCATTCTACAAACATACACAAGCGCTGTCGGATAGGGAATTAGAAGACCCACAATATGCTCTTAAGCAGGGCAGTGTAATTACGTACTACTAAAAATGTAAATAATTAGTATGTAATTAAGTAAGATGTCCTGCTTAGAGCGTATTGTCAAATTAATTGCATATATATACATAGAGAGAGAGAGAGATAAATATGGCTCACCCCCCAAAGGATAGCACAATACATTTTTTAAAAAATGAATGAATTAATTACAGAACACGGTTTTACTGAAGAATGTCAAAATAGGATTTGCTGCTCTGGGATCAAATGAAAACAAATCTGTGAGATCATCAACTTACAATACATGAGATGTCTCCTTGCCGCACTTCAGCACACTGTGCATGGATACTGCAAGGGTTCAGAGCTTGATTCCTGCAGCTCCTTTCAGGCCTGCATCCCCTGACCTGGTCTCCAGTAAAACCTGGTTTGCATGTCCCACAGCGGAACGAGCCCTTTGATGAAAGCAAACAAGCATATAAGCCAGTCAGGCACTGTTTGTGAATGGTCCGTGCATATATTGTAGGAGGAACAATTTAAAAAGAGGCATTCTTTCCTCTGAGAGAGAGAGAATGTCTGCTTTAACACATTACACTTCTTTATTTTCCTTTTTTTTTAAAAAAAATGTAGTTTTTTAATAGACCTCCTTTTAAAAGAAAGTATTAAAAAATAATGCATATTTTAAAAGATTTGCTGCCTAATTAATTGAAGGTAACTTTTTAATCCTTCCGCAAAATGTAAATTGATGGATCTAAACAATTAATTGATTAAAGTGTCTTTCTGTTTGTTGCTTCAAGACAAGAAAACTTTCTCACAACAGTAGTGTCACTGATTTGTTTAATTTTGGAAGCCAAGCACGGGGAGTCTATTCCAATATGCTGTATACTGCCTTGATATATTTTTTATAAATGTGTGGATTATAAATACTTAATGAATAAATGAATAAACCTGTTGTTAAGAAGAGAAGGAGAAATTTACACTGGGGCAGGGGGGAGGGACCATGTAATACCCTTGGCCCACTTTGAGTTTCTTGAGGTTCCAAAAGGCACTTCATTAAAGTCTGCACAGATATTTTAAATCTCTTACTGAGAACTTTATGCAAAAAAGGTAAACTCAGACCTAGTATTACACCCACCAAGGTACATCCTTGGACACTTGAAAGACATGTGGCAGAGCACATTGTTTGCCCCTGGAAGGTGCTGGGGTCAATCTCCCAGGGAAAAAGACCCAGTAGCAGGTGCTGAAAATGCTGAGGAACTGCTAACTGCCAGAATAACCAATATCAGGCTGGATGGATAAAGAATCTGAGCTCATATAAGGCAGTTTCCTATGTCTCCCCTTGGTTTGCACAGGGAAACTGTTTTTCTTGTTAATGCATCTGGTTAGTATAATATGTCTTTCTTGTTGCAACCACATGGATGGAATTCTCTTTTTCACAGATGGCAGAAGAGGAACACAGTGGATAATGGCTTTAAGTGGAAGGGGACCAGAATGGGACTACGAAACTATCTGCTGGCTTCACACAATCGTTATCTGGTTGGCCTTCAAGTGAATGTTGTGCCACTGAGTTTATAATCACTTGACGGTGGTTTGCGTGAACTGTCTCCTTGTTTTGGGACAGCTCCTCAAACATACAGAATGACAATTTGACATAACCATGTGCTTACCACAGTGTTCACACACTGGGAATTGGGAACACAGCCACCATTTCCATTGTTCTGACATTCATCTACGTCCAAGCAGATCTAACACAATAAAAACAAAAACAAGTTAGGTACAGTGAGTCAGTTATTAAAGTATAAAATAACTAGCATAAATCTGTTAAAATTTATTGGGGGGGTTAAATATGGTGTTAATGCCAATTGTGAAATAGTCTACAAAGCACAGCAAAAGGTCCTTTGATCATTTCAGAGTAGCTGAAGCTGCTGAGCTGGTGTAATGGAAAACATTCCATTTTAGAAGTTCGATAACAACAATGAACGGATGCCAGTTGCAAAGACAATATTAGGCATGTTTGGCAGTTTCAAGTAAAATAAGTGTGTTAAAGTAGGTCCTGCTCTATGGCAAGTTTTCTAATGCAAACTGAAAAATTTCCAGCGCAATTCATGGGAATCTTTTTCCAGAAATGCCTTATCTCTGTCCATGAACAAACCTATTAATACTGCCTTTAGTTAGGCCAGCATTATTTTGCCATACATTCAGAAGCAGTGCAGACATTTCTTACAGACATCTGTTAAGATCTTTAAGAGAAATACATTCAGCTGTGCAGTGCACCCATAAACAGATACAGAGCTAGACTTTTACTAGCATTTGATGGATTGCAGTGAGATCACACACCTGTTTGTTATTTTTGGCAGAGTAGATTCCCACTCCTTGAATGATTTGCCCACTGTATCCTGGTGGGCAGGCCTCACATCTGAAACCTGGAGCTGTGTTCACACATTTCACCCCTGGGAAGCATGGATTATACCGGCACTAAAAGGCAAACCATCAAAGTGATTAAAAGTACTAATTATATAGGTTTCAGCCAGCAAAGTTAAGAGTCCATTTGGACATTTGCTGGAAGCCTATGTTCTAACAAATACTTCTTACACTGGGAGTAGGCAAGCTTTTTTCTCTAGAGGGTTAATGTAACCTCAGAAGAAATGGGCAAGGGGCAGAACTAGCAGTGGGTAGGGGTTATAATAATATAGTAGTAATTTATAGTAAGAGCAGTCATGGCTTTAGTAAACATGGTGTATTTCCTTTACCTTTCTCCTTACTTCTTTACCATCTTTTTCTCCTGTCCCCGCACCCTTGTCTCTCTCTTACTCTTGCAATGGAGATAGAATGGAGAAGGAAAGGGACATGAGCCAGATAGCCCCCCAGGCCATGTTAAACCACACTGAGGGCTGCATGTGGTCCCTGCACCACAGCTTGCTCACTCGTTTTCTAATGTAATACCAGGAGAAGGGGGACTCACTCTGAGCAGCAGGAATTTATTTACCCTTGGTCACCAATTGATGAGACATCTTGGATTTCTCTAGCTCCAGAATTCATAGGCTGAACCTCTCCTTTCTCACTGGGCTGTGCATGGGTGCTTTTAAACATTTTACCTCATCAACATCTGTGCATATAACTCCATTTCCAGTGAAGCCTTCAGGACAAGGCCCACACTGAAATCCATCTGCCGTGTCCATGCATCGTACCCCTCGGAAACAAGTGTTGGCTTCACATTTGGGCTTAGGGGGCGGTGGGGATGGTGTGGGAAAATTTCCAGCTCCCAAACCTGTGATTGGAGGTAGAGCAATTTATTTATTTTTTAGTAATCAGCTGCTAATCAGTAAATCCTGAGGTAAATGTTGAACATTTGCACCACGCATGGCAGTGGATCAATCCTCTTGTTGGGTCGGGGTATCTTCCGAGATAATTGTGTGAAGAACACAACATGTATCTATTTTGCTTCTTGCACACAGTACAGTAACCACCACAACCAGCTACCATTGTTGGTTCCAGATTCGGTGAAGACCTTGGTACAGGCTGTGCGCAGTGAGTGTGTCACCAGTGCCCATCTCCCTCCAAGTGCAATCTGACCAGAAGGAGACTGCAAACTAAGTGGAAAGTCGCCAATCCTCTTTGCTCTTGCCACTGCTCTTAAGCTTAGAGAGGCCAGATAAGCAAGCAGCAATAGCAAGTGAATAAGGAAAAGGGCTATAGGGATCTGGGGGTCACACCATCTGTGGTGCTGGCCCCATCAGACACTCAGCAATACTGACTTTTGATGCCAGCCCTGCCCACCACTCAGCCTCCCACTGCCTGTCCAGAGGCGGGGGTATACATGTGTGTTTGTCTCAAAAAAATCAAGGTACAGTTTTTTACATGTAAGTAATAACTGTGTAGGGAATCTGAAAGGTGTGGCTCTGAATTCTGCATGGGACAAGGCATTTCAAGGTTGTCTTCATGACTTCTCTTGTTTTCTGTTTCAGAGCAATGGGCTGATAGTTTTGCAGCAACCCCCACAACCAAAAAAAAGTATGAAAGACTAACAAATTTACTATGGCATTATTCCATTCCTGTGGAATAAATTCCATGAAATCTTATGCCGTAATAAATTTTAATGTTCAAAGGTGCCGAAATACTATTTGTTGTTTGTGCTGACAGGTATGTTCTTTGTTGAGATATGCAGAAAACAAAACTACCTAGAACTGGGTTGTTTTCTGTTTGGTGTTCAGGCAATCTGTTCAAGCATCTCTTTACTTTCAGTCATTTAAGCTCCAGTTCTATGCACGCTTACCTGGGGGTAAGCCTCACTGAATGGTTGGTTGACAAATCTGTCTGTCTCGGGAGACAATGGAGGAGTGCTACTGTGGCAACTATTTTTGAGTAAGCATGCATAGAAAGGGATGGTATATTGTTTTAATCTGCCAATCAGTCAGTTAAAAACTCAACTATTGAGTCCCACCAGCAGAAGCTCTGCACAAGGACTTCCACTTGCTCAACAAGGCTTTCCCCCCATGATACCATGATTTTAGCTCGGGGGGGGGGGGAATAAGGAGAACCTCTGGAAAAGTGGGGAGGGGGTTAGGAGAGCCAAAATGCTCATCCTGACAGAACAAACACCTAGGCATGATGTTGAATTTCCCCCTATCTACTTGGAAGTCCTATGAAATTCAGTAGACCTTACTTCAAAGGAAGTGTTCACAATTGGTGTGGCTAAGGACAACAAATATTGCTTTTTCGGTTTGATGATTTGGTTTATACCATCATATCTTAAATCAGGAAATACAAAAGTGCTTACCACATGCCTGACATTCAGCTATTGTGTTCCTCAAAAATGATGTTTCTTTAACCTTTGAAGTATATAAAATAAATACATTCATCAGGCTTGTTTTTCTTGAATTGCCACTATGACTACTGTTTTATAGAAAAACCAGACAATGCACGTTATACAACCTAACCAATAATACTGCCTAATTTTTCAACACAGTTACTTGGTACTGTTTTTTGGCATAATTGTCCATACTGGACCTTATGACAAGTCATCTCCATGTAAACAGTTACGATTTCATATTTTAACCTCCCGCTATCTTCAGCAGAACCACTTAGAGTAGATAGTGTTCACCACAGCTCAAAAATCCCATCGGCCTTCAAACAAAAATAATAATGCAAGGCTTAAACTTTAATTTGGGCTTTAAATGTTTTTGGAGTGAACTGTAGACACATGCCTGAGCTCAGCCTTGCCTCATTTAATTGCCTTTACATATCACTAAATCAGCTCCAGGAGTCTTCATGATTTTCCCAAGTCTGGAAAAGTGTGCAAGCTCAGGCCATCACCATTCATAAATAACTTTATAAAGTTAAGCATATCCTTCATGCTCTCAGCCACGTTCTTTCTTAGAATTTAATCCACAGAGGCCAGTGGTATGATTCAGGAAGGAACTATGCCATACACATCCAAAAACAACCAAGTCTCTCTCTTAAATTGCAGTGGACTATTTCATTACCTATTTCTTAATGTAAAGGAAAGAAGTTTGCCCAGAAGTCTCACTTGTAGTGTGTTTTTAGTGTTGTACACTGCCCTGGGATCTTTGGATAAAGGCTGGTATATAAATTGAATTAATAATAATAATAATAATAGTGGGTGAAACTTCGGCAGAAATAATAAGATACCCATTTAGCTAGTGGTAGCAAAATAAGTGTTATATAAACATGCGTCTTATACCTGTTGTCGGAGAAGATCTTTCACATCACCCAGTATTTGGTTCATTTGCATCATGTGACCTAATAACTGCCTGTTAAAGTCACTTGTAGAGACACCTATAATAAAATGAAAGTTATGAAAAAGTGTAATGCAGAAGTTCAGAAATCCAACAGTATTGACACTTATCTAACCTCCAAAGTGCTTCATACAAGTTCACAATTGCTTAGAATTTGGACCTCAGCAAACTTACCATCTGTCTCTACGCATGTTTACTCTGAGATTCCACTAGTTTCAATCAGACTTATTTCCAGCTAGTTTATTATTAGTTATGCAGCCCTATCTTATGCATGCTTACTTAAAAATAAGTCCCACTATTCGACCGACGGAGGCTTACTCCCAAGCAGCCTTGGTCTAGTAGTTCAAGGACTGCATTGCAGCTTAAGGGCCAGCTCAACCCCTAGAGAATCAAGTGATCGCTTAAATGTGTTAGCAAGCCATTCATAGATCAAGCATTACCAACACCATCCTTGCACATGCAGATGGCAGCAAAACTGGAAATGATGTCGCCATCCACCAATGACAATGCCACTCATCAATGACACTCTGTATAATAAAATGTGGCCCGCCTTGAGAGGACTGTGTGGCCCTGAAAGGCAGCATAGAAATACCCAAATAAACAAATGAATACATGCATGGAGGGAACTATCAAAAGATGGCAATGGTGGGAATACTGACATGTCATCCTCCCCCCTCCTCGTGCACACAATTAAAGTTGTTGAAAGAAACACCGGTGTTGTACTGACATTCCTCACAGCAAGCATGTAAAGAGTGGGCATCATACACACATGAGCACATGCACATGAGGCCCCTGTGTGGCATCAGTGTTTCATGCAGCAATCTTAAAGTGCAGAGCTCTCCTAAACAGAAGGCAGCTGCTACAGAATTCTGTGCATTAAAATCCAAGACACATCAGCTCTCCCAAGATCAACCACCGATGACTTCATTTCAGCTAATACACAAAACACAAAAATGCCCATGCACTGATGATATGATTCTTTTCTCCGCAACATATGCTAAAGCAATCTAGTTTAAATTGGTTTTGGCCACTACTTTGATATCTGCTGAACAGGTTTACTAGGAAAAGACTAGAAAACATGCCCATAGAACAATGTGAGCCAAGTCAATGCTTTTCTAAGAACATACGCATCTACCCTGAAAGAAGGGTGAGTTGCTTCTTTGCATGACTTCATACCTTGTTGGCATAGAGACAAAAGGCACTGGTGCCCTCCTTCAAGTCACTTCCCATCCTTATCCAGTGGTGATTATTATAAGCCCCTGCTGCTATGCTGTCAGTCCTCAGAAAAGGAGGACAGGGAAAGGAAAGCCAGCCGACAGATAGACACTGAGAGATCGAGCTGCTATGAAGTGGCATTTGCCACGTTGTATGCAGACCTGTCCAAGATTAAACTCAAGGGGAAGCAGTGGAGGTCTTTAAGCGGAGGCTTGAAAAGCCATCTGTCAGGAATGCTTTGATGGTGTTTCCTGCTTGGCAGGGGGTTGGACTGGATGGCCTTTGTGGTCTCTTCCAACTATGATTCAGTGCTGTCAAAGGTCTATCTTTGCACAGGCCTGACTGGCTGGTGGATGCAATGTCACAAACCCAACTCCCCCAACATCCTTGTTTGCAGTTTTCCAGCTCTTTTTGCATTGATTTCCCCCTTTAAAAAAATAAAATAAAAGCAGCAAAAAATGCTTAAATGCAGGTGGGGAGTTCATGCTGAGTTTCAAAACTTTTGAAAAAGATGAACACCTTGCCGGGGTTATAGGACTGAGCAAAAATAGCCTCCTAAAACTATTCATAAAATGGAGGTAAGTGAAATTCCAATAACAGGTTTTCCTCAGAAAACTCTTCTGAGAAATTTCCGCCTCCCAAAACTTGGGTGAAACTCTACTGACTATCCATGCGGGTTTGTGTTTTGCTGTTTGTTTAATGTTTCTGGTTTGGATTTAATATATTTCCTAAGGCAGTTGCCTAAGGAACAACAAGTCGAAGGCGCTGTTTATGTTTGGCCTGGTACAGAGGAGACTGAGATGAGATACGATAGCCATCTTCAAATGTCTCAAGAGCTGTCACAAGGCAGATGGAGTGAGCTTGTTTTTGCCTGGTCTGGAGGCTAGGACCCGAACCAATGGATTCAAGTTACAAGAAAGGAGATTCCGACTAAACATCAAGAAGAACTGTCTGACAGTAAGAACTGCTCAACACTTGAACAGACTTCCATGAAAGATGGACTTTCCTTCCTTTTTAAGCAGAGGTTGGGTGGCTATCTGCCATGTGTACTGTAGTTGCAATTCCTTGCCTTTTTCTCATATGTCAATTGGAGAATTAAAGTACAACATCTGGTGTTGAGGGCAAGACGTGGCAACTCTACTGCTTAGTTACAGGAGACTTTCTTGGAAGGATGGTATATCTTTGCTTTCTCTTGCAGTACAGCTAGGATAAAAATAGTCACTAGGAAACCCAGTTATGCTCTTAATACAATATTACATATGGCCAAGTACATTTATTTTGTAATATAAAAACTACCTGGATATTGAACTGCTGGCTCAATCTGTGGAAGAAAACAGTCCTGGAGACCAGCTACTTGGGACAATGACCCTTTTACAACTAGCTTCAGTTCCTCCAAAGTGTCCTGCAATGACAAAAGAGATTTGGGGGCATGACTAGTTTTTCCTTTAGAAAGCTCACAACAGTTCAAATGCCTTTCATGACCTTCACAAAACACAACAGGCAGCTGCAAGAACTTTTTGTTAGGGGATGACATACAAATGCTATGCTACTAACACAGAAGCCAGTAATAGGTACATCTATATGTTGTATGAATGAAAATGTTCTTGCTGTAACAGTCCTAGGAAAAGTTGCTTCCCAAGAACCTGGAGGATATGCATTTTGGTTATGACCAAACTTAAATGTGCCTTGTATCATTGGTATCTTTACCAAGCAGAGATTAGGTAACTGCCCTTAGGGCAGAGTTCTTTGACCTTGTGTCTCCAAGTGTTGATGGATTAGAACTCCCATCAACTAGCTTAGCCCAATGGTCAGGGGACTTGTAATCCAATATCTGGAGGCCCAAGGTTAAAGAAGGCTGCCTTAAAATGTACAGGCCAGCCAGATTATTGTCCAAGGCAGAATTTCATCTGGCTTGCCTGTTGTCAGGATAGAATGGGGCTATAGAGCTTTGGCCTCTGCCATCAGGACCTTGAGACACTAGAAGGTTATTCCTGCATCTCAGGAATAACATCAAAGCAAGGAGGTGACCAACCTTGCACCACCCATCAGCCATAAAATAAGCAACTGCAAGGAAATTGATTCTTCACTTCCTGCCAGAAGGAACACTTGGCTCCTCTTGGGACTGCAGAGCTAAAGGAATGCACACATGAACATTGTGATCCCATCCATCAGCAAGAGAATGATGGGCTGCTGGGTTGCGCCGGTTTGGGGGAATGTCTCTATGTGCATTCTTCAATTACAATGATGATCATTTGATCAAAGGCAGGGTATATTAAGTGTCAAACCAGAAAAAAAATTCCATGTGCCACCGGTATTCCCCCCCCCCCCGGCCGCTTTCTTATCCATTACATCTTTTTTTTTAAGCAGAATGGGGTACTTTGCACATAGAATCATAGAACTGTAGAGTTGAAAGGGACCCCAAGGGTCATCTAGTCCAACCCCCGCAGTGCAGGAATCTCAACTAGATTATACATGGCAGGTGGCCATCCAACCTCTGCTTAAAAAGGAAGGAGAGTTCACTTTCTTTCATGGGAGTCACTGATTTTTATCAAAAATAAATTAAAGTTGCTTTGTCCCAGAGGCAAAAGGAATACTGCACATGCCTATATGTTAGTGTAACTTTAAGTCAATTAACTAAAAGAGAAGTTGGTTTTCCTCATAAAATTACACAGACAGACTCAGTTTGAGATGCCAGAGTTGTTGAAAATAAAAGTTAGCAACCCTAATTCGTCTCCTTTCATATATGTAAGAAGTTCTCTAGTAAAAAAAAAAGGTAGGTAAAGGTAAAGGACCCCTGGACGGTTAAGTCCAGTCAAAGGCGACTATGGGGTTGCGGAGCTCATCTCGCTTTCAGGCCGAGGGAGCTGGTGTTTGTCCACAGACAGCTTTCCGGGTCCTGTGGCGAGCATGACTAAACCGCTTCTGGCACAACAGGACACCGTGACGGAAACCAGAGCACACGGAAATGCCATTTACCTTCCCAACGCAGCGGTACCTATTTATCTACTTGCACTGGTGTGCTTTCGAATTGCTAGGTTGGCAGGAGCTGGGACAGAGCAATGGGGGCTCACTCCTTTGCAGGGATTTGAACCACTGACCTTCCGATCGGCAAGCCCAAGAGATTCGGTGGTTTAGACCACAGCGCCACCCGCGTTAGCAACCCTAATTGGTCTCCTTTCATATATATAAGAAGCTCTCTGGTAGTGCCACCGAACTCTTCAGTTGCAAGCAGAGCCGTCTCGTCATAGGGGCTGGGTGGCACGGCGTGCCAAGGCGCCGGGCCCACCAGGGGTGTCCCCGTGAGCCTGCCGGCATACCGGGCGCCCCCTCCCCAACCCGCCCCCAACCGGTGGGCAGGCGGACGCTCGCGCGCCGGCAGGCAAGCTGCAAGCCGGCCGCCCTCCAGAGCCCCAGCTGGAGCGCTGGGAAGGGCGCGCAAAGCCCCGCGCCACTCCAGCGCCACACCCCTCATCCCCCACTCGCCCACCCCCCTCCTGAGGGGCGGCCAGCGCAGGAGGGAGGCGGGCGGAGAGGCGGCATGCCGGGGGCACCGAGGGATCATCGCGCCACAGCGGCCGATCCCTTTAAGACGGCCCTGGTTGCAAGGGAAGGTTATACTCATGAATCTCTCTCCAAAAGGACTGAGGGGAAGAACTTGACTGATGAACTCATGAATCTCCCTTGCTCCCTCTCCATCCTGGGCCTGACAAATGAAGTGCATGTGTCTCCACCCAATCAGCAAAGACCCTGACATGAGAGGAGCTTCTGCACGAAGATTCCATCACTCCTCTACAGCTGCTCACCTGTGCTTTTTTCTGCAGTGTTCGTAACTCCACTGCCTCTGAGCTTTGTGACAGTCCTGAAAAAGCTTTAGGCAGATCTTGAATAGAATCCATCTGCACACAGTCCACGTACAATTCCGCTTTGCTGGAACCACGTTGCAGGCCGCTTAGCCTGAGGAGGACTGAGCGGCGCTTCCCATCAGCAAGTGGCACGTTGCTGAAGATCACAGCATTTAACTTCCCATCGCTCCTCAAATATCGAAGGGAAACTAGAACAAAATAACATTATTGTAAGGCAAGAATACAGTATAATTGGTGTACAGTGAAACCTCTGCCAATGGAGCAGGAAGTTTGTGGAAAGTTAAGGAAAGCCAGCTCAGCTTTTCTTGGTTTGATTGTGTCTGTTGCGACAGCTCTGGTTCACAAATCACTTGTAAATGCATATGCCATGTGGAGTATTGTCCTAGATGCAGATAAAAATAAAATAGCTAACAAAGGGACGGGGGCACCCATCAGCTCCAGCTCTCTCCATGATCACAGATGCACAGGTTGGGAGGTGGCCAAACGCAAAAAGAGGAAGGGCCTCCTACACCTTTAGAAGTTGTGTGGAAGAAGGAATTTCAACAGAGTTCCTTCTTCTACACAACTTTTGTCTATCGGTCATCTGCTTGAGACATCTTTTGAAGACATCTTTTGCCCATGCCTTTCCCCAATCCATGAAGCTGATCCTTTTATGCATGCTACAACGTTGGGTGAAAAATTTCTGCATTGCAGAGGGTTGGACTAAATTATCCTCATGGTCCCTTCCAGCTCTACAGTTCCAGGCATTTCTGTACTTTTAATCGCCATTTAATTGTTTGTTTCATTGTATATTTTTAAATGGGTTTTCATTTTAATTGTACTCCTTTATCATTTTAGTGTTTGCAACCCTGGGGTCGTTTGAGAGGAAGAGCAAGATAGAGCAATTTTGTGTTTCCTAGTATGTTAATCTATAGGAATAGATCTAAATGGTTTTTAAGTGATCTTCAATAAATCATGAAGGTGTAGGAGCTCAGTTCTGTTTTGTATCTGGCCCTGAATTAGTTTCTGGTTCTCAGATTCCGTCTCGTATTATTAAAGCAGAAATAGTAAGGACTGCAGCAGGGTTGGCTAAAGACATCTGGAAAGAAAACTCAAGAGAGTACCCCTCTCCCCATGCTAAATTATATGCAGTAACTGAACAACTTATAATTTCTTGCCCTTTAATGCAGCTCCATATTTGCTCCCTAAGGACCAAACTAGATGCAACGTGTGAGATATCAAGTCCAGTTTGCTTTTTAGGAACTGGCCCCACTATCTCATTACAGGATTAGATAAGCGAAGGTACAAAAGTTAAGACCATAGAGCATTTTATCTACTAAAAGGTTCAATGTAAGTGGCGACTACAGTACTGTACATTAGAACACTGAACAAGTTTAGAAGACATCTGAAGGCAGCCCTGTTTAGGGAGGCTTTTAATGTTTAATAGATTATTGCATTTTAATGTTCTGTTGGAAGCCGCCCAGAGTGGCTGGGGAAACCCAGCCAGATGGGCGGGGTATAAATAATAAATAATAATAATTAATTATGATGATGATGTCTTGGGGTTCCCCCCCCCCTTTGAAAATAAAAGCAACTGAGGGAAGAAACAGTAAGAAACGGGACTATGATGAGAGTGGGGAGGGATTTAGCCCTTTCTCTATGTGCTGTAATCCTTGTAAAAATAAACCCTCCCCCTTGCATTATTTGCCCCAGGAACAAAGCTACCAGTGATCTCCTGTGGAGCCATGTGTTGGAATCCATGGCAAGAGGAATCTCTGCTGCCTTATCTACTGCAGATTTAAAGATATGTGAGCATTCTCCAGCTTTGAATCTGGCAAGGCCTATAAGAAAGATCCTGCATCTGGAGCAAGACTGGATAAATCCAGCAGAGAATAAGAGAAAGATAGATAAAGGAAAGGGTGGAAGAGCTCACAATTGGCCAATGGCCATGAGACAGGATTGCCGGAGGGCAGCTGGATTGGATGGAAGATCAAGGTTCATCTGAAGGGGTGGAATACTTTTTTTGGAGAGAGCAGAGGGGGAAATGCTTGCTAGGAAGGACCAAAGACATTATTATATTTAAACCATCTGTGTTGCTGCACCCTTCCACTGCAGGAAAAGTTTGAATTTAATGGTGCCAATGGACAATGAAGACTACAGTCGTTTTCACTGTGGAGAAAACCAGAGTCCCTGCTGCTCTGCTTATGAAAGGCAGTAAAAAAATGTTTCAATTTAGGATATCAGAAATCCTGTTGGATATTTGAATAGGCTTCAAAGAGCTGTTGTTAAGTGAGCACACACAACTTTTAAAGAAAATGCTATTTTTAAAAGATGGGCAGTTTCCTCTGAGTGTATATCCAGGTGAGGGTCAGGAGAGAGGGAAAAGTAGACATGGCGGTATCTGGGGAGTCTGCAGCATATATTTTGATGGATTAGCATATGGTTTTGTGATCACTGTCCACTTCTGGAACACTATTGACTTGGTTAAAAAATAATTTCATTTCTCCACTTTTTTTTTTAAAGCATCCTTATGATTTGAGAAGAATGAAAAGGATGCAGTTTTAATATTTTAATGCATTAAATTCAATAGTAAATTACAAATTCAGTAGTCAATTGATAAATCACAGAATTTATAATTTATACACTGTTTTAGTGTATCTGAAGAAGTGTGCATGCACACGAAAGCTCATACCAAGAACAAACTTAGTTGGTCTCCAAGATGCTACTGGAAGGATTTTTTTGTTTGTTTGTTTCAAGAATCACCATAGTTGATGTAACAGCTACAGCTGGTAAAAGGCACTCCTAGCAACTGAGACTACCTGAGCTTCCAGCAACAAAGATGAATCCAGGGACACCCACAAACCCTGAATGTGTTTTTCTAGAGCAAGTGCAACCCCATTGACTGGCCAATCTTCTGGACATGGGAATCACCAACCCACAGTGCCTCTGTAATCCCAGGGTTCAAGCTCAGTTCATTAGCTCTCAAATTATATTTGCATTAATTTTTTTATATGACAAACATTTTGTTCTAAAGCAAAACACATGTTCTTTATTTGCCGATTTATAACAAACTTCTTTATAACTATTATCATCATTATCACATTTCTAAACCACCCTTCAATCTGAAGGTTACCAGGGTGATATACAACTATACTAATAAAATACAAAAACATCAAAATTAAAACCGGAAAAAGGAATTTCAATAGAATATAATTACAAGAGAAGTCAGACTACCTTACATACTCTTCCTATCCTACACAGCTTGAAGAAGCAAATGGGTCTTCACTTGACATAGGAAGAATGCCAGTGGAGTGGGGGAAATGTATCTTCATTGGAACTGAGTTCCATAACTAGGGTGCCACAACAGATAGAAAACCATGAATTGTTTGACTGTAGAATGGACCATATGCGCCAATGGAAACACTAGCAGGGCCTCTCCTACAGACCTTATTGCATGGGACAGCAGATAATGGGAGACACTCCTTCAAATATTTGCGCTTCAAATATAGGGATATATACTACAAGAAAGTAGTTCTTGTAGCAAATCAGGATCTTGTGCAGCTCTTTAAGGATCTGTGTAATATTATCCTATTTTGTTGTGGCATTTATTAATCTAGCAGCTACATTCTGCAGCTGCTGCAACTTCTGGAACATCTTCAAGGGCAGTCCCATGTAGAGCTACATATGAGGTTACTAGAGCATGTAGTACTGTGGCTGGAGAAGAAGAGTTTGGATTTGATATCTCCGCTTTTCACTACCCAAAGGAGTCTCAAAGCGGCTAACATTCTCCTTTCCCTTCCTCCCCCACAACAAACACTCTGTGAGGTGAGTGGGGCTGAGAGACTTCAAAGAAGTGTGACTAGCCCAAGGTCACCCAGCAGCTGCATGTGGAGGAGTGGAGACACGAACCCGGTTCCCCAGATTACGAGTCTACCGCTCTTAACCACTACACCACACTGGAGAATTGCAGTCCAGATGCAGTTGTGGGTGGTGAATGAATTAGAAATAGACACTCTTGCCACTTAGGTCACCTGGGCTTCAAATTACAACATTGGCTCTAGAAACAACCCCAGACTGCCCCATTAGGCAGCAATTCTACACCCACATGCCTGGGAGTAAGCCCCATTGGCTTCAAGGGTCTTACTCTGAGCAGACATATACAGGATTGCAGTGTTAGCCTGTAATCCTGTGCATGCTTGCTTGGGGTTAAGTTCCATTTACCTCAGTGGGGTTTACTTGTATAGACCTGCACTTGATCCAACCAAATGCATTTTAAAAAGCTCACCTTTTAGTCAATCAAAAGTTTTTAAATCTATTAGTCTAGCCAATCACTCACAAGTTGCAGCCCCAATTTAAAGGCAATTTAACCAAATGTTTCTGTAATTGGTTAGCATGCAATTTTAGTTAGTAGGTTTATTCTAATTTCACAACCATTTCTCCCTTTGTAGATAACACCACACATTTTACATGCTGTACATTCATGAATTTACCATAGCATGGCAGAGTTCCACACAAGCCAGTGCTATGGCTCTAAACAAGCGCATTCCACCCAGCCAAGAGCGTTTTCTGTCATGTGGCTGATTTTATAAGGCCTTTGCAACAGGAATGTTTATCTTGCACAGTCAAAGCTAAACTTTGGGATCAACTAAATTAAGTTCCCATCTTTCATATGCTGAATGCAGCATGTGCGTGTATCTATCAAATTCCTCAGTAATTTGAAACAGTGATTTCCCAAAGGGGAAAAAGGAAGAAAGAAAAACCTTTGACTTGCTTCTTTGAGAACCATTCATCACTGCCAGTGGGAAGTTAGCTGGCAGAAAGATGCCAGCCCCCATCGCCCAACACGGGGAATCAAGGCTGTTCAGGAACACAGAGACAGGATGTTGCCATAAGCTAATTCTCGTACTTCTCTGAAGCATGCAATGCAATGAGTATGCAAGTAGGCAATAAAAAGCAGTAGCAAAGTGTTAGAATTTTATTTACATTAGCCTTCATTCCTAGTCTCAGTACTGATAAGACTAATACAGTACTGCAATACTGAGCACCAGAATTTAGGAAGGATATCAAGAAGCACACAAGTATTCAGAAGGTGTTTAAGAGGATGGTAAAAAACAATTCCAAGAGTAAACATTAATTAAATGAATTAAAACTTCACCAAAAACTGTACGCTATTTGTAGAAGATTTGTGTGAGAGGCCTTCTTGAGAATATGCCCAATAAAATCACATCTATTCATTGCTTTCACACCCACCCACCCGACTTTTGTAGGACTTACCTTTATTCACCCGTCCCATAACTGTGAATTCAAAATATTTTCTGTTTTCAGTGGAGGAATATAGCCCAAATACAACAGCTGTGCTTTTGGGTTGCAGTCTGAATGTCGACAGCACGTAAATTTCATTCAGTGTAGAATCGGCCAGTGTCTGTTGCAAGAAGGTTTTTACTAGCCTCTGGTTGGGTGTAGAAAGAAGATCAAAAACTATAGAGAGATAAGAAGGATTTCAATAAGTTGATTATTATAAATAATATACAAGTGGGACTTCAATAAAATGGTGCAGTTCATCCTTGCAACAGGAATGCTCCTGTAGCATGACAGAAGCCTGTACTGTAATTTTATCAGTATAAGTTGTTTGTTGTTTACTGCTGTAACAATTGCTTTCTCAAAATGTATTTTCTGTACCATAAAAAATAAATAAAAACAAACAAAACCAGGAATGCTCCTGTTTCAGTTTCCAGCCAATCAGCTATGTCCTCCTCCAGGAAATTCCATTTCACCACCAATATCACCCCAACTTTGCATTTCCCGTTGCCCAAATGCCAACCTGAGCATTTAAGGGCTGGTTTAGTTCAATGAGAGAAATGGAACTCTGCAGCTGCAGATTCAAACTGCCTCAAGCCACCTTAGTTGGTGTGAGTCATAGCTCAGTGAGTGGTAAACCACATGGTTTGCTTGTGGAAGGTCACAGATTATATCCCAGGCATCTTCTGTTACAAGTACAGTATCTTTCAGGTGGCATGTTTGGGAACACCTTGAAGCGGTGGACAGTTTCACTTGTTGTACCAAGCAAGAAAAATTTATGGTCTGACTCACTACAAATCAGTCACCTGTTCCTCCTTGGGCTGGCCTTTAAAGAGGTGAGATTTTATTCTGTTTCGCTAAAAGGAAAGCTTTTGCTTTTCCCCCGATTAGTGTTATTTAAAATCGCCCTTCACTAACCCAACTGTGTTGAAAGAATGAAGAGTGTTAAGAGACATATCACCAATCTGGTGAAAAGTACATCAGGAATATGTGAAACATTTATACATCATAAGTGGCTCTGCTTATTTTATGCTTCTGCTTATTTGATTCCAATAATTTATTTGTTAGATGGCTTCAAGTCTGATCTGGAAAAAAAGTTTAAGTCAAATGACCTTACTAATTGTAGTCAAATTAAAATGCATTCCTTCCGGATATACAGCTCTTTGAATTAAACTCATGTGGCTTTATAGATGCCAAGAATCAAATTAAACTTTGTTTTTTCAGGAATTAACATGGTGCTAGCTCCCTAACCAAACTGTACTCATATACTGTATAAGCCACAGTATGGATACTGTTGCCTGCAAGCTTACCCTGTAGGTGGTACATTTTTCACAGCAGACAGGACTTATTTCTGGCTCTGGGTGGAGACACTCTGGATTTAGCTTAAGAGCACAGTTCTGCTGGATGGTATTTTGCTGAAGTGAGTGATCACTGAATATACAAGGTTATAAAACTATTTGCTTACTAAAAGTACCATATAAAGAGACAGTGGTGAACAAAGGCCGGATATTTGTAAAGAATGATAAAACAGCAGAACACACACACCTTTAGAAGCAAAAACTGGGTCTTGGCTTTTTGATTCAACAAGAGAGAAAGAAGAGAAAGAAACTTGAGAAGAGGCAAAGGGGCACTGGGATACAAGCAAGTGGTTAGATACCATTTGGAGATTAATGCAAGCAGGGACAGTCTTTGTGCTGCTGGCTTGCACATTCCCCTCTCTTACATCACACATATTATAACACTATGAAATACAAGTGCTTCACATGGAAGTCTGCACATTGTTGAAAGGTTTCTGGGATTCCTTCTCCAAAAGCAGGGAAAAATTGATACAAATTGAGCTTTCGGTGGCTTCCATTTAGAACAGATGCTGTTAGACTTCCGGCGGCGACGCCATTGCGGAGCGGTCGTGGGTTGCCTCGGCTGCGAGGCGACCCAGTCCGTCCCGGGGGTTGGAGCCCCGCTACCGCAAAGCGGGGCTCCGGTGGGGTGCGGGAAGAGCGTCCCGCACCCTGGGCTCCCCGGCTATGCCCACTGTGGCTCCGAACCCTTCCCTCGCTCCCCCTGTAAAGGGGGAGTGGGGGTGAAGGGACAACGGAGCCGGGCTTCAGGGGACATGCCCCAACCGGGACGCGGAGCGGCGGTTGCCCCCGCGATGAGCGTCAATGTTCTACCTGTCAAATTAGAAGCCTAAGAAACCCGGTGGCCGTGAGTATTGGATCGGACTTGCTTTTGTGTTTTATTGACGACCCGGGTGATATTTGGAAAGGGAGCCTGCCTCCCTCCCTTCGGGGGACAGAAAATAACCAGCTTAAGAGACTGCTGTTACAGCGATGGCTACAAAGTACTTGAAGTTTGACAAGTGAGACTTTCTGGATTTCCCTCTGGGGAATAAATTGGTGGACAATATCTCTTTTTAAAATTTGTGGTTCTTGCGCCCTGGATTCAGGGAAAATGGCTGTGAAGGACTGTGATTGAATGGAAAGTTACTGGCATTAAGATGGAGAAGTTTGAAAATCGAAACTGTAACTTGACACCTATGCCTGCTTCTGCCATGCTTGGCTTTGTTTTTGATTTGGTTACGAACTGTGAAATGAGCGATGAAGAAAGGATTATTTTATTGAATCTGGAACTGCTCAACCGAAAATTGGAAATATTGAATTGTCATATGTCAGAAAAGTTATATCCCACAGAGGAGACTTCACAGGAAATGGCTGCATTGGAAGAGAACCTTGGCACGGAACTGAAGGGGTTGATGGAACAACAGGATGAAATGATATGGCGACTCCGGAGAAATGAATCGTCCTTAGGGGGTGGCAGACCCAGGACGGAGAATACTGTTATATCTAACTCTCGAGGTGAGAGCTCGGGAGCGAAGGCGAAAATTTTATGTTTATGTCTACAAATAAAAGAAGAATGTGACGATGAACTGGAGAGGCCGGAAGAAAAGGTGCGTACCCTGATGTTCTATGCAAGGACTGCTTTGGACTTAGTCTGGATCTGTGGACTTGTAAAGAAAAAGGTCACTTCGAGGAGCGGCTCTGGAGCAAGACGACAAAAGAAAATGGACAGAAGGGGGATAGGGTGAGCTCTACTAAGGGTAAAAAGGAAAAAGGGATTTATTATGGTAACCTGAAACCGGTGTGTCAAGACTTTAAGTTTTAGATAAAGAAAGGAGGTATTTAATTTTTTTTTTGTTATTAACAGCAGTTATAGTGAATGAAGATATTTGTTATGATTTATATTGAAAATAATGGGAAGAATTAGAATCTTGTGTGGAATTAATATGAAGTTATAATATGATTCGATCTATGTTAAGCTAAGAATGGGAAAATATTGTTTATTATAAAACAAGATTTGTTAAGAAGAATGTTTTTAGATTCTAACTTTTAGATTTTAGATTTTTTAAGATTATGATGGTATATGATGTTATTAAAGTAATATTTGGGATTAGAACCGAAGGTGAAAAGGCAGGGGAAGTCTGTACCAAGATTCAACCAAGAATTTTTTTTTTTTTTTACAGTTTAAGAAGAAGAATTATTGGTGTTTGTATATTTGTCTATTTTTAGATGGGTGTTGGGTTAATGTGGGTGTTATATTTGTCTGTTGTTTGTTGTAAAACCAATAAATTTTCATTAAAAAAAATAAAAAAATAAAAAAGAACAGATGCTGTTAAGACTCCAGCTCCCATCAGCCTCAGCCAGAACGGTCAGGGGTGATGGGTGTTGTCATCCAAAGGTATCTGGACAGTCATGTGCTCCTCATACCTGAAAGAGAGCACCTGTTGCACACGCTATGTTTATGTGTGTGGTACAATGTGCTTATTCCTTTACCATGCTGTATCTTCACCAGGATGTGTGAGACTAGGCCTCTGGTTTCAATCCTATGAAGATGGTAAATTGTTGCCTAGATTTATCGAATAGCAGTGTGGTAAATTACCACAATGTAATAATCCTGCCATGTGGTGTGGATTATTTAACATATATCTATACCTGACTGAAAATCTGAGAAGAGGTAAAATTATTTCCATCAGCTGGCAGCTTGTTGTTGTTGTTGTTCAGTCGTTCAGTCGTATCCGACTCTTCGTGACCCCATGGGCCAGAGCATGCCAGGCACACCTATCTTTCGCTGCATCCTGCAGTTTGGCCAAACTCATGCTAGTCGCTTCGAGAACACTGTCCAACCATCTCATCCTCTGTTGTTCCCTTCTCCTTGTGCCCTCCATCTTTCCCAACATCAGAGTCTTTTCTAGGGAGTCCTCTCTTCTCATGAGGTGACCAAAGTACTGGAGCCTCAAGTTCAGGATCTGTCCTCCCAGTGAGCACTCAGGATGGGTAAGCTTGTTACAGATAACCAAATTGCCAAGTGGATTTAAATGGACGCCATGTTAAATTGCCTTTGGGTAAATGGTCTTCTGAAGGTACACACTTAGCAGTGCTTATTTGAAAAACTAACTGCTGACATTCACAGAGGTTAATTATCACAGAAGGGCTGAACATCTACAAAAGCTTATTAGCCAGCAAGTGTACACAGAATGCATGACTTCCCAGAGTGAATTAAACCAATTGTTCATGCACTCCAACAGCCACTTGGACACAGATTGGTAGCTTTAGAAACAGATTTTCCAACTTTTCCAGAATGATGAGCCTCCAACTCAAAATAGGCGGGTGGGAGGTGGCTAGCTTTTCCAAGTGTAGTTTTTGAGGGGAGTATGATGCATTGGAAACTTAATAGCACAATCCACACAACTTTTAATGCTCATTGATTTAAAGGGAAAATAACAAAGGACCTCAGACTGCAACTCTTTACTCACTTACATGGGAGTAAGCCCCAGCAAACTCAATGGGACTAACTTCTGGGTAGGCATGTATAGGATTGCACTGCTTCGCTATAGTGGGATTATCCCTTTATGAAATAATGACATTTCATTGGATCATTATTCTCTAACAGAAAGTATATTTTTCCAAAGGCTCTTTATGATTTTAAGAAGCTTTTGTTAAATAAAAGGCACAAATTCCTTTGGAATACTGCTCCTGACAGTATATGTCATTCCAGTGCCTTCAAAATGAAGTCCTTTAAACTTTGTATTTTGTCTTTAAATATTTTCCTGTCCTGTGTTTCCACCTTCTGTTTCTGCTCACATTTTGCTCACTTTCCTGCTCTGTCAACAGTGCAGGTCTCTACCTGTCTACTCAGAAGTAAATCTTATTGAGTTTAATTAAGGTAGGTTACTCCCAGATATGTAGGGACTACAGCCTCATTATCTTGTGTTTCACTAGCAACTGCCTGTACTTAAATTTAGAAAACCATAATGAAGCAATTAAGACAAAACTAAAAACCCTTCACAGTGGACAATCTTACTGTTGCAAACTTCTTTGAGGACTGTGGCCACACTCACAATATGCCCAAGGATAGACTCCCCCCCCCCCGCATAAGAATCTGAAAAGCTAAGTCTCCTGAATCAAAACAAAACCCTCTTTCCCACATCTGTTCTGTTAGAACACCACAGATTTTGTTTCTCCAATTCAAGTGAGGCTAAAGCAATGCAGTCCCAGTGGTGAGAAGGCAGCTACTGTTCAGGAAAATCAATGGGAAAACCCTGACTGCACACATTTATAGATAGATGTTAGGGTTTGTAATAAGGTTGCTTCAAGTCTTGTACATATTTGCTATGCACGTACCCTTAATTTCTTTTTTAAAAGTAGTATAATAGGCTTCAAATGTTAACTTTATAATAAAACAATGTAATTTTATAACTTTTGAAGTGTTTCCCTCAATTCATTCATTATTCTCTTTGGTCATGGTTTTGCAGTTGGTCATAGACATATTGTTTTTCTCTGATATCCCCCCCCCCAATCTCTGCTCCATACTAACCCCCTCCAGCCAGTGCTCTGCTGTTTACTTACTAATTTATAAATATTTATAAATCATCCTTAATCCAGCGGGTGGGTGACCACAAGCCTAATGTGAGTCAACAGTGTGATGCAGCAGCAAAAAAAGCTAATGCTATTCTAGGCTCCATCAAGGGAAGTAATAGTACTACTCTATTCTGCCTTACTTCAGACCACAATTGGAATACTGTGTCCAATTCTGGGCACCACGATTTAAGAAGGATGTTGACAAGCTGGAACATTTGCAAAGGGCAACCAAAATGATAAAGTGTCTGGAAATTAAGCCTTATGAGGAGCACTTGAAGGAGCTGGGTATGTTTAGCCTGGAAAAGAGGAGACTGAGAGGAGATATTTTAAGAACTGTCACATGGGAGGAGCATGCTTTTCCCCCCTCTTGCTCTGGAAGGTAGGACTCGTACAATGGCTTCAAGTTATAAGAAAGGAGATTCCGACTAAACATTCAGAAAAACTTTCTGACAATAAGAGCTGTTCAGCAGGCTCCCATGACAGGTGATAGACTCTCCTTCCTTAGATGTTTATAAACAGAGGTTGGATGGCCATCCGTCATGAATGCTTTAGCTAAGGTTCCTGCGTTGCAGGGGGTTGGACTAGATGACCCTTGGGGTCCCTTCCAACTCTAAGATTCTATGGTTCTAGGGAGGCATACAATAGGTTAATAGATATGATATTACAGCTCAAAAAAATTAACCTACATGCATCATCACAACATATTCAACATTCTACTCATCAAAATAATTCTGCTTGAGAAGCATGAAAGAGATTCTTTTCCATTTCATTCAATTTATTTCAGATTTCATTCTTACCCATACCTACAGCCTTTGGGTAATGCATGAAAGGAGTCAAGGTGGTTCAGCTAATTAACTGATTAATCTCGAACGAATGATTCTTTAGTATCTTCACAATCTATCATCACACAACCCACTAAACAGCTAGAATTTTTTTTTTTAAATGCCCTTTCTGCCAAGGTAATTAGCAACCAGCAGTGCATTGTACCTGTATGGGAAAATCAAAACCATAAAAATGTGATCTGCAAACAGGTATCAGCTACAAAAACTGTTCATCCCTGTTTTCAACAACAGTACTATGCTATTGTCCTTGTAATATTACCAACACAGCAATGTATGAGACACTACTGTTTAAATCAAATTATATACAGTAATGAATGCCAATTCAAAGCTGAGTAATTATCCCCATCTGGAATCAATAATAAAGTATCTCCAGGAACACCATCTTGTTGTTGTTTAGTCGTTCAGTCATGTCCGACTCTTTGTGACCCCATGGACCAGAGCACGCCAGGCATGCCTATCTTTCACTGCCTCCCGCAGTTTGGCCAAACTCATGCTAGTCGCTTCAAGAACATTGTCCAACCATCTCATCATCTGTTGTCCCCTTCTCCTTGTGGCCTCCATCTTTCCCAACATCAGGGTCTTTTCTAGAAAGTCTTCTCTTCTCATGAGGTGGCCTAATCAGAGGTAAATTACATTGGATGCATCTAAGGCTGTCCCTTTGCTTATTAAAGGCTCTTTGACCCAACAGTGGGGTTTTGTCACTGCAATGGGGAGGCAAACTATTTTCACTAATTCACCCTTCCCCGGTAGCTCCTTATACTGTTTCCAGTGAGTCTCCCAAACCCTGGGAGCATATTGGGAACAGATGAGGGCTGCAGCTGTTGAGGGTGAATATGAAAAAATCACATTCCTTACCTTTTCTGCTAACAGAAGCCTCTGCTGCATCAAGTTGTCTTCTGTCACTATATAAAATCCCAAGTTTAATGGAATTTAATCACTAGTATGTTAAGGGCTGTGTCACACCAAATTCTTGAAGCACATTTAAATTAGTGCACACACCCCAAAGAATCCTGATAGCTATAGTTTAGAGGCTGCAGATACTCTTACTGAATGAGGTTCATAATATGTCTAGCAAGGATTTTACAGGTCTGGTGCTGACTTTATGTGGAATTGCCACCCCAATGAAGCCCACCAGTATCAAGCTCTGGCTGAATTCAGGTGAGCATTTGGTTTACACATGCACAAACACACTTCACAAGGAGTTCAGAAGCTTTCGCTTCCATTTTTGATTCACTGCAGTTTGTCTTGCTAACTGAATATGACAAACTGACAACTGATTTGTCTGAAACAAATCAATTTCAAACCTTAAGTTATAAAACTACTTTGTTTCAACAAACAATAGTTGAGATTAACCACAGTTTAAGGCTACAGCACAAAGTCAGAAGCACAAGATTCTGATCTCCTTGCGGTTGAATCAGGAGAGGAGAAGGAGGGGGGGGGGGAGAATGAGAGTTCAACTAGGCTTCTTTCTGTCACAAAGAACATAGTTTATTATGACATGTCAATGCAACAAATATATGGTTTCATATAATCCTGGCTTTTTCAAGTAGCATTTAAGCTAAATTGAAGTTGATTTATTTGATCCTGGTCAGGCTTTTGTTTGTTTTCGTTGACCAAAGTGGCTATTGTTATTATAGCAACTTTTGTTGTTTTTTTGCTTGTGCTGCACTGTTTTTCATTGCTAGTTTGTTCAATTTTTGATTTGATTTGTTGTTTTGTCTTTACAAGGTAAAGTGGCACACACACACACAGATATATAATTACTGAAAAAATAATATCTGATACTGTATTCACATCATTGCTTCTCAAACAGGCTAGAACCCTATATAATAATAATATTGCTAGTAAAGCAATGGGTCTTTCCATTCCTAGGCAAGAGAGTAGGAAAACAGCAGAGGTAAAGCAAGATAAAAGTACACCCTTGTGCTCCTACCGATCTTTTTGAAGGTTTGTGAGTCAAGAATCTGTGGAATGTGTTTCCACATAGACAAGCATCAAACCTTTTTGAAAAAATAAAATAAAATAATAGGCTTTACTACCCTTATTCTAAACGAATTCCTTCAAAAGAAAAGCATCCAGTGATTCTGATTTTGCTTTATCAAAAATTCAGTTCTAAAGGAACTCCTTAAACTTACGGATTCATAACAGTACAGTTACCATCACCCATTACAAAGGTGGATTTAAAAACTAACCTCATTTGTCAAGTCTGAGGCTTAAACTCCAGCTGTTCCTTTTCTTTTGCCTCAAGAGATGGATTTGGGGCACCCCACCAGAGGCTGCAGTTGCTGCCATATGTTTCTCATCAAATCTCCTGTTTCTGGATAAGAAAGGCTCCCTTAATCCTGGTGGGAATTCCACCGTCCGCCACCTATTCCCCTATCCTTGCCTTCTGTAAAGTTCAGCTCCATCGAGGGAAACGAGAGGCTCCCCTTCACACACACCTCCCCCCCCCCTTTTTGGACGCCTCCAATTTGGGACTGTTGCTTCTTACCTTGAGGAGAAGGCGGCTGAGCTTGAGTGGCTACGCCAGGGCAAAGCTGCAGGGCAATCTGCAAGAGGAGGAAGGCGGCTTTGCGCTTGTTCATCCTGCCCAGCAGTCCAGCGAACGGAGATGCCCAAAACCTGTGGCTGAGGAGGAGCTGCTAATGCTGCTGTTCACTCAAGGCTCGCCTCGGATAGAGACAGGGATGCGCGCGGGGATCTGTTCTTTAGGAGAAAGGCATGAAGGCGCGCAGCGCTCTGGAGGCTCCTACCTGTTGCTCGGACACCGGCTCACTGAACTGCAGCAGCCCCGACCGGAGCTGTTTAAATGGGAGAGCAGACAGACCCTAAGCAGGGCTGTGAGGGGCGGAGCGAAAGGGACCGGGGCTGCGAGGTGACCATTGGCTGCGACGGGCGAGGCGCGCGCTGCCTCAGGACCGGGAGGAGGTGCTTAGGAATCTTGCAAAGGGCAGAAAACGCGTGAAGAAGCCTCCAGACTCTCCCAACTTCCAGCCAGTCCCAATAAGTTTGTGCCAAATAAAAGGGACAACATGCTCAGGCACTCTGGGAGGAGCCTGGACGCTAAGTCCTTCTCCAAATTTGATGCTGTGATCTTTGTAAATGGGGAAAAATAGGGCATCAACAGGGTTGTATGTAAAAGGTTGCGGTTATAAAATGGCATTTCTTTGCTTTATTTATATTTGTTTTTACACGTCCGTCATTCTCACCTTCCCTGTGAGGTGCTTGAGGTGGTTCTCCCGTGTGGAATGCCCTCCCACCAGATAAGAGAAAAACAACTACTGTACCAGACTTTTAGAAGACATCTGAAGGCAGCCCTGTTTAGGGAAGCTTTTAATGTTTGACAGACAATTGTATTTTAATATTTTGTTGGAAGCCGCCCAGAGTGGCTGGGGAAACCCAGCCAGATGGGCGGGATATAAATATTATTGTTGTTGTTGTTGTTGTTTAATATAGCATTGCCTCACAGCCCTGTGAGGTAGTTGAAGCTGCAAGATGGCAATGGGGCCAAGGTGGTTGAGGGGGGATTTGAACCCTGGTGTCCTAGTCCAGCACTCAAACCACTGCAGTGGATTGGCTCTACTTTCTTTCAAATCAAAACTTCCCAAATTTTTGTTCTGATTTGGTTACCAAGTTTGATTTGTTGTGGTCACTATGCAGGTTTACAGATGGGGGCTTAATCTGCAAAGTTGTTGTTAACAGGCTTTTTCTTTATACATTGGACTTCCCTTCAGAAATGGTAAATCAGGATTAAATGGGGAAATTTTGTTGCTAGAATGATCTCATGTGGATACTGTAAAAAACTTGCAAGTATGAAGTCTACTAATCCCTCATACACAAGCATTCTAGAAGTGCCGTGGTTGCTTTTGTCGTGTTTTGTTCTATTGCCTTGAATTTCATTGTTTGTTTTCGAAACATAGAAGTTTTCATGCTAGAAATGGTGCCATCTTGATTATTATGTGGTGCTGACATATGAGCCAACTCCTAAGGGGACCCTTCATCCCACCATAAAATATTTGAGAGGGCTGCCCCCCCCCCCAGTTGATGAGCATTGTCGCTCAAATGGTATGTGTGTCCCACGTCTTGTGGTCAATTATGCAGGGAGGGGCTTACTTGCCCCCCCTAATTTTTTATTCAAGTTGACACCCCTGAAGTTCTCTTACATTGAAATTCTCTTTATTATTATTATTATTATTATTATTATTATTATTAACCATCCATTAACACAAAGTCTTAGTATGCCTCTGTCTAAAGTATATAGATAATTTCTGAGACTTTAGCTATTTTCTTTTGTAAAATGTTTTTAGCCACATTTAACTGTAAGGTTAAAAAAACATGTGTTTGAGTTTCAGCTCAACTCTTAAAATATTAGTTTTTCCTCCTTTTTATTTAATCAACAGACTTCTGCATGCTTGGCCTATAGAAAAATTGTCCATTCCTGTTGATTTTTACTTAAGAAAATGTCAGTGGCTCGTTCATATTCCAAGCTACGAAAAATTGACTCACTGATTCAGTCAGGTTTTACCATTTGTTCATAAACAGCACAGAAGACCCACTGTATTTCAAAAATGGTTCTGAGTCAGTATTTTTTGGAAGGAAACAAATATGCCATTCTCAGATAACTTACTCTAGATCAATCCCCTTCTATGACTTCAGTGAATCAAGTGAGATGAAGATCACAGCTATGCAGCAGCAATCCCGGACACTCACATCATCCTGTTGGAAATCACAGCATAAGAAACTACCGGTACTTCGGATTGAGTCAAGCCATTGGTTCATTTAGCCCACTACTGATTACCATATATAGCATTCAGCTAGAGATACCAGGAATTGGATCTACGACTCTGGATGCAAGAGACCTGCACCATTTTAAATAAGCATCTAACAGCCAAATCACATTACTACTATTTGGTTATGTGGTAACTGTTGCATATTGGCTGATAGCCTCTAATGAGCTGATTGTTGTATACATCCACCATGCCAATGGCACACTTCAGGCTCTCAAATTTGAGCAGTGCCCTGTGCAAATCTAAAATTTGGCACGCCCGGTGGCGAAACCAGTCACATTACCCTAAAATGACTTCTGACCATGCTCACAGAGTTTTGCAAAGCACTACAAATGTTGCTTATTTCTTAGTGTTTGCCAAACCTATGGCCTGTGAGACAACATTCACATGCTTACCAGTGCTTTTCTACTGCTACCATGTTTATTATTTATTTATTTATTTATTTATTTATTTATATGCTGCCCATCTGACTGGGTTGCCCCAGCCACTTTAGGCAGCTCTCAGCAAAATATTAAAAACACAATAAAAACATGAAAAACTTCCCTGTACAGGGCTGCCTTCAGATGCCTTCCAAATGTCATATAGTTGTTTATCTGTTTGACATCTGATGAGAGGGCATTCAAAAGGGTGGGAGCAAGTTCTGAGAAGGCCCTTTGCCTGATTCCTTGTTACTTCATTTATTGTAGTGACGGAACTGCCAGAAGGCCCTGGGAGCTGGACCTCAATGTCCGGGGTTGAGATGCTCCTTCAGCTATACAGGACCAAGGACGTTTAGGGCTTTCAAGGTCAGTGCCAATACTTTGAATTGTGCTCGGAAACGTACTGGGAGCCAATGTAGATATTTTAGGACTGCTGTTGTTATGGTTCTGGCAGCTGCTCCCAGTCACCAGTCCAGCTGATGCATTCTGGATTAGCTGTCACCTTCAAAGGTAGCCCCACGCAGAACACATTGCAATAGTCCAGGTGGGAGAAAACCAGAGCATGTATTACTCTGGCGAGACAGGGCTCAGGCAGGTAGGGTCTCAGCTGTTGTGCAAGGTGGAGCTGGTAGACAGCTGCCCTGTACACAGAATTGACCTGTGCTTCCATGGACAGATGTGAGTCCTAAATGACTCCAAGGTTGAGCACCTAGTCCTTTAGTGGCACAGTTACCCCATTCAGGTCCAGGGTGTCCCCCACACCTGCCTGCCCCCCAGAAACAGTACTTCTGTCTTGTTGGGATTCAGCCTCAATCCATTAACAACCATCCACCCTCCAACTGTTTCCAGGCACTCACATAGGATGTCTTTACTGTTCTTGATAGCTATTTACAAGCTATTTACCTGTTTCTTGGTTCTGTAAGTATATAGTTAGTATTATCACTTCTACCGTGCAAACAATGTGCTAGGTGTTGTTGCACTGAATTTAGCAGCAACAGTTCCTCCTTAGGCAGGCCTAACTACAGCTTAATTCACATTGTAATTTTTCTGATGTAAGCATTAATACTTGTAATATGTTCATAAATATATTTTAAAATTTCTGATTGGACCACACTAGGAAACATTAATACTTGTGTCTGAAAAGTGTTGGGCGACTAAATCTTCAAGGGCAAAGGCTTATTGTATTGTATTTTTTGAAAAATTAGGGTGGCTTGGTTACCAAAATGAGGCATAGTTACAATGGAAGAACTGGAAGAAAGGCAGCAGATGAGCCTTACTGGAGAGACAGAATATAAAGGACAAGAGTGGGGCAGACATGAAAGCAGAAATTTACAGAGCATCCATATACATATCTACACAGAGCTCAGTGGGACTTAATGGTACTCCTAGGTAATTGTGTATAGGACTTCAGCCTTAGGCAGGCATAGAAAGCTAAGTCCGCATACGCAGAGTAGCAGCAGTTTGGTGTGTAATATATCAAAGAGACAGTGCAGAGAGGCTTAGGAAGAGAAGTGACATGGCAGGGTTTTGGAAAAGATGATTTTAGCAGAGGCATTCTTTACTGCTTAGATAAGGTAGCAATACTCAAATCACTGATTTGGGACTTTCTACATCACTTTTTCCTATATGTGTATTAACGCTGCAAAAATTCAAATAAGTTACCCAGAATTTTCAGTCCTTTCTCTCTAGAAAAGTATACACTTCAATTTCAATGTTGTGGGAACATAATTTCTATAAACAGGCCTTTGGCTCATTGAACATTCTCTGGCCTTTTAAACATGTTTGTGGAAGTGAGGTTATTGGTTTTTGTTCTTACTTCATTATGTATTTTGTGTTGACATTTTGTATTTATATGTCATTTTTCAGCCTGTGCCATGGCCAATGCCATCTAACAATTTGTCTTATTTTTTATTCTGTTATTGATGTAGCATCACATCAATTGTTTTTGAGCTTTCCTATGTCTTGACATACTAGATCAACAGGACTCCCCTGCTTTTTTAATCCCCATAGTCTTTTAGGTTGCTTTTGTTACTTTTTCTGACATGTATATGAAGTTCTGTGTTTGGAAACAATCCAAAAAGATACATGCAAAGCTTAGCTTGTAATTGTCAAGCATGTGTTTATTTAATTCAACAGAAATGTGAAAAACAGCTGGATATTTTTGGGTGTTCTTTGGTTGTCTCACTTCTGAAGCCCTGAAGTTTCTATATCCATGGTGGGCAAGGGTTTAGGTAAAAAATAAATCTTACTAAATCTCTGACTCCAGGAAAAGGGGTTTTACTGAAACCACAAAATATTTCAAGTCTCTCTGTAAAGTCTATAAACTCTCCATAAAAATCCTTAACTGTTGGTAACACTGACTCAATACAATATGGTACAAGGAATATTTGTGCTTCTGAAATACTTTCCCTTCTGCCTCCAGGTGCAATAAACATTAATTTGTCCAAATATTCTCTCTTAAAAATAGCAGTTTTCATTCTGAGTGAACTACACATTGTGAAAACAAAGTGAACTTGAAAATTAGTTGTGCAGCAAAGAACTTTGCAACTGCTTACAAAGTGCCTCAAAAAGGTTTCCAAAACTTTTTTTGAATATTATATTCTTTAAGATGAAATAATGAGACTTGAATGAAATTAAAAGCCTCGCAGCTTTAATAACATGTAAATAAAGTTTACAGCATCCATTATCTCAGAATGCCTATCCAGTAAAGTGCTTTCAAGTGCGTTGCTGTTTCTGTAGTAGCCCAATTAAGCTAATTCTGGAATGTGTGAAAGTACTTTACAAATGAATACCACAAAATACAGGGACAAAATACATGCGCCTGGCAGCAGGTGGGAATGGTGCATGAACACTTAAAATGCTTCTTTTGTTAGCAAACTACAGGGAGCTGCAATTGGGGAAATTTTAGAATGGTGCAGGTGTGTATTTTAACATAAAACCATGTAGGGTTGCCACCTTTGTTCTGGCAAAATACAGGACAGGGTAGGGTGGATGATTTATTTATTTATTTTGATCTGGTGCTGAAGTGACTTCAAAACAATCCATTACCATCTACTGCAGCCTGTCAGGATGCCCCTCTTAAATTTGTCACGCACATGCACACATACACATGAATTTGTAAATCTCAGGGGGAACCACCCTGAGACCTCTGGGTATAGGGCGGTATATAAATTCAATAAATAAATAAAAATAAAAGGAAATCTGTCTGTTCTTGGCTACCTAGAACTTAAATACATGAACATGCATTTGGTCCCTAACTTGGCAGAGAGACCTGAAATACAGGACAAAACTATCAATACAGGACATAGCATTTTACATTAAAATATGGGGCAATCCTGTATTATACAGGACAGGCCGTGGCAACCCTAAACCATGGCACATCTCAGGTGCTCTCAGTAACTGTGTCATATAGCATAAATACAAGAGAAAAAAATATCTTTATGGGCTGGAAGCGGGGGAGCTAAGAACTTAAGAGTCTCTTTGTACCAGCCTTACCAAGGATTGCATCCTTAGTTGCAATGAAAGCCACAATCCTATGTACCTTATTTGGAAGCCCTACTGAACTCTGTGGGTCTTACTGCAAAGTAAACGGGTGTAGGCCCTGGCTGCTATTCTCCACACTTTAGCAGTAGGGTAAACAAGAGACCGCGGTTCCTTAATAGTTGTAATGTGCATTTTAAAAAAAAAATAACGTCAGGTGTAGGTTGCATAACAATTTTGCATAACTATTTGGGAACAAGCCCCGCTGAGATCAAGATTTACTTTCGAATAAACAAAGTTAGGATTCCAAATTTGCCTTTGTTGGGATTATGCTGTTTTTCTGCTTGCAACGGATTTGTAAAGCAACCTGTGGATCCATTAATGGAGCAAGTAAGAAGGCAGCTTTATTTATTTATTTATTTAATCTGAAATTAACCCTTTGGCCAAACAACAGCTAGGAAGTTCATGGATGCAAGAGGTGGGCTTCTTTTGGTTTTTGTTTTACACTACCAAACCTTCGTTTTTCAACGCCAATGCTTTGCCCTGATAAAATTATAAATAAAGATGAGTACTGTAGCTGCACTCTCCAGCCTTTGCCGCACAACCACCACAAGAAAGTACAGTATATCAAGGCCGTTGTAGGTAGGGGTATGTGTGCCACTGCTCCAGTCCTGAGGCCGCGCAGTCAGCGAGAGGCGCTCGCTGCAGCCGCTGGAACACGTAGAAAACGTAAAAGGGGCGGAGCATCCCGCTAGGGCTTCTTCTTCGCCCCGCCCATGCCTAAGGGCGGACACTCCGCGAGGAGGGGAAGGGCGGGGCCGTGGGCGGAGCTTCGTGAGGGCAAAGGGTTTGCCGCGTCCAATATGGCGCCCGCCATGGAGCTGAGCTGCTGGGGCGGTGATTGGGGGTTGCCGTCCGTGCACGCGGAGTGCCTCGTTGTCATGGTAACGGCGGGTTTGACTGGTTTGAGCGGGCGGGAGAAGGCCCAGATTCGGTTGTGAGGGGGAGACGGAGAGATGCTTGTGAGGAGCCGCCGGCTTCGAGAGATTTGGCTTGGGGAGCCACCACACTGGATTGCACCTGGGGAGGAAAGCGTCACACATTTCCAGTGTTGTAGGGGGAAAGCTTCCACGTATATATATTTATGTATTTTTATTTTAATATATAAAGGAGTCTCCATCCCGCTTTTTAAAGAGCCTTTCAAAAGTGGTGTATACATTCTGGAAATAAGCAATATCCGGCACTTAACTGTGGTATGAAATGTTGTGGATCAGAGAGCCCACTTCATGGGATGGATCCGATATGGTGTGGGTGCTAGTACACGAGAGTTAATGTCACAGTTAAAAATAATAATCCTGGAGGTGTATGCGCTTGCTGTAGCGGACTGTGGCTGCAGCAGTGTTGCACATTTACCCGTGAGTCACCCCATTGGACAGAGTGAGGCTTAACTTCTGAGTGAAAATGCATAGGATTGTGCTGTAATGCAGCTGTCTCTGGAATTTGAAAGTAGGACGCACTACAATGTGGAATTGAGCACCAAAAAGATAATATAGAAATGTCCCATCAGAAAACCTTTATTGTCTAAAAGGACAATTTCATTTAAATCCTTAAAATCTTTTTTTAAGCACTTGGGTTTCGCATATCTTCATGAGTAGGAGGAATAGAAAATGAATATAGGTTGCGTCTCCTTTCAGAGTCCACTCTTACAGGAACACTTCCAGACAGGCGTTTGTTTTTTAAAAAGTAAAGTTCAGCATTTGTGACTACTGAGATGTTAACTTGTCACTTGTGCATATTGTCACAGACTTAAACTGTTCATCATCTTTTTAAAAGATTCCAGCTCTGTTTGTGTGCATGTAGTGGAATGTAACAGCTAGTGGTCACATCCAGCCAAATAAAAGAGAGTTTTACAGATAAATAGCTGCATGTACCTTACAAACCCATGAGCTGTGGGGGTGGAAGGGATTTCCTTGGGTGGAACTAGGTCAGTGTATTGTAAAACTAGCAATGCTTTCCCATAGTTCATGCTGAGAAACCTGAGACCTTCAAGATGTTGTTGGATTCCAGTTCCCTTCAGCCCCAACCAACATTTTGGTTGTTGTTGTTCAGTCGTTCAGTCGTGTCCGACTCTTTGTGACCCCATGGACCAGAGCACGCCAGGCACGCCTATCCTTCACTGCCTCTCGCAGTTTGGCCAAACTCATGTTAGTAGCTTCGAGAACACTGTCCAACCATCTCATCCTCTGCCGTCCCCTTCTCCTTGTGCCCTCCATCTTTCCCAACCAACATAGCCTATTCCAGTGTTTTTCAACCACTGTTCCGCGGCACACTAGTGTGCCGTGAGATGTTGCCTGGTGTGCCGTGGGAAAAATTTGTTTATTTGATTCCTATTCAAGAGAATTACTTTATATATAGTCAATATAGGCACAAAGTTAATTTTTTTAACATTTTCTAATGGTGGTGTGCCTCGTGATTTTTTTCATGAAACAAGTGTGCCTTTGCCCAAAAAAGGTTGAAAAACACTGGCCTATTCATCATAGATAACATAAGTTGAAATCCAACAACCCCAGGAGAACCACAGTTTCCCCCCAGCACTGTCTTAGCTCCTCTTGGCTCCATAGCCAACTGACATCCCATTGAAGTCTATAGTAAATTGTCCATTAATTGTGACAGTTGAGTGTTGCATATAATGTTGATTGTGGCAGTGGCATAATATCACTGTGCACCCTGAGCGTTTGAGATGAGTCAGGTTATAAATCAAATAAGTAGCTTCTTTAGGTTGTCAAAATTCTGAAGAATAAAACGTTGAGTTTAATTATTTTGTAACTTTCATTGCAGGCTTATGCCAGGTTTTGTGGTGCACCATTGAAAGTGAATGTTATAGATCATTTGTGGAGAGCACCAAGAGGTATTGCTTTAACATTTTATGTGTATATATTTGCATTTTAGGTTGCATCTTAAGCAGTGGTTACATCAGAAGCAGCCACTGGGAAAGGGTGGTGCCACAGATCTGGCTTCACTGCTATGTACTGGGATGGACAAGGGGCAGTGGCCAGGGTGGTGTGGGTACAGTGACAGTTCCAGTCCAGTACTCCTGCCAGTGTGCCCAAACCAACCCTGCCTCACTGTCACACCATCTCGGTATGCAGCTGCCCTACCTCCCTGCATAGCAATTCTGTGTTACATACATACATACATACATACATACGTAACTATGTACAAATAGGAAGATCCTCAGCCCTGGCTTAGAACCCAGTCTTACTTTCCGTTGTGCAAAGCCAAGAGTAGATCATATCAGATGTAAGTCAGTTCAGTGTGAGCATTACATTCCAAGCTATGTGTTGCACTAGTGCAGCGAAAGACCTAGGATGTTTGAACAGGGAACAACTTAAGGGAGTGCAGTTGCACTGTGAAAGGCCTTTTATGAATCAAATGTGGGTGTAGCGGAATGATCCTGGATGATGAAGTAACAGTGCTTAGCATCATCTAATCTATGTCAGCAGGATGAAGGATGACCCCCTAGCCTTCTTATGTTGAAGCTACAAAATAAGGCAATTTTAAAAATGAGTAGCAAAAGTGAAAGCTTATATGCACCAATCCTTGGTATTGATCAGAATTCTTACATGAGTAAATTTAAACACCTGTTATGTTAGCACTAATAGGGTTGTTTTGATTGCACTATCTTGACTGATCATTTATTTTTAGGGAGTGTACCATTACTGGTATCAAATGACACCGCTATTTCTCAGCCAGCAAAAATACTAAACTTCTTAAGAAAGCAGGTGAGTTTCCATAAATAGTATCTCATATCTGGTAAGTTAAATCTTTAAAGATTAGTGAATCTCTAACTTTCATTTCAAAAGCTTTGTGAGATTTGAGGGTAAATTACTTGTGCTTTTGTTTGCTTCTTTATTTACAAAAAGGGACTAAAATGTGTCTTTCACGTGATTAAGGCATTTTTTTCCCCTTCCTTAATTTTAACATTAGAAATTCAGTTGCTGGCTAGCCTGGAAGTTTCACTGAAGACTGGAAAATCAAGGAAATGACAGCTGAAAAATCAGGATATTGAGGCAGAATTCTTAAAACTGTTTCCAAAGGCTAAGGAACATTCTGGAGAGAGGACACCTTTGCTAGGGTTTGACTGCCACCTCTCCCTCTCCTGTTAAGGTATGAGAACAAACAAAATGTGTCCCAAGAAGTCTATAGTCTGCCAGTCAATTGAACTCCGCCAGCCAGACTCAATACTACTTGAACTCTTTGAGGGTTTTGTTTTGTTTTGTTTTTTTACAATCAAGCAGTATATAAATAGTGTGAAATAAAATAATAAATAAAACTCAGTGCAATCATTCTTTTCTAGCATATGTGAGTGCATGGAAATCAACCTGTAAAGTGGATCCCCACCTCAGCGAAGCAGAACAGCTGCTTTGTTGTGCCACATAAGCCACAGCAGTGCCCGTACCCTCTGTCATAGCCAGGCAGGAGCTAATGCTTTTTACAGTACTTGCCCTTTCGCCCTGAATATGGCAAAAATTTCAGCGTCTGTTGACAGCACCCTGCATAGGCAAGATCAGGAGATAAACTGACTGCTGGATTGTCCTATGGAGCGCCCTTTGCGATGCACAGAAAGGCTTCTGTGTAAGGTGAAATGCTTGGCTGATAGAGCTTTCAGGCATTGCTGCAACTTGACTGATGCTCCAACATCAGGGTCAGGGAGGAAAAGGTTCTCCTTGGATTCTATAGAGAGCCATTCCACAAGATCTCTTGTCTACCGGTATATATTCACTAGGAGATCAGGATTGTAGCTCATAAATTCCCAACTCTTTCTGATTCCGTTTGTACAATAAAAGAGCCAAACAGGAGCACAAGTAAATTTTATATTTTAGGGGAATAGAGATGCATTTTTAAACTCCATTTTTCAGGATTCACCATGACTAAAAGCAGTTTAAATAGAATGGGCATGCACACCTTAACTAAAGTGCAAGTTGATTTTGTTAAAATATCCCCATTAGTTTGATTTCAGGCAGATTGATCTTAGAATTAAGTGCCTCTGTAACTTCAGCAGTCAACACTATTGTTAAACATTGAAACTATTAACTTGGAGGGAAAGTTAAGAGTTTAATTTTATTATTTATTGCTTTTCTGTTTTTTAAAACTGAATATATAATTCACTTTTTACAGGAACCTTCAATTGTTGGCTTTATTTTCTCTATGGAAAGTTTCATATGACTGCTTGCTGCATTAATGTATTGCCTTTTTCACTTGCAGAAATATAATGCTGATTATGAGCTGTCTACAAAAGAAGGAGCAGACACACTGGCGTACATTGCACTACTCGAAGAAAAATTACTTCCTGCTGTAGTAAGATACAGTTATCGTTTGTTACCAAAGTTTTGCAGTGCCACCCACCCACAGTCAATAACATGCTTATTCAGCTCATTGAAATTAATGTGTCTTGAACTTCTTGTGTGTTCCCATGAGATGTCTTAGGAGTCAGTAATCACCATTAAAATCAGATCTCTTTAAAATCAGCATTCATATTAAAGAGCTCAGTGACAATAGGGTTAGTTCAGTAAACTGAAAGCAAGAGTTTGAACAGTTGTGTGGGCCTTCCAGACGTCGTTGGACTTCCAGTCCCATCATCCCTGACTATTGGCTATGCTGGCTGGGAATGAGAGGAGTTGGAGTTCAACATCATCAGGAAGGCCACAGATTCCCCACCCCTGCTCTGTGGCTTTGTTCTCACAAACAGTAGACATGGTGGTAAACATATGTCTGGGTTTTATTTCTTCACTCTGTAGATGAAGACTTACATAACTAATTTTTTTTCCTATACAGAAATTTCTTTCCACAAAGAAAACTAGAAATAGATAAGATGAGTTCTAGTGTGGTTTTAATGAAATTTGTATGTGATAAGCTTCTATTGCTCATATAAAAAGCACAACAACCTAAAAACAAAGTTAAACTAATTGAGCAGTTGCAATATACAATAGCTCATTACCAAATGTTTTCTGGGTAGATCTTGCACTAGATACAAAATGGCAGGAGAAGAACAGCCACAGACTTTCTTAGACCTTGACTTACCCATAATGTGCTAGGTTTTTATGTGAAGTTATTAGATCCCCCAAAATCTATTGGTAAACAAAAATGTGTTTGGTTTTTTTAGTAACAGGGAAGCTGATGTTCATTATCGAATGTTAACATTCTTTGTCATCATGATATAGCTGCACACTTTCTGGGTTGAAGCTGATAATTACTACAATGTGACAAAACCATGGTTTGCTTCAAGGATTCCATTTCCATTGAGTTGGTATCTGCCTAGAAAGATGTCTGGGGAAGCACTTAATAGGATCTTGCTGACAAAGGGAGGGCCTCCGCTCTTCAGTCTCACTGAAGTGGAAGCACAGGTATATTTTGCTTTATGAGTAACTTAGGCCTATAATTGATGCAGATTGTCAGATCGTCAGTGGTTGCTCATGAGTAATCAGCCAGAAGCCGAACTTCTAACAACTAAGTTCTTTATTGTGCAAATATTTACAGTGGAGCTCAAATAAAAACGTCCATCTCATCCCTCAGCAGAGTCCGGGAATAACCGTTTCTGGTTCTTGGTCCAGCACAGAAGGTGCGGGATTCTAAACCCCCGTCTCCCCCTTCCACGTCCTTCCTCCCTTCGCGATCAGAGCGCGGGAAAAGGTCCCTGTTCCCCATTTCCTGCTTGGTGTTGAGGCTCTGTGATCCTGACACAGCCCCTGTCCCGACTCCCTGCTTCCATCTCCCCCTCACCACTGGAGGAGTGGTCTCCTCCTCCAGAGGAGGAGGATGACGAACTGCGGAGAGGGGGAGGTGGGTCCCTGTACCGCAACGGATCTGGGAAAGCTACCTGTCGGGGTGAGGGGGGTTTCCTGACACAGATGTACTAGAATTGGACGCTAAATAGGATGGTGCTTGTTTTAATACTTTTTGAGACAATAGATTTCTTCAAGGTAATATCGAAAGGATCAGTGAAGTTTACTGGTCCAACAACTTCCTTAATCAACCAGTGATTCAAAAGAAATTTCGGGAGAGGGCTTTCCTGATTCTACTTCATTTTAGTAGCCACTTGAAATTTCCCATGCCTGATGTTATTGTTCCGGTTAACAAATTTGTCAACCCATGCAGATGGAAAGAACTAATGTTTTACATTCTTTCTGCCTGGCATCTCTTCACTCATGTCTTAGGGAGGGACTGGTGTGTTTTATGCCAGGTGGACAGATTCTGCCCTCTTCTGCTGTAGTGGTCTGATGAATTGAATATTAGTTTAATGTTATAATGAAGTTTTTAAAAATTGAATACTTTGTTTTAACTGTATTTTGTAAACTATTTTGGACTCTTTAACCAATGAAGGGTAGCATAATAAAGAAAGAAAGAAAGAAAGAAAGAAAGAAAGAAAGAAAGAAAGAAAGAAAGACATTTTGTTACCAGCTGAAGCTTTTGAACAGTTTTCAAAGACAAGCTCACATATTGCAGATTGCAGTAACTAATCCACAAGATGATCAAGGCATGGATAGCAAACATAAGACCCTCATATTCCATCAGGGTAGAGGAAGCTCCTGCAGCCAATCAGAAGCTGTGGAAGCCCCACCGGATGTTCAGGTTCCAAAAGAACATTTGCAAACCGGAACAATCACTTCTGGGTTTGCGGCGTTCAGGAGCCAAAATGTCCAAGTTCCAGGGCGTTTGGGATCCAAGGTACCTGTATGTCTATAATAGACAATATTAATTTGGGTCCGTTAATTTTCAGTAGATCTACTTTGAATAAAACTTTGTTGGCTAGAACTCATTATTTGGGGGTTATGTGTGTGTATATCTTTCAGACACTGAAGTAGTATGCTTTGGACCTTTTTTAATCTGGGTTGTGCCACAGAGATTCTTAGCTATCCATCATCCATGTACTGAATTAATTTGAGATGAGCTCCTAGAAAAGGTGGTATGCAGTTAAACTTTGATATTTGTTTGTTTTAGATCTACAGAGATGCCAAGGAATGCCTAAATCTTCTATCGAACAGACTGGGGACGTCTCCATTTTTCTTTGGAAACATGTGAGTACAAAATGTTTACAGTGTTTGCAACATATGGTGTGGTACTATTAATGCCAAAATACTTGTGTATGCTTTCCGGTTTTCTTTTTCCTTGTGGATGAAACATAGATTTTTGGTATGTATTCAAGTTTTAAAATCAGCTGTCACTCAGCTAGTGCTTGTCAAACCACAGGGCGACCAATTAAATGTACTAGAGGCAAATAAAAATATAAACAAGAGCTCACCAGCAGTGAGCGTGGCTTGCTCCTGGCTTTGCAAGTGAAATGACACATTTGCATGCTAGGGAATTGATTGTTGGCTCAGCCATCAGCCATCAGTCTTCTCTTATGCCTCTGGCAGGCAGCGTGATTTCTGTTCTCTTTCCTTTTTAATTAAAAGCACATCCCTGTTTGTTTATCTATTTATCATTTGTTGCTTTATTTTTTAAAAAAATCCGTTTGAAGTGCATTCTCCCCCCCCCCCCATGTTGTGGGTGGTATAGTGGCAGATTCGCAGGTGCCAGCCAATCAGTCCTGTGCAAAGCTTGCCTCTGTTGCAGCCTTGAAGAATCAGGACTTTTTGGAGCTTGACCCTACAGAGGAATAGATAGGTTGCAGCTGAACAACCTAATTTAACTGCCCTATACATGGTATGTCTTTGTTCCATTTGATCTGTTCCCTGCACTGTTGGTGACTGTTGTTGTTGTTTTTTTTTAAAAAAACTTGGATAATGAAAACCAGACCATGCCTGCCCTATTTACAGATTTTTATTTCTAAGAGGACATTGGCACATTGTTTTGGGGTGAGTCTTATCCTCATTGGATATACTGTACTGAAGCCAACCTTCCTGTTCCACAGGATGCCCATTTTCGAATTGTGTCAGTCTGCATACCACCTGCACTTCTGACAGAAGAAAGGAGTCAGTCACCTCAAATGTTATTGTGATTCTGACCCTTCATGCCAAACACTGTTTTCCTTCTAAGAACTCGTTTTGTATTCTTTTAAAAAAAAATACCACAGTGGTGGTCGTGGAAGCCACTTCAAGTGAGGCTCAATCAGTACTGCTGGCACAGGAAATAATTATGTGATTTGTCCTGCCTGTGTAGTTTTTGCATCAAAATGTTGCTGGAACAGCATGGAACTATTTGGCTGAAGAATGGGGTACAAATGCTCCAAATAAGCAAAAAATAAATAAAAATCTATCCCAGTGCAGATGTTGGAGTAATCTGTGAACCAAATCTGAGTTGTTGATGGCATGTGATCACCAAATATTCCATTTATCAGCTCTTGTATATCTGTACCAAGGGAGCAGCTGAAACTATGACAGTGTTCAACATTAATGTCTCTAAACAGACTTAGGACATGATAGCAGCTGCTGTTTTGTAATTATATGTGCAGCCTGCAGGCACTTGAAACTTGCTCATTGTCTAGTAAAATGGTATGCCATGAATATCTGTCTCTTTCATCCCATGAATGGAGATATTTTATGTCAAAACGCAATCTTACTAAACTTGTGAAAATAAGAGACTATACCGTATGTTGAGTCAAACATATTTTTAATCTTCCATCATGGGTTTAATTCCACATTAGCACTCGTTATTTTGCTAAATACGAGTGTCTTCAAACACAGCTACACTTTGCTTGATATTTTTCTCTGTTTAGAAAGTGTCTTACAGAGTTTGAGATATCCGTATCCCATGTTTGTTACCCCTAGGCCTACAACTCTTGATGCCTTTGTGTTTGGTTTTCTTGCTCCTCTTTATAAAGTACCATTCCCCAAAACCCAGCTACAAGATCATTTGAAGCAGCTTCCCAATTTATGTCACTTCTGTGATGACATTCTGAGTTGCTACTTCAGATCAAACTTGTCAGGTAAGCCATATGCTTCTCTTTCAGCATGTTTTTATAATTTCATAAGAGGAATGCCTATATTTGAACTGAATCTATACGGCTCTGGAAGTCTTACCATTTTAAATTTTCTCTGTTGTCGGATGGAGGTAGCAGAGGATTTGGTTGGTGGTGGGGAGGTGAAATTGATTTTTCATGCTTACCCATAGGCATTTGGTTGGCCACTGTGAGAACAGGTTGCTGAACTAGATGGGCCATTGACCTGATCCAGCAGACCCTTCTTATGTTCTTCTCCCTGATGAAAATAAGAAAATGCTTTCTAAATGTAGTTTCAGTCCCTCCTAACTTTTTATTTCTGTGTGCATTGCTTATTTAGGTGCCACTCCAGCAGGTCAAGACACAGTTGATGAAAATCTACAGAAACTCACACAGCTTGTAAACAAAGAATCCAACTTAATTGAAAAGGTCATTTTTGTTTCGGTCTTTTTGTATTTTTCTGATCTTCTTGTTGATAACTAGGGACCAAATTAGGCATGACCATGGCAGTTCAATGTGTTTGAAGTAGAAAGAGGGGATGGAAATCAGAAAAGGGACACATGAGTGAAGAGAATAAAACCTGTGCAGCTTTCCGATAGCTTGTCTCCCCAAGTGCTTTCTCCCTCTGCCAAGCTGTGATGCTGAAGTTGCCCTTGGCTTAGCTTGAAGGAAAGCATTTGAGGAGCAGGGTTACAGACAGCGTAAGCATTGGATGAAGGATAATTCTGCATTTCTCCCCATTAGGTTCCATTTGCTTTAAAATCAGGGGCCCTCTTCCTAGTTACTGTCATGTAATTTTCAGATTAATTTTAGCAATTACATGCTCTGAAATACTTGTTTCAGGGTATGCATATTATATTGCATACCTTAGAAAATTCATTTTCTTCAAAAGTGAGCTAGACAGTAGTACACAAGTTGCTTGTATTTACTTCTGATCAGCAAGCCCTAGGCTCTGTGGTTTAGACCACAGCGTCACCCGCATCCCGTGCAGTATGAAAGCTAAAATATCAAGGAATGATGAATCACATCCATGAGCAGTTCTATTGAACATTCACATTGGTCTGGTCTCCTTGATCTCAGTAGACTCCACTAGTGCATATCTAGGAAACAGCTTGTAGAGTACATTTTTGAATCTTTCTAGGTGAAGATTTGTTATAGATATCTTCTTTAGATATATGAATTTGCTATATATGTTGTTTCCACAGATGGATGATAACCTTCGTAAGAGTCCTCAGCACCCTCCACGTAAGCTGACAACTCTCAAACTTTCTACAGGTGGGGAAGGAAATAGTTCACCAAACCGCTTATCACCCTGAGAGTTTTAATTATCATATTTATATGTGTGATTAGAAGCTGACATGAAATCTGAGCAATCTTTGCACTAATTCTGTAGGTACATGAAGCGAGGTAAAAATGTGAATTGACAAATAGGCACAAGCACATTCATTTAACCAATGCCATCTATAGTCACATAGGAACCAGTAAAAGTTTAAGTTAAGCACAGACAGAATAATTGTACAATGCCGTATGAGGTCACCATAAGTGCTGCATAACGCTTGCCTTTTAGGTTAGTTGACCAAAAGCTAAGATTCCACTTTGGAATATGCAAATGCATCACC
The DNA here is from genome assembly GCF_009819535.1 of Lacerta agilis. NCBI lineage: Eukaryota > Metazoa > Chordata > Lepidosauria > Squamata > Lacertidae > Lacerta > Lacerta agilis. The sequence goes on from NC_046322.1 coordinate 26,540,032, forward strand.
ATTTTCTGCTAGATGCTTTTGATTTTGGCTGCAATCATGTTATAGCTCAACTTGGTTGTTGCATGTGGAGTAGCTACTTAAGCATTTGTATAGATTTCCAACGTGGTTCAAATACAGAGAGAAAATTAAAATGTCGGTCTTTTTTGACAGGTAAGCTGACAAGCAGTTAGAAGGTATTTGCCATTTTGTTTTGTTTTTTCAAGTAATGATCAGTGTATGTTGGCCATTTTTAAATTACTATAGAGTTGAAAAACTAAACTGATCACTTGAGAACATCAATTAGAATTTTTTCAGATTTGTTCTTAATCAGGAAAAGGATAAGCTTGACCAACTTCTGTGATAGTATGCCTACGTTCAAAATGTCAGTTCACGGATTGACAGTATCAATCAATGCATGTAAGAGGTCAAGTTAGAAACCCTGCTGCAGGCCAAGACTGAATACGGTATGTAGAATTGGCATTGTCTCACTTTACTTTGTCTGCCCCTGCAGATTCATTAGCTTCTTGTTTTTATACATTTATCCAATATCAAACCCCCCAATAATCTAGATTTTCCCCTCGATTAGTAACTTTCAGTGTTGGGTATAAAGAGATATTGCCCTGGCATAAAGCTCAAACTGAACTGCCCAGTGCACTGAAAGCAAGCAAGCAAGCACATACACTGTACATACACTGGAACTTCTACATGCGTGGGGAAGCCATAGATCAGGCCAGTGGCAGCAGAGGTTGCACATGTGGGGCACTGTTGCTCTTCTAGCTGCCCAACACACTGGGCCACTGGCTTGCTGAAAAGGGAGGGGGAGGCACAGGGAGCCTGGCCCAGTACGTGGGAGTGGGAATGTCATATTGACTCCACTATCACATGCTGCACTGGTCCAAGCTACCTGCAACTCACCCCTCCCCTCTCCCTCTCGGAAAGCACCAGAGACCTGCTATGCTGGGAAGCCAGGTGAGCAATGGTGCCCCACTACACCACTTCACCGATTGTTACTAGATCAGGCTGGCAAATTGTTATGATCATGGCAAATGTAATTTCAAATTATTAGCAGCTGCTATCAAATGGTCCAAAAGTTCCGTTAATAAATCAAGGTTTGCAACTTTGGGGCTGGGGGTGAGTGCCTCAAAAAACCAGGTGCGTTGGGAGTATTTTACTGCAAGGGTTGCATTCTGAAAACAGTGTTGACCTCTGTGCTATTGCAGAGGCCTCCGTGGTGTGGGATACCTGCCAGGTTTGAAGCAGCTCTTTATGCACTGCTTCCAGGTGCCACAAAGCAGCTCTTATGCACTGCTTCCAGGTGCCACACTGCAGAAGCCTGTTGAGGTCTCGGCACGCTGGATAAATATAGGCTGTGCCAAAACTGGGTTAAGGACCATGGGCCATCAGTTGCCCTCCCCAACTCTAAGGACTGATTTGAAATTTTCAATATATCAACAATATTTTTTGAAAAGCTACTTGGCCAAAATGGCAACTGCCATTAACCAATGTATCTTATGGTATCTGATTCCCAGAAAACAGTTTTCATATGTATATAAGATAGTTTTCTTTCATCTGACTTCATTTTGCCAAGTCAAACAAATCTGATATTTTTCTCTAAATTACCTCCAGTATTCTGTATATGTAGACAAATAGCTGTACAAACAAACCTGTAAATAATGTATATACATGTATTTGCAGAGTATTTATAACCTAAGGAATGTAAAGATCCTTAATGTATCTTGTTGTTTATAACAATAATTTTGGATGTCTAACAAGAATAATTTAAGTTTATGTTACTTCCTGAATGTTTGCTTTGGTTATTTAAAGTTGAGATGTCCACACACCCAGTAATGCTAATCATAAGGATATATGTTAAAGCAAAAAACTATTGTGTCTAATCTTGCAACGGACATCAAATGAGATAATATTACTTGGTTTATACAAAACTTTCATAACATAAACAAGTAATTACAAAGAATGTAAAACTGGTTTTGTCTGCTTTATAAGCATTTGTTGACTGATCAAGAAACTGTATATTTGTATTGCTGCAAGTCCTAGGAATATTTACCTGCGGGGCAAGTGACTTGAAAGCGTGATTTGCTTCCAAGTTAAACACACATAGGATCAGACGGCACAAATGGTGCACTCTTTCATTTTAATGAAAAAGTCACCACACCATTTTATATGTTTCAAATTTAGAGCAGTGTTTCCTATAGGAGAGCTGGCCCTTAAAGACTGTGATGGAGTGAAAAGTAAAATGATTGCTCAAGATTCCCTAGTACGTAACATTTTACTGTAAAGTATTGTTCTAGTCTAATACAATAGAAATATGTGTTGCATTTCTTTTTAGAAAAAGTAATCTCATTTGTGAGAGAAGACAGGAACTTAAGTTATGAGGGAAATGCATTGTGAAGTATTGTTTCTATTTTTGGGTATCCTGGTTGAAAGAGCAAAATCTCTGGATGATCACCAAGGAAGAGACATGTAGATTTTAGCAGAAAATCAGGGCCAGTTCAGATTAATAAAATGTGTTTCTGTTACAAAGAAATGTCATGTTTTATTTAATTGGAAATGCTGTAGCACAAGGTTCCCAGACTCTGGTGGTCCACAGACCCCAGTGACCTGCTAGCTTTATTCTGGTGGTCCACAGCATGTCTGCAAAAGTACAATTAAAAACCTGATAGCATCTAGAGCACAGCATATTTTCCACAGGGGCTCCTCATTTGTGTAGTGCTCTCCCAAGGGAGTTTTGCCTGGTGCCTTCATTACACACCTTTAGCTGCCAGGCGAAAACGTTCCTCTTCATCGAATCATAGAACCATAGAATTGTAAAGTTGGAAGAGTCACAAGGGTCATCTAGTACAACCCCCTGCAGTGCAGGAATCTTTTCCCTAATGTGGGGTTCAGACCTATGACTCTGAGATTAAGAGGCTAATGCTCTACCAACTGAGCTACCCCTCCAGCAACCAGGCCTTTGGCTGATTAACATCCTTTAAAAAAAACATTTATTTATAGGTTTCAGTTATACACTCATATCATTTTCCATTCATATACACTTACAGTAATTCTTTTGGACTTCCCACCCAGTTCTTGTACATCTTAATTAGCTGCATATAATACCTTTACCTTATTGGCTGGTTAACATTCTATACCCTTTTAAATGTGTTCATGGGAAGGGAAGGGGGTGGTTGGTTGGTTCTTGTTTTATGTATTTTGTGTTTTTATATTGTATTTTTGTGTTGTAAACCACCCCGAGATTTATGCATGAAGGGTGGGTATACAGATTTAACAAATAAAATAAAATAATTACAATTGCTACAACAGGCAGAAAAATTATTAAGACTTTTGTCTCTGGCTGCTTTCCCCCAAAGGCTGGCCCATTTGTTGCTTAATTGATGCAGAATCTGGCATGCACTTAGTTGAGAGGAAAGACGTATGAGCAAAAAAACCATGGCTGCTTAAGGCATTTTTATGATACCTACTTGACTGAAGCCAGCATACATTCCTACTTCTGTTCCTTAATCTTTCACAGTTTGCTTAGTAAAATAGCCTAGCTATTAAGCCTGATGGATTCATTGGGTGGGGTGGGGTGGTGAAATGTGGTTTAGACATAGGCAGGGAAATATTTTTACCTTGATATATAAAAATTGAATTCCTAAGCATCTTCAAGGGCAAGCTTTAATTCTGTTGCTTTTTTTCAAGAAAGAAAATTGGGAAGGAGCATGTGAGCTTGCATTTTACAAAGTTGCAGCATACTCACTAGAATTTAATTGCTTTAAAAATATTGTTGAAGTTGCTTATAGTTAAAGTAGTTTTCCAGATATATTAAGGTATGTATCTTCAGTTACTTCATTTTTATTGCTTTTGGCAGTGCAGAGAGAACTACTTACATGCTATTTCTCTAACCCTTTTCTGGATATGTGAACTTTCACAGTTATGCTTTTAAAGACCTTTTTGGTGCAAAACAAATGCAACATGTGATGTGACATACTGCAAACAACGTGACACACTGAATTCCTGCTATCCAAGTTGTCGATCCTCTCTTGTTATTGGTCTCAGTTCAGCTGAATACTTCCAATTCTTAAAGGACCATAATGCTTTTTGGACTCTGGGTCCAGAAATCCATGGGGAAAGGTACCTAACTACTTGATTAGGATGTTTTTATAAAAAAATTAATTGTTCTAATTTTCACAGTCAAATTTTTCTGGTAGTGTCATATGGAGCCACTTTTGGGGCTCGACAGAATTCATGGGTACTTGCTTCTAAGTAAATATACATGAAGAGGATACAAGGATACCTCCAATAAATCACATAGTTTAGCACATTTTTTATTATTATTTATTTGCATCAGAATTGTTTAATAATTCTGCTATTGATTTGTTTGAGAGCTTTAAAACCTGAAAGGAACGGGAGAAAAATATAGCTCTAAAAATAGCTTTTGGGGGTCAGGGTGCAGAATTTGCAAAGTTTACTTATGTCACTATGATAATTTCCTTACACTTCTGAACCATAGTCAGGCTTCTGGCTCTAAAGTGCTGAACATTTCTGAGGGCAAGATGTTGCTTTATGACCGCATTACTGCCAGGGTTGAGAGAAAACAGATGTGGCATCTGAAAAGTTTATTTTTGCAGAGATGCTCGGCATTTTCGGATACAAACTCCCATAGTTTCTACTTTAAAAAGAGCCTTCTTCTGCTATGCCTTTAGGCAACCATTTTAGGAGCCAGGGCTTTGAAAAATACTGTAAATGGCACATACTCTAAGAAGCAACAAAAGCTGTCGTGGAGTTTAACTTCATATTTCCCTAACTTGCTCCATTTAAATGCTCTATGCCAGACAGCTTTTATTCATCCTGCTGTGGTTATGTACCTATTGATTTCATGTTCCCTGCCTTCCGATCTTCTAAACTGCATTCTCGTCTACATTGTGGTAGAGGACAGGTAGTTGTGTAGTATTACAGCTTTTTTGAGCTGGGAAGTATATATGGGTGGTAAGGGAGGTGCATGCTGAATTTCTGCCTTTTGGCCACTGTGTATTTTCAGTTTGTCGCAGAGTGGGAGCCATGACACACCAGCTTGTCAACATTTCCCAGCTATCATGTGCCAAATGTTTGCCTAACAGGCCTTTAGTATGCCAAAGAGTGACAATCCTTTCTCAGCTCATGTCTCCAGCATAAAAAGATTTTTTTAAAAAATTAAACTCCCTGTAATGTTCAGTGAATAAAGTCAGGATATGTTCAGGAGTAATGGCATGACGTCCTGATGACAATGCTACCTCTTCTCCAATGCTAAATTTCAGCTTCAAGAGGGGGATTTTTGTCAAGACTGCAATGCAGAAAGAGTTAAACTCACCTCACTACACACCACAGTCCTGGACCTAAACACTCACCTCGGCTGCTACTTTGAAATAAAGAAAACACCCATAAGGGGAAACTAAAAACCATTGCATACTTTGGGCCTTTGTGACTTCAATATCCTAATACAGTCGTACCTTGGTTTTCGAACAGCTTAGTTCTTGAATGTTTTGGCTCCCGAACATCGCAAACCCAGAAGTGAGTGTTCCGGTTTGCAAACTATTTTTGGAAGCTGAAGGTCTGACGGGGCTTCTGTAGCTTCTGTAGCTGCACTTTGGTTTTTGAACGTTTTGGAAATCAGACTTCCAGAATGGATTCCGTTTGACTTCCAAGGCATGACTGTATGCCGGGGAATCTTAGAAGACAAGAATATCCTATTTAGGTGAACAGCACCTTGAAGCATCATCTTTTTTTTGTAGGGGAGCTTAGTTTCTGTTACCAAAATCTCCCACATAGCAATGTGTTAGGGAGGCAGAACAGTTTGCCCAGTGCCCAGAGTGGGATGGTTTTGAAGGAAGTGGGACAACTAGGGACATAGGAAGCTGCCTTGTACCTTGTCAGACCATTAGTCTATTTAGCTCACTGTTATCTGCCTTGACTGACAGCTGCATTGTAAGCTTTCAGACAGGGGGCACTGCCAGCTCCACCTGGAGATGCTGTGGATTGTGAACCTGGTAATGGGGTAGGAGAGCTGAAAATAATGACAATACATTTCACATTCAGCAACCAATGCACCTCTTTGGTTCCAAATAGTACATGCATGGGTAGGCGAGTCTAAAAAGCCTAGGGCACAATTTTTCACTGCCCTTTAGTGGCTATGGTGGCTCATTTACCAGAAGTAATATATTTAGCATTAACTCCTGCAGCAAAAGCATCCAAAGAGGCTTAGTTTGGTCAGAATCGAGTATACACTTTCAGAGTTGATGCTAAATACATTACTTCTGGTAAATGAGCCACCATAGCCAGTAGAGAGCCATGGTGTCCCAGGCTTTTTAGACTCATCTACACATGTACTATCTGAAACCCAAGGGGTACGTTGGTTGCTAGATGTGATTTTTTTTTTAAAGCTCTCCTACCCCACTATGAGACCTAGATGCTCTACTACAGCTATGACCCATGGCCATATTTCTAAAACGGGAGAAGGGAGATGGTTGCACCATACTCAGTTATGCCTGTCTGAAAAGTGGTGTTGGCATCCCACATTGATCTGAGTGCGTGTTTGTGTGTAGGTGGAGCATCAAGGAGAGTTTTCAATAAGAACAGATTAAATGTGTATAGCACTACCCAGAATTGTGTTTTTTTTAAAAAAAAAAAAAATCTAGTTGCAAAAAACATGTTCGTTAGTAGTTAACTTTGACCTTCATTTCAGCTGCAAAGGCCAAAATAGCAGTTTCCAGAATAGCTACGCTTCATGATTAGAAAAACATGTGCTTTCGTCATGTGTGTTCTCCTAACCACTGCCACCCCCACAACCCACTCACCTCAATGTAATTGTTTTTTAAACGATTTAGATTACTTATTGGAAAAAAGGGGCTTGGATGTTTCTTATAAAAAGAAACAGGGATAATGAGAGCAGTGTAAAGTAGCAACTTCACAAGGATCGTCATGGGTATGCTTGACCAGGACAAGTGTGGGCAGAGATCCATGTAGGAGGCCAGAGTATGTGGCTTCAAGCCCCACTGAGATCCAAAGCCTTTGATCCAACCGATTTATAGTGTGTAATTCTATAACTATTAGACATGTGTTTTTATTTCATGTTTTAATACTTTGGCGCAGGGAGGTTTACATCTAATACTTTATTTGATATTTGCGATCAGCATTTTGGTAAAACAGCTTGTAAATTAATCTGATTTAGGCTATGAAGAAAAAAGGTAGGTTAATCAGGCCTCTTTCATTTGTTATTACTCTTGGTTGCATAAATATCCTGCCCATCCTCCAAGGAAGAGTTGGCCTACATGTCTTGGGGAATTCTTCAGCTTCTGACAGCCTCTTTCCTATCTCCATATGTTTTCTCCAGGAACACAACTTTGTTCTGAAAAACGGTGAGTTTTTCTAGGAGCCAGATGCAAAGGGGGCAGCAGGTTTCTTTCACACCTGTGGCTATTGTGCAATTAGATTTCTGTGTCTTTGGCTTTCTCTTAGGCCCAGTTTTTAGATGTACCTCTAAGCTTTCATTTAGTTTTATGAGAATAAGTGGTGGTGAGCCTTGGGCTTATATGCCTTTACCTCTTCTTTTGCACAGGAGGGGACAAGACTGAAAGCAACCACTTTAAGTTTTGAATCAGCTCCATTTTCTAGTAAAGTATGAACTCAAGAGACTGGATGATTGTAACTCAGGTTAGTTAATCGCACAAAAACCAGGATCTGAAACCACAGTTTGAACTTGGTTTGCTAACCACAGTTAAGCCAAACCACTGTTTCCTGAGTTTCGATCTAACAGGTAACTGGGGCTTCCACTCTTTTTCTCATGATGTGCAAAGGAGGATGGGGTATGAATGAGCAAGACCAAAGTACATAGCTCATGTAGGTTAAGTTGAGAGTGAGTGGCATGGCAAAAGCATGGTTGCAACCAGAACACTAGACACATCTTTTGATCTCCTGAAGGCAGCCTAGCCTCTGCTGCCCGTTCCCTACTGGGTCCTGTCATCCATCCACTTTGTGGTGAGCAAGAAAACCACAGTTGTCGGAAGGATACCAGATGAATGGCTTGGAACCTGGGCAATTGATTCCAACGTAAACCTACCTCCTCATTGAGGTCAGCCTTAGAAACCTGCTTCTTCCTAGTGCCCCCACTATTTGAAGTGAGGCAGGTGGGAGCTAGGGTGATGGCCTTTTCAGTGATGGCACCTCATCCCTGTGGAATACTACTCTGAGTCCTAAGTACCGGTAAGCTATCCAGCTGCCCAATTCCATGTCTTTTCTAGTACCAGGTAAAAGACCTTTTTAATTTCCCCTGGCCTTTCAATGTTTGCTGAAAGTCATTCCATGCTAAGTTTTATCTGCTGCCTTATTCCTCTATGTTTTTTTTTAAAAAAAAAATCACAAAAACTTCATTGGTTTTATTACTGTTTTATTATTGGTTTTGAATTTTTAATTGGGTTTTGCTTTCCTGATTCCTGAAAGATTTGGAAATATTCATATTAAACAAACAAGAAGTTCTCTCCACATAGCATTTTGAACCTGCTGCGTAGCATATGGATAAAAACGATTTTATTTAATCTTGCAAAGAAGGGAAAGGGGGAAAGAAAGAAACAGCCAGAGGCAGCTGCTGTCCCTGTCTTTCTACTGAAAACCAGTTCACTGTTTGGAACGGACACATGCTTTGCAAAATATATTCCCTATAAACGTGCAGATTTTTTTTAATAAAAAAAGCAAGTTCCCCAAATTTTCTGTAACATCTTCAAAGCAAAACAGTAGATGCCTTCTTTTCCTCTTAAAAATCATGCTAACACAGTCAAGCAACACAGAAAACAGGAAATTAAATGAATTACTCCTTGAAGCCTACAGCTGATACTCATTTTCCTTTTTACAGTTAATAAAGATAATCTCTTCCTTTGCTTTTTTAAAAAAACCTTGTTTGTTAGAGTTTGTTTTAATCCATGATTGTTGTGTTTATATTTGCTATGTTGTAAGCCTCCCTCTTAAATACTACTTTAGCTAAAACGCAACAGATGTGTGCAGCACCTCTTATTCCTACTACTGCTCTATGGTGATTTACAGGGCTGTCTCTAGGCAGGAGTACACCAGGCTTCTCCAACCTGGTGCCCTACAGATGTGTTGAACTAAAACTCTCATTGGCCCCAGCTGGCTGGGACTGATGGGAGTTGTAGCCCAAAACATGTTCTTTATTTCTTTTACCACGAATTATTATTTTTTGTTCTTTATTGCATTTATAGCCCACTGAACTGCAGGGGGCCAAAATACCACCAGCCAATGCTATTCTCTGAAACCGACCCTGGAGATGGGATGGAAACCACTGTAAAACAGTAGTTCCAATACCCATTCCATTCAGTCAGGTCAGAAGATGCCACTGTCAATGGTATCAACAGCCACTTGAGAGATCAGGCAAGGATAGGAGGGTCACACAAACACCCTCCTTCGTCCTGTTCCAGAAAAAGATAACCCCTCAGAGCAATCAAGGTTCATTCAGTCCCATAATTCAGGGCAGAGAGCATGTCTTGACACTGCTTGTGCTGAACTTTGAGGTGTCTGTCTACCTCTCACCCTTTCACGTATATTCTGAAGAGGTTTTTCAGGTGAGAATACTGAGATAAACATCCAACTGTGCCATGTTTAGCTTTGCTGACCAGAGTCTAGCTCTCACACACATGCATCTCATAATTTATTGCTCGGTACCTGATGACTCACAGCCAAGTGTGGGAAGTTTTTCCATTGTGTTTTGAAGTGCTGTGAAAGCTCTATCTATAGTCGGTGCTTGAAAAGAGGTGGGATGCCTTTTACATCCCCCCCCCCCTTTTCAGGCGATGCTATAACCACCTTTTCATATTCTTATTCATTTATTTATATAACACTTAATGCCCAAATAGGCTTCGCTACAGTTTACAAAGTATAAAAATGAAGTTATACAAACCATTAAAGTGGAAATATCCATAATTATAATACATAATAAAGCAATACCATTAAAACAATATAGAAAATTAAAAACAAGAAACTTGGATCAAGAAATCAAGGGGAAACGTGTGTAACTGTGACTGGAATCCAGTATATTCCTGAATGCTTTGAGGAATTTTCCCAGTCTAAGTCTAATCCCTACACCTGTCAGGGTCTGTCAGGGAGCCAGATAGCAATAAATCACACAGAGTACATGAAGTTAACTATTAGAAGAAACCATGCCTCCTAAGAGAGCCAAGCCTAATGAGCACAGCATCTCTTCTCAATAGGTCTTGCCCATGAGGCAATTGCGGAGGCTGAAGATCCCTGTCTACCCCCAACTGCCTAAATCTCCCTCAGGTCCTTCCCAAGCAATCTGAGACAACACATCTGTCTCTGCTCCTCCCTCTTCATACCTCTTCTGGTCCTGGGACATTGGAGGAGGGAGCTTGTCGCAGCAGGAGGGGTAGACAACCTAGCTTCATCACCAGCCTGAGTCATCTCTGCCTCTTGGACCCCCCCTCTCCAGCCTCTGATTCTGGACTGCTCTCTGTCCCAGACTATTCCTGCTCACTCAAACCTGTTACCTCTTTGGCTTCTGACACTCTTCTTCCCAGTCGGCTCCCTCTTCTCCTTCTAACCGTTCATTGGTGTCCCACTATCAATCCCCAGGCTCGGAACCTTATTCCCTTGGGCGTTCCCCAGCTGGTGCCCCCATCATTTCTCTGTGTCCACTCAGTCCATGACATCACCATACTGTCTTATTAATATAGAATCTAAATCCCAATGTTCCATTGACCTTTATAGTGTCTTACACTGTCGGGGAATGTCAAGGGAACATTTTAGATTTAGGCTGTAATCCTATATACCAATACCTGGGACTTGGGAGTAAGCCCCATTTAACTCAGTAGACATGCATACAATTGCACTGATTAGGTGCTCTGATTTACCGGTACATCTGAGAAAATAAAATAGATGCCGGGTCCTTTAGAGTAGAAACATCCCTAGAGCAACAGAGTGTTTGTGGTTTTTTTTCATTTCTTTAACTGGGTCTAGCCAACTTGGAATAAAGCACAATTCTTTTTTTCTTGTTTCTGTGTGGTTTAAATAAAAGTTTCATTAATATTAGTAGATATTTCTTTACTTCTGTTCTAACCTATTAAACTGAAACATTTCATATAGGCAGCAGAATCCCTAAACATTTTTACTTAAGATCCAGTATCATTTTTCTGAATAACCATGGGGAAAGACTGTAATTTGTTAAAGTCTTAACATGATCTGTGGTTTGACCAGAACAGAATCTTTTTACCATTGCTTTGAACTGAAACAATTAAAAATAAGATTTATTATCAAAACAGTAGCCCTTCCTGCCTTGCGGTGGTCTCCTCTAAATATCCTTTTGTAACCCAGCTCAATATTAATCTTGACATCATTTAAAGCTGTAGCATCTGAGTCTAGAATTGTGGCCAATGCCATCTTTTCCGGCAGCCTTTAAAAAAAGCAAGCGCTCTCTGTCATTGACATTATAATGCTTTGTGGTGACTGGAACAAACACCACAGAATTAATTGCCGGCCTGGTTTACCATCAAAGCACATTTCGGGATTCAGACATCTGCTCTTGTTACGAAGGAATGGGATATATTGAAGCTGAAACTCCTCATGGCTCCATCCCCAGGTTTGGTCACCTTGGAATTTTTTCCATGGAGTGTTATGTCGATAAAACCAAGGGAGCTGAAAGGAAATCCAGACTTTAAAATGCTGCTTGCAGCCTTTAAACCTGAAAGGCAATATATATTTTTCTAGCATCACACGGTGTATCTGGAATTCTCATTGAAATGGCTCAGCCCTCAGCTTTCCTGAGGACATGCATACTTTATTTTCTGTCATCATGCCACTATGAAACCGGAGCAAGGCAAACAATAAAATCTCACCTTCTTCCCACCCCCATATTGCCAAATAGGAAAGGCAGAATTTTAAACATAAGGGAGTTACAACATGTTTCTTCTATACAAGTCCTCTGAATCACACTGGCTCTTATTTCAAGGCCTAATATGTTTTGTTTTGTTTTTTACAAAACTGGTTTCTATGAAATAAGAAATGTTTCTTATTTCCTCCATGCTGGATTTCGACATACAACCCCTCATATGCATGCTCAAAGTTAATAAAGCTTCATTTCTAAGATCATATATTGGTCCATCAATCTATTTATCTATTGTCTGAAAATGACAGCTGTCATTTCCTGTTGTGATCGTGGTGGCAATGTTTGGGCTTAGCTAGATATGGCGATTGTCATGAAGTACTGCAATGTGTAGCTTATTTTTGTTAACTCAGCCAATACAGGGGGGTGGCTGAGCTAAATCAGGGGAGCCTTTATAAATATGTATATGGGGGGGGTCCTACTGCTCAGTAGACATCTGCTGAGCTGTTGAACTGAGTGTTGAACTGTTAAAAATTATACGTGAAGCAACTTACTAAGACTAAAAAGCAGCTAAAACTTAATAGACATTAAGCCTTTATAGGTGTAAAGCTACACTTCAGACATCAAAAGACCCGTTTCCATCTTTTATTTTTGGGTACGCAAAACATCACTCCACTTTTGTAATCTTAGGACACCCACCTCCCCATCCTTGGTGTAGGTTTATTTCATAAGTTTACGTCTCTGTTACGTCCTTTCCACTTTTATATTTCCTGTGTTTGTTTTTCTTTCTTTCAGCGTCACTTTTCTGAATCATTCTGCAGAGATAGCCTTTGCAGAATCATTATCCTCTTTCAATTCGCTTCCCTCTTGACTATGATGCTTTCTCTTAGTCCTTGGTGGTTGACTCAGCTAGAGATGTGTGGGACGAGTTATGAGCGAATCAGTGTCATAGTGCTAATGAGGGAATAATAATTCAGGTTCTTTTCTCCTAACATATATGTTTATCTCTCTTTCTAAAAATGACAGACAGTTCTGTGGAGCTTTCTCTATAGGTACAGGTACATGTAAACCATAAAGTTAGTAGTCCTGTTGAACATGATAGAATTATTTCCATGTCAACATGCATAACATGGTTCTGTAGTTGCAATCCTGCGTGTACTTTTTATGGATTGATTTGAATTAAGTTGGAATTACTTCTGAGTAAACAGGTATATTATTCTGATATAAAATCACTGAACCATTGCAGGTTAAACACCTTCTGTACCCTAGGAAGCTCTGTAAATTATGATTCTCTAAGGAAGGGTAGGGATCTAAAAGAATTCTCAGTACTTCATCGAAATACAATTCTCAGCACCCTTAACAAATGCAGTTGCCATGATTCTATAGAAGAACTCATGCACTTTAAATGTGTGTTGGATATGCTTTAAATTTACTTTCCTGTACATATCAAGTAAAAGGTAAAGGTAAAGGGACCCCTGACCATTAGGTCCAGTCGCAGACAACTCTGGGGTTGTGACGCTCATCTCGCTTTATTGGCTGGGGGAGCCAGCGTACAGCTTCCGGGTCATGTGGCCAGCATGACCAAGCCGTTTCTGGCGAACCAGAGCAGCGCACGGAAACACCGTTTACCTTCCCGCCAGAGCAGTACCTATTTATCTACTTGCACTTTGACGTGCTTTCAAACTGCTAGGTTGGCAGGAGCAGGGACCGAGCAACGGGAGCTCACCCCGTCGTGGGGATTCGAACTGCCAACCTTCTGATCAGCAAGCCCTAGACTCAGTGGTTTAGACCACAGCGCCACCCACGTCCCTTTGCATACATATCAAATAGGATTGCCATATTTTGAAGAGCAAAAAAAGAGGACGCCATGACAACTCTCATTTTAAATACCCCTACTATATGCAGGCTATAGAAACTGTGATATATTGTTGAGGGGGGCAGGAGAAGAGAAGAGGAAAGCAAGTCTTCAACTCCAATATGTCTCATCCGGAAAGTATAGCCAGAGGCATTTTGGCAAATTGTAAAAATCCACCCAGACAGAAATTTTACCCCTGAAAAAGAGGATGTGTCCTGGGAAAAAAGGATACATGGCAACCCTCTGGGTTTCTACCTAGATGGAAACTTAGTGCTGCTTGACTACAACTCCTATCAACCCTTACAACTCTACAATTCTATGACTCAGTTATCATTGGCCATGCTGCCTGGGACTGCTGGGGGTTGGAGTCCAGCAGCATCTCAAGTGCCACAGGTTCCCGTCCGTTGCTTCAGCTGATCCTCAATAAAGAGCGCAAGAAGAGCTCTGCTATCTAGCCCAGCATCCTTTTCTTACAGTGGCTGATCAGATGCCTATGCCAATTCTACAAGGAGGACACAAGCACAATTCTAAGCAACAGGCAGTGTTTAGGTTTTAGGGACAATTTTCTCATTAGCTTCTGTGCTGGAGATCTGAGCAGACTGAATCGTTGAGGTTGATCCGGGCATGTCAAAACATCAATATGTGATGCATCCTGCTTATTCCTGGATGCGAATTCATGTGAAAAATATAACCTCTGCCCCAGGCACCCAGAGCTACAGCTGCAGCTTCCTGGCAGCTTTCACTGTTGCAGCAGCAGCACCTTTTCCCCCTGCCCTGTTTATAGGAATCACTTCAGGCACTCCAGTCTGTGGGCACATGTTATGTTCTCCTAAGTGAATGTGTCTCTGGGGGTATTTGGGGTACATCACACAGAGATGTTTTTTAAACGATTGAACATGTGGTTGGAGTAATAGAATTCTAGAATGGAAAAGGAGCTCATTCCCTATACAAGCAGGACAATAGTCATATATGTACTCAGTGCCCGAGCATAATCATTTGCCTGGACTAAGTACAAACTAGTAATATGCCCCACCCCCACCCCAATTTCTGTCTGTTTGGTGTCCTTTAGCTTCTTAATTTCCCTTTGTTTAAGCTCATTAAGTTTCTGGTTGCCTGATTATTATAAATACAGAGCAGTAATAGCTGGAGGACCAAATATTCCCCACGCATGTTCGACAGTTTCCTGTGCAAGCTTTCTCTCTCACTCTAAAATAATAATAATACATAATAATTTTTTATTTGGTTGCCCCAGCCACTCTGGGTGGCTAAGAGGACAGGGCTGCTTCCAGCTGGCTGTAACAATTCTCACAACTTCTAGACAGACCTTATAGCTACAAAGCTACGAGGAAATGAGTTTGCATAAACATCTATAAGTACAATGTACAATTTAGCCTGATTTCCTCAGGCCATGAGTCCTTGCACTGAATAAACTGTCTGTTCCACCTATTTGTGGGCCCTGTGTGCTCCTAGGACTAAGGAGTGAAACTGCTTCCTTTTCTTGCCCCGCAAACCAGAAATGTTCAGAGAGCAAAACTGATCTGCATTTTTCTATCAGCTGGTTTGCAAAAGCCCCAGTGTTTCCCATCCAAAATAATTGCTCTTGTACACCTTCCTATGGCAAGAAAAAAAGTAGTCTTTTTATGAGAGCATTTTTGGTTGCTAAGCTGGCTGCTCAGGTTACTATGTGGGCATCAGGACTTTGGTATATTCCTGAGTTTGGTTTAGCCAAAGCATCACAGCACATTTCTTATTGTTCAACTAGGTATGTTGTTGTTCACAGTGATCTGGGGAAAACATTGTGAAAGAAAATAATTGCCATAGAGAATTGGTATTCTTCAGTGTATTGAGACTCCCACTTTGTTCCATAGTGAGGGGAAATGAAGCAGTCAGCCTTTCTCTTCCAAAAGCAAAGGGCTTTGGAGAACATCAGGGGTCCTCTTCATCTCCCGAACTTGAAGCACCTCTGACAATATGGAGATGAGTGGGATATTCTCTGTGATTCACAAAGCATCATATCATTCTGACGTCCCAACCTCAAAATACCACACAGAGAGTGCCTTGTGGGTGGAAATTACTAGAGCAACCGTCCTGATTGACTGACACTGGGAAGCTGGTGATGATTTAAAACACACAGGGAAAATACCGGTAAGTAACAGAGCTCAAGAAGTAAAGTGAAAGAAAATGGTGCCATTGAGTAGAGTAAATGCCATGCTCAGTTTTATCATCCCATGATGCATTAATATGCTACTGTATGTCATCTCACCCGTTGGCAGATCTGGTGCAATGCTGTATTGACTTCTTCTATTCTATTCTTTGGTATTGACTTCTTCTATTCTTTTAATGAGGGTGAAAGAGGAGAGCACAAAATATGGTCTGAAGCTCAACATCAAAAAAACTAAGATCATGGCCACTGGTCCCATCACCTCCTGGCAAATAGAAGGGGAAGAAATGGAGGCAGTGAGAGATTTTACTTTCTTGGGCTCGATGATCACTGCAGATGGAGACAGCTGTCACGAAATTATAAGACGCCTGCTTCTTGGGAGAAAAGCAATGACAAACCTAGACAGCATTTTAAAAAGCAGAGACATCACCTTGCCGACAAAGGTCCGTATAGTTAAAGCTATGGATTTCCCAGTAGTAATGTATGGAAGTGAGAGCTGGACCATAAAGAAGACTGATCACCGAAGAATTGATGCTTTTGAATTATGGTGCTGGAGGAGACTCTTGAGAGTCCCATGGACTGCAAAAAGATCAAACTTATCCACCCTTAAAGAAATCAGCCCTGAGTGCTCACTGGAAGGACAGATCCTGAAGTTGAGGCTCCATTACTTTGGCCACCTCATGAGAAGAGAAGACTCCCTGGAAAAGACCCTGATGTTGGGAAAGATGGAGGGCACAAGGAGAAGGAGATAACAGAGGATGAGGTGGTTGGACAGTGTTCTCGAAGCGACTAGCATGAGTTTGGCCAAACTGCGGGAGGCAGTGAAAGATAGGCGTGCCTGGCGTGCTCTGATCCATGGGGTCACGAAGAGTCGGACACGACTGAACAACAACAATTCTTTGGAAGGGAATGGGGGCTTCTACATTAGGCATTTAGTGTGGAATTACTATGCTTCATTCACTCATTCTTCACTGGGGCTTCTCCACTCAACCTGTTTATTGTACATTCATTCTGATTTGCTTGCCCAAAGCTTGTGTCTGTTTGCTCAGTGTTCACTCTGATTTGCTTGCAAAGAGCTTATACACCTTCTCGTCAATCAATGGTTCATTCAACTTTTGAGTGTATTTCCTCATTGTTTTGTAACTACAGAAAGTCTGAGTTGTTTTTTTAAAAAGTGGATTATTGTGCATAATTGTGCAAATCTAAATTTCTAATATTTAATCCATGCTACAAAATATGTACAGGCTGGATGTGACTCCTGTCATCCACACAATGCCATTATCCAAGCATTGTTATTCTGTGGTTCTCCCATATTTTCTCAGTGTGCAGAAAGGTTGCTTCCAAAAGGGGAATATTGCAAATGGACAGTGCCATGCTCTCCTTCCTTGGAGGTTTTAAGCAGAGGTTGGATGGCCACCTGCCATGGATGTTTTAGTTGAGATTCCTGCATCGCAGGGGTTGGACTGGGTGACCCTCGTGATCCCTTTGAACTGTGCAGTTCTATGATTCTGTGCCTGGTCCCTAGCTTTGCATTGATTCAAAACAAGTCTAAATATATTGTATGGTTATTTCACTAATTGTCAGCAGATGGGGCTAGTTCTATACAGTACTGAAGGCAGGGATGAGCTGACTTAAGTCTTGAATGATCTACTTTTTATTGCACAGCAAGAAGCTCTGTTTTCCACTCTGTGTGGTTTAAATATGGAAAGCAATACTGCACAATCAGGATATCTGAACGATTATGAAGGTATAACTAATCTGAGTTAAGAGATCTTGGGTATGTACACTCTTGGCTTAAGAACACAAGCAGGACCAACAAGAAATCTTTGCAAGTAGCCAGAAGATGCTAGATAGTTCACCAGACTGTGGTCAGGCTTATTCCCATAGCTGGTTTTAAAAATGCTGGGGTTAAACAAACACCAACCCTTACTAATCTCATATATATATCTTATCCTCTTCACAAAGGAGTTGTTCAAAGTGACTTACATGCAGTATATAAAATCTCAGAAATGCTTATAGACAGGGCTTTTTTTCAGCCATAACTTGCTGGAACTCAGTTCTGGCACCTCTCTGGTGGGTGTGTTGCCATTATAAGAAAACAAGGAAGGTGTTCATGGTGAGTTCTGGCACCTCTTTTTTTATACAGAAAAATTCCACTGCTTATAGAGATGTTATTAAGGCCATTATACATTTAAGTGTTCGTGTTTGGCTCCATAAACACCCCCCACGTGGTCAAAATAAGCATATTATGCAGACCTCTCACCTTCCCAATTCTGTTGTGATCCGTTTCAACTGGAAATGTCAAGATTTGATGCTGGGAACTTGCGGATGAAAAGTATACAAGTGTGTAAAGAGGGGCATAAAAGAAGTCTATAAAATGACACATGCTGTGGCCAAACTAGAGGAAGAAGAAGAAGAGAAGGAGAAGAAGAGAAGAAGAGAAGAAAAGAGAAGAAGAAGAAGAGAAGAGAAGAGAGTGCTTTCAGGTGGGTTTATTATGGGATCAGTACTGCTCATCATGCTTGGGGTTGTTTTTTTTGTCGCAACCACACAATATTGTCTACATCAAACTATCAACCTATATTTCCCCTCTTTTAATTAGGATTTACGTCTTTCCACGAAAAATCTGATAAGTGAAATAAATTGTTCTAACAACCTGTTGCCAATAACCTGTTTGTAATGTATGAATAACCTGTTTGCAGTATTATGTCAGTGTCTTGAAGAACCTAGAGAGTTTTTCTCCCTCTGTTATCAGAATTCAGGGTCATTCAATGAAGTTAAAGAGCGGTCAATGATCAGAGGTGATGCAGGTTGTAGTCCAAAACATCTGGACAGCTGTTGGTTGAGGAAGGCTGCTCAACAACATGCTTAGTGTTAGCCTTTAGCTCAATCTGTCTTTTGGGATAACACCACAAACATATCTGACACATCTGGGGATTGGGAGGAAGGATTGCAGGATGAAAGGTGTAAATTCCAATGCAGATTTAAGGCCTTACACCTTTCACTTAGATATTCTGCACAGTCTGGAAATATTTCAAAATAACATCAACACTGAAGTGCAATCATTACATACATGTCAAATATGACTGATGCAAACAGGTGAGAGCAAGGAAACAAGTAATGTTTTTATCTATATCTGTAATAGAATGAATGAATGAAACTTTATTTGCATTAGCCATCGTCCATAGCAATTAAAAACATTATGATGTACACAAAACGCAATAAAAGTTGATTATAATAAAACACAGTTTAGGGTCCTGAATCAGCAGTCAGGCAGTCAAACAGTGGATCTTGTTCTGATTGCCCCAGCTAAAAACCTTGCAACCTTTGCTGTCGTCTGCTCCTCTTAATCTGTGGCAGTGGTTGGGCGACCCAGAATGGGCAATAAAAGTGGGGTAATATCTGTAATAGAATAAGAGCAACTTCAGTGGATTGGTTCTCTCTCTGGCTGTGTACACACTCCTGTTTACTTTGCCTCCAATGCACTTGCATCGCTGGTTTGACAAGTGATGTACACTTAATCCATACCTATCCTGTAACTGATCCTGCTGTTTCTCATGAAATACTGTTTGATGTGTTTTTCTCCAAAACAGCTTTGATCCTAATTAAGAAAAAAAAATGACCTAGTTGCATTTTAAGCTGATAATGTGTACACACACACACAGAGAGAGAGATGTGGAGTAAGAAACTGGAGTTCCTTTTGGGAATTGGTGTAGCTGTTTAAAGCCCAGTAAGGCCATCTTTCCTTTGTTAAAACATCTGAGGACAACACAACAGGGATCCAAAACCAGAGTTTACAAGTTTGCATTTCATGTGTGAATTGTTTATTGGCAGCTCTCTCTGACACATTGCACATTCTCATCAGAGCAATAAAGATTTCAGTAAATAAAGCAAAAACCAACATCTTTATTTACTTACTTGCTTATTATCATGCTTGTTCCTTATTGAAACTCCCATGCTATAACTTCCATGTGTGCCACCTTATTTGTTTTTGCTTCCCTCCTCATTAACATCTCTTTCAGCTGCCACTCTGTAGCGGCTTTCCTTGTTTAGTCTATTCCACAGCAGCCATTCACCCTCCTGCTACCCCCCTGCACTGCAAATGAGAGAGGCCTTTGAAGCGGGAGGTAATTTTGGCCACACAAAACAGGCACCATCTTTAAAATGTAGAGCGAGCCAGTTATTTCTGCTCCACACTTAGATTTTCAGATTTTACTCTTCTATGGCAAGTTAACACGGGCATAATATTACAAAGCATTCAAACATCTATACAAAAAGAGCATCTGGAGATGCTGAGCTTTATTTAATATGGATAATGACTGAGTCACATCAACCGATTTACTGTACTTTTTATAAACCGCAGCCATCTACCCTCCACTCAGTTGCTAAGAGATGGGGTTTGCTTTTGTTTTAAATTGCAGAAGATCATCTCAACCTGCTTAACAGAAAATCAATACAGCGTTTGTTAAAGGAGAGGTGTCCTAATGTGCAGGGACTTCCCAAATTAATTGCAAGCTTCCTGCAAGTGACAACTGCTGCCTTTCTCTTATTTGGTCCCAGACAATTTATATAAAAGCAGAAATGCCGCAATGAAGAATGAAAGCAGAACTGCCAATTACACACACACACACACACACACACAGCAGAAATTCAATTGGTGCAGTTGTTTCTGGCAGAGTCAGAGTGATGATATAGCTGGAGAGCTCTGACACAGCCTTAGTCAGGAACCCTAATGAAAGAGGTTTTCATTTTCCCATCTTCCTTTCTGAAGCCCCAAAGCCCATCTTTAGCAATGTTTAAGGATTAAACTAGGATGCGAGTATGTCAGCTCCCTCCAACTCCCATCAACCGTAGTCAGCCTGGCCAATGGTTAAGGATGATGGGGACTGTAGTCCTGCAATATCTGGAAGGCCCCTGGTGCTGGCGTTGAGCTAAAGCGTTAACCTCATCTTAATGTTCTTTTCTAGAACAGAAAAGACTGTGAGTTTTGCAGATCAATAGCATCTATTCTACTGAGACACTGCTTCCCCACTCCCTTGATAGCAAAACAAACGCTTCTATCTTACAGCCAGATATATATTTTCCATCTCAGGACCTCAGGATTACTGAGGCCAATCCACACCTATTGAAGTTTTGGTTTTCCCCTGACTTCAATAGGCTTTAGATCTAGGCTGCTGCTGCAACCAGAAGAAACAATTATGTACAATACTGAAACTGGCACTGCAAGAAACAATAATCGAGCCCAGAGGTACATCCTTAAAAAAAAAAAAAAAACACCATCTAGGAATTCAGACTTTGGCTGGAGTCAGATGTTTGCAGGGTGGACACAGTATAAAAGTGTTCGATTGGAGCCAGGAATACCCAGCTTCAAATACCCCCCCCCCAACCTAGAAGCTCACTGACTGATCTTGGGCCAGTTTCTCTTTCTCCAGGCTAGCATAGGAATCTGCTTCATACCATGTAGACTATTTGCCTATATAGCTCAGAAAATGTAGTGGGCATCACATCTTCAAACAAGTATGCTGGGTTGTAGAAGTGGGTTGTAGAACTGGGAGTCTTTGACTCAGTTTTGCAGGGAATGCTAAGCCAAACCAAACCATGGCTTAGTGTGGATTCACGAGGGTTCCCAAAGAGGAGACCACAGCCACTGCACCATAACCTTAAGCCTTCTCCTGTGCTTCCCCAGTCAGCCTCCCGCAGACAAACCATGAGCCATAAAACAAGAACTTTGGTTGCAGCTCACCTTGGGGGTTGGTATTTTATATTGTGAACCACCCTGAGTTCTTTGATGAAGGGCTGTATAATAATGATAGGAGCACAGAGGCTGTGGTCTCCTTTCCAGTTCACACTAAGTCATGGTTCCTTCCTCTTCCGTGAAGCTCAGAACAGCTGCTGCATGTTTCACACGTGGTCTCCCACCTGAGCAGCTTACAAAACCAGATACGCTCTGCAGAACCATCATGTCCCTTCAGACCATTTTATTTTGTTCCCAGATGTCTGATGATTTTATAAGGTGGCCGATAATAAAGGGTGATGCAACATGGGTCTTTTAGGATGGGATAGCTCAGTTGGTAGAGCATAAGACTCTTACTGTCAGGGTCGTGGGTTCAAGCCCCAGGTTGGGCGAAAGATTCCTGCGTTGCAGGTGGTTGGACTAGATGACCCTCAGGGTCCCTTCCAACTGTACAATTCTACGATTCTACGGTTTGCCTTGGCATTCATGTGCAAACTAGGTGTTAAGATTAATTGCCACTGTAATATGGGAAGCTAGCATAAAATATGGCTGTACAAGTCAGACAGTTTTTTTTGGGTTGTTGTCGTTTTGCAGTTGTTTGTTAATCAATATTTGTTAGCGAAAACAAAACAAAGGTTCTGGGAGATTTTAATGTCCTCCCATTGATTTCTGAGTTGTTGCCATGCCAATTCATGCCCATTTTTTTGTGCTGCACAGTGAATAGAACTGATTGAAGGCGATTACACTAGATAGTCTTTAAGATGGCACAAGGCCCTTTGTTATTCTTGCTACAACAGATTAGCACGGCTACTATTCTGGCGAATTCTTGTAGGTTGCAACTTGTTTCACCCTATTGAAATTTAAAGTCAATGTTGGGGATCCTTCTATAGTTGCTGTTTAAAATTGTTATTGAGTTGGATCTAATTTACATAATACCTTCAAGACATGATCATCACTCTTTCGTAGATGGCTCCTCCACCAGAGATAGATAGAGTGTTTAGCCACCATTGACCCAAAAAGGTGGATTATGTACAATTCCAAAATATAATTTAAGCAATTAAAATATAAATTTAAAACATGATTGAAAGCATCAATTAAAAACAGCGGTATATCACACATCCGTCGCCAAAGCCCTAAAAGGAACATCTTGATTTGTCAGTGGAAAATATACACCAGAAATGGGGAACCTCAGGCCCACAGAAGGAATCTCCCTGTTTAGCCCTCAGAACTGGCCCCAGGCCACACCCCCTACCCAACATACTTTGCACCCTGTGTTGTTTTCCCTGGATGAAACACATCCTAGACTCTGATAATGCCTTTGCATGCCTGGATGGAAGATGGAGAGGGGTGTGTATGCGTGTAGAAATAAGCCTAATGTCCAAAGGTAAAATTTACATTTTTTGCCATGTCTGCTTTTGCTTCTGGCCCCACCCATCACTGGCATGTGGCCCTTGGAAGGATGTCTAAAAGGGAATGTGGCCCTCGGGCTGAAAAAGTGCCCCCAACCTTGATATCCAGTGTTGTGACTTTTCAGTGCTGTTATAATGGCAAAGCCACTGACAAAAGCAAGAATATGACTAACCTGTGTGCCTCCTTTGTACTTATGCAGCCTGCAATCCTCAGAGTAAGGTGGAATCTACACACACATAAAAAACGCTGTGAAAATGCTTTTTTAAAAACGTTTTAAATTTTGCATGGCTCACCATCTAGTGTCACATATGTAAATTGCACTTTACAACACATTAAAACATTTTATTTGCAGCTGTGTAGCAGAGTCCTAAGATACACCACAAAGCTTGCCTCATGAAGGAGGAAACTAATCAATTCAGAATATTCACTGTAACTTACCAGGTTGTGGTCCTGCTTCTACCTGCAGAGAAGGATGAAGAAGAAAGTGGCAGATCATGGCAATAGGCTCATTGTCTCGGCTGCTGCTTCCTCTGTATGGGCCTCTGTATTAGTAAATCTAGAACATGTGCTGGCCGTCACTCACGCTCACTCATGATGTGGATGCAGATATTTTGATTTGAGCAAAGCATCTGACAGTGTCCCCCATGATATCCTTGTTGACAAGATGGCAAAATCTGGCCCACTGTTAGGTGGATCTATAGCTGGCTGAACAACCATCACAATATTAATGGCTCTGCATCAGGCCAGAGGGAAGTACTGAGTGCAATGCCATGCTGTTCAACGTTTTATCAGTGGCTTGGATGAAAATGTAGAGGGAATGCTAATCAAATTTGCAGAAGATACGAATCTAAGAGGGGGAGCCAAGACCGTTGAAGAGAGAATTGAGATTCAAAATGATCTTGATCTTGAGAGGCTGGAGAACTGGGCTAGAGCCAATAAGTAATAAAGAACACATTTCTTCAACAGAATTAAAGCTGGCATTCAGAGCAGAGTTGGGGGAGCCTTTGGCCTTCCAAACATTTTGCTGGACTGCAACTTCCATCATCTCCAGCCAGCATGGCCAGGAATGATGGGAGTTGGAGTACAGCAACATCTAGAGGGCCTCAGATTCCCATCTCTAAATTAAGACCTAACTACATGTGAAACTAGCAAGATTCTTAGCAATTACACTCATACCTCTGCTTACAATAGCTGTGGGTTGCGTTCGGCACGGGTTATGAACACGCCGAACCCAGAAGTACTGGCATGGGTTATTTCCAGGTTTGGCGCGTCACGCAACCAGAGGTACCACTGTACATTATATGTTTAAAATAAATAAATACCAGACTTGGGGTTGGAGCTACTGTTCTCAGCTGAGATACTGCTAAAAAACACACACATGAAGCCATGTGGCAATTACCATTGGGGGGTGCTATTGCTTTTTTTGTTATTATGTTATGTATTTTTGTGTTTTACTACTTTAAATAATAATAATAATGAGGAAGGAAAACTCCCACAATTCAGTGCTGCAATGGTATCAAGACAAGTGATGAGGAAGTCACAGGAGCAAGGCTTGACAACACTCCAATATAAGTATCATACTAAGGTTGTTTAACTTTCTTACATGCTTTCTTTTATGTTCTAGTATGTTTCCCTTAAACAAACCCTCTTTGTCTTTTACATTTCCTTTTAAAGAATCCTGTCATTTACAACCTGTTTGTTTTTAATTTTTTAATTGCACGTAATACCATTAAAACAGTATTAGAATAATTTTCATATGAACAAACTGCCCGGATCCAGTTGGGCCCCAAATGTTAGGACAACACAATAAGAACCCAGCATTTTATGCTCACACATCCTAGCAGATTGGGAACTCTGTATGTTTATATGTGCCACACATGAGATGCTAGGCTCTGCCTGCCAGTCAAAAAAATAAATAAATGAGTGTAACTGAAATCAAGATGGGCAATGTTGTTAATATCAATAGGAGTGCTATCCTGGTCAGAGATTATATGGGGTGTAGAGACTGAAAGCAGTCCCCAAATCCTAGCAGCCCCACCCATCTTGATTGGAGGTAGGCCTGTGTGGGTCAGTCCTGGATTGCAGACAATGAGCACACTCCTCCCAATAATTTCTTCTTGCTGGGCCCTGTGAAAATGCATTGGAATCAATTCATTTCAAAAGGGACCAATGGAGAAGTTCCTGGCACCCTCCCCCAGTGAGTGTAGCACAAACATTTTGGCGGTCCTTCAGTATGCATCACAGAAAGTAGTAAGTAAAGAGATAACTTGTGTGTCTTTCTGCTGTGTAGGATCACAGAACCTAATACTGAGTCAAACTACTGGTCAGTCTAGCTCAGTAATGTTAGCAGCTGCTCTTCAGGGCACCAGACAGCGGTCTCTCCTAGTCCTACCCAGAGATGCTGGGGATCGAACCTGCAAAGCAGATTCTCTAACACTGAGCTATGGCTCTTGTGTGTGTGTGTGTGTGTGTGTGTGTGTGTCTGCTCATGTGCCTTATGTGAATGATTCCAGTGAATAAAAACAACTTGGGAAGAGAATTAACCACCACTCCTGGGACTTGGCATGTGGGTGAGTTATGTGCTCTGTGAATAACCTTACACTTTTGTTCCTAAGAGGAGCTTCCCTGATCTGCTTTTGAAACTTCCCCCAAGTATACAAAATACTTTACGAAGTAGTGATGGCGAGGGGGAATGTATGGTGGAAGTCCTGTTGAAACCACTGAGTTCACAGAGCATTTCTCTGGCTTGTAGTTCTTAAACATTAACTTATCTTAGAAGAAGGAAACAAGGCCACCCCGAGCACATTCTATCCACTTTTTTTTGTCTTGTATGTAATTCAAACAAAATGTTTAGCTTTGCTTCACAAATTCTGGAAGCTCCATGCCCGTATGCAGGTGAAGGACTCCTGGTTCCTCCAACACAAAGGCAGGGTGAGCAGCATCAGTGAATTTCTGCCGGATGGCAAACAGGAGCTGCCCTCTTTCTGCGTTGAAAAATAAGAGTCTTCCAGCATTATAATCCAGCAGAATGCCAATGCGGGGCGGCTGTTCTGTCACAATGACATCACTCATTTCACCACGATGGAGGACCTTATATAGGAAACTGCAGAAGAGTGAAAGATTAGGTCAACAAGACGATCGCAATATTTTATTCTATCTGCCAGATATTAGCAAATGGAAACCCTCAGCAGCTAAAGCTTTAATACACACATTTTCACAGATTGAAATGCTCCCCTTTGGTGCAGCTCAGTGCTGAGGTAAAAATAAGGGGGTACTATCTGGTTCTGATTATGTAATATATGCAACAACATGTAGTGGGTTGCAATGATTTTGGAAGCGTTATGATTGGATGAAGGAACGATGGAGCTTGGAGCCGGATGAACGGTGTAGTCAAAATTGCCAAACCTTGGGGGGATTTTAGCATAGCAGTAATCATTGCTCCATGTCTGCTTGCCTGACGGAACCTCTGCCCTCTGCCTTATGCTGCAGTTCCCAAGCTGGCAGTTATGCAGTTGAGAAGCGCTGTGACACACAGCTCACTACCAACTGCTTGGCCCTCCCAGAATAGCTCAGTTGGTAGAGCACAAGACTCTTAATCTCAGGGTCATGGGTTCAAGCTCCACGTTGGGCAAAAAGATTGCTGCATTGCAAGCGGTTGGACTGGAGAGGCCTTGTGGTCCCTTCCAACTTTACATGTCAATGATTCTCCTGAGTGCTGCACAAAGGGACTTTGATGGATGGGTGTGACAGCCCACCTGTCAATCCTCTGGTGTCATATAATGCCAGGTACCTGGCAGGTGGGTTGTCCCCAATGAAAGTTGGCTTGCTTGGGTAGACAGGTAAGTATTTGGCATGCTGGGTCAAAAAGGGTCCCCATTCAATGTGCCTAAGGTGGCAGGTTAACTTAGGAGGTGTAGGCCTGGCTGCATGGCTCACACAGATCTGTTTGAGAACAGACAGGAATGGCCAGGTGGCTGAGGAGGAACAACTAGCAGGCTGCCACCCAATGCAATCGGCTCGCTCTCTTTAATGGTAGTGCCAGCCCAGGCAATTTATCTGGATCCAAGTTTTCTCAATGCATGCCTATGAGTAGCACTCTCACACACAGTTGATTTCTATGAGGATGGAGTGATGGGGATCCAGCTTATACCAATGCATTTCAATGGCTATTTGAAGGACTTTTTTATTCTATTTACCCCAGTTGTTCCTTTGGAGACAGTTCCTTAAAACGGCCATATAAGCAAGCAATCCATCACTCTTGTTTTAATGCATTCTAATGGTCCTTTGGCGAATTCAGCATATTTGTATATTCATTTGGAAGGAAGCAATGCATTCCAAGGGTCATTTTCTGTCATTTGTTTTAGCGTGTTCCTCCCCCCTCCCCAGTATAGAGCCACCTGCTGTGCCAAGCTTGATGAAAAAAGCTAAGATGGCTTTTACTAGCAAAATCTGTTCTAAGCCAGCATATTTTTGCATTTCAAGGTGACTATCAAAGCAACAGAAGCTTCTGACAATCTGCAGCTAAAAGTGATGGCAATGTCTCTTTTAACTCTGGATCCTCAACGGTACTGATGGAATTGCATTTGGCTCTGTGGTGTATTATTGCAGACAAGCATTCCACATTCCCATGTTGCAGAGCAAAGCAGCAAGGGTGGCCTTTCCTTTTAACCCTGAACAGTCGCTTTTGTTTCATTTAGTCACACTGCAGAGAAAACTGCTTTTCCTTTGGCATCCTCCAAAGGGCACCCATTGTAAACGTTTTGCTATAATATGCACATCTATTTCAATTAACAAAGAGTCCTGTGGCACCTTAAAGACTTAACAACTTTTATTGCAGTCTAAGGGTCCACTCCACTCCATGAAAGCTTATGTCATAATAAAATTTATTAGTCTTTAGGGTGCCACAAAACCCTCTGTTGATTTTGCAGCAGCAGACTAACATGACTGCAACTCTGGAATTTATTTCAATGTAATTGATTGAAAGTCAAGTGATTAATCAAATGGCAGACCTAGGTGACGCCAAACACAAGTATTAGGTCATTCTGGATGGATGGACTATTCCGGGTTTTACTTCCCTAATAAATACGCAGGTCGCTCCTAAGCCACAGCCCCTCCCCCCCCAAAACATTAAAGTAATAACTTTGTGTAGTCATTCATTCATTTCCAGGTGGTTAGCTTAAACAATGGCTTGTTGGAAACAAGCCAACATCATAGCCCATGATTTGAGGTTTGTTTGTTTCAGCAGGTGATAGTTAAAGATAACTCACAGTTGTCAGGTTTGGACAAGCTGCAGTTTGTGAAAGCATCTAAACCTCTCTTTACAGCCATACCAAAGCAGGAATGGGAAGGGAGAAGTGCATGAATCCAAAGATTGCCTCAGCTCATTCCCATCACGATAAACCATGTTTTAGCATGAGGTCCAGTTACCACCATTGTGCATAGGAAGCCTACATAGATTTGGGTAAAAACACATAGGCTCCTGTAGAAACCACACCTTGAATGCAGAGAGATTAGGAGTGGGTCTAGACCGGGGTCAGCAACCCGCGGCTCCGGAGCCGCATGCGGTCTTTGACAGGTTTGCTGCGGCTCCGGGCAGGGCCAGCGCTTAGCGCCGAAATGTAGGCGCCGCCACGCCGCGCTGCTGGCCCGCCTGCGCCGCTGCCCCGCCTGCGCCCACCTACCCCGAACGCAGCGGGGATGGGGGGAGGCGGGCAGGACGACGGGATGTTGCTGGATCATGTCAGCACCTCCGTTCGCCGAAAGAAGCTTCTCTCGGCGAACGGAGGTGCTGGGCACGATCCAGCAACATCTCCACTGCCTCCCCCCATGTCCCGCCGATCACGGCGGGGGATGGGGGGAGGCGGACAGGAAGCGACGGGGATGTTGCTGGATCATGTCAGCACCTCCGTTCGCCGAAAGAAGCTTCTTTCGGCGAACGGAGGTGCTGGGCACGATCCAGGAACATCTCCACTGCCTCCCCCCACCTCCCGCCGATCGCGGCGGGGGGTGGGGGGAGGCGGGCAGGAAGCGACGGGGATGTTGCTGGATCGTGTCAGCACCTCCGTTCGCCGAAAGAAGCTTCTTTCGGCGAACAGAGGTGCTGACACAATCCAGCAACATCCCCGTCGCTTCCTGCTGCTTCTCCCCATCCCCCCCGCGTTCGGCGGGAGGTGCGGGGAGGCAGCTGTGATGCCTGCTTTTGGGATCGGTGGGCGGCAGGGAGGTTGGTGGAGGATTTCCTCCACCACCCCACGCGCTGCCCTCCGATCCCAAAGGTGCGGGGTGGTGGAGAAAACAGCGGGGATGCTGCTGCTTTCTCCACTACCCGCGCTGATGCCAAAAGCAGGCTCATCCCCGCATGCTTTAAAGCAGTGTTTTTCAACCACTGTTCCGCGGCACACTAGTGTGCCGCGAGATGTTGCCTGGTGTGCCGTGGGAAAAATTGAAAAATTACTTTATATATAGTCAATATAGGCACAGAGTTAATTTTTTTAACATTTTCTAATGGTGGTGTGCCTCGTGACTTTTTTAATGAAACAAGTGTGCCTTTGCCCAAAAAAGGTTGAAAAACACTGCTTTAAAGAGACATGGGAGGAGGGGAGAAACTGAGCGTTCTCCCCTCGTCCCCATGTCCCTTTAAAGCAAGCGGGGATGAGCCGTTGTGAAGGGCTCCCCCTCCAGCGCACCCCTCCCTGCCTTTTAGAGGAGGAAAACCAATTTTGATCCTGGGTACGCCCCTGAGTCAATGCAAAAAAGTAAGAACTTATTCTTGTTGTTTTTACTAATTATACTTTGCATTGGCTCCTATACGTTATTTATTATTATTGCATTAAGGTAAGAAACAATATATGCAGCGTTATATTTGTTTTAAATGTCGCAATGGTTTTGCGGCTCCCAGTGTTTTTTTTCTCCTTTGGAAACGGGTCCAAGTGGCTCTTTTCGTCTTAAAGGTTGCAGACCCCTGGTCTAGACGATGCAATTCCAATCCCCTCCGCACACACAGTTCTCCACAGAAATAAATTACCACACAGGACAAATAATTCTGACCTGTTGCACAGAGCTGTTCCTGAGATAATTTATGTGATGCAAATTAAACACTTGAAATGTGTTACATACTATAAATATTTCAGGGAGCGGGCACCTTGAAATGCAACATTACAAGCATTAATATAACTTGCCATTGATGATTATGGCTGTAATAGTAAAACTCCTGATCAGATTATGGAAAGTGGAAGCCTAAGAAGCACCCATGGCGTAACCTTATCTGCCAGTGTAGAGGACAGGGAGTATATCATCAGAGCGCTATTCTCAGTCACCAATCATCCAGACTTTCAGAGTCCTGGATTCTCTCCAAAAAAACACCCCCCTCCTTTGCCCTGTCACCTGCTAAATCATCAGTATGACCTCGGGGAAGCAGCTATGGTAGAAATGTCTCACATATACAGGAAAATCAGACCAGGGAACAGACGGGTGGATCTTGTGGTTGGAGTATTCGTTACAGTTACAAATTCCAGAGGCTCAAATTTCTGCTCCTATTTCGGTTGATGAAAGTTGTGCCATCCAGAAAAAAACGGGAACAAAATATTGAGATGGGCTTTCTTTGAGCCACTAAATCCTAAGCGTTCAGACTCAGTACCCCAGCTGTAAATGGGCCTTTTTCACAGGGTTGTTGTAATCAAGGCAAGGGTAACTGGGTGCCAATAGACGTTTCCCTCCTGTGGCTGATAACAGCTTATTACAGAGCACGGATAATGCATTGTGAACCTCATCTTGCTGCCCACAGCTGTTGCTTAGGATTGGAGCATTAAAACAGAATGAGAAGTTGCAGAGCATGGTGATAAGCCAATGTGCAACTAAGCATCCATATTCCATGCCACTAGTGTAACATCTGGAGGGAGCATTTGCACATCTCTCCTGCACTGAGACGTATGAGCTGCTAGTGCAAGTTAGGAAGGATATTAACAAACATATAGCCTCTCCTGCCACCCTGAACATTCCCACAATCTCAACATACAAGATGTCCAAAGATGTCCTCCTTTGGACATCACTTGTGCTTATGCTTCTTGCCACTTTCCATAACATCCAAGCTGTCCTCCAAGGCAACACGTCACAATTTATATTTATCACTCCCTCTAATGCTCAACTCTGGTGGCGCCAAGCCAATCATTTGTAGCCCAAGCAGCACTACCCACAAACAAAAATTTCCAGTGAATCTGGGGAAACCTTGAGGGATGCAGAAAGTACAGCAATCAATAATAAATACCCCCCCCTGTAAGTGCTGTATACCTTTTAAAAGTTGCAAAGTATCTTCCAGTGGCTTACAAATAGAAAATCAACACACACACACACACACACACACACCTATAGGGGAATGGAGGAGAAGGAACAGACTGGAAAGGACATGTAATTTCACAACTTCCTTTTTTAAAAAAATAAGGTGTTATTTATTACCTTGTCTTGCTAGGACAATGCAAGCACCAGGAAGCATTGTTCTGCCCCAGGATGCTGTCTTGTGGCATAGTAGAATAGCAGATCCCAACCTTGTAAGCGGAACAGCCACTCACAGTTGTTTCCCAGTAGTGCCATCCTCGAGCAGACAGGAGCTCACCCAATACTGGGGAGATGCTGCACACAGAGATAACAGAAACAAATGCAGCATTATATTGGCAAAAGTCAAAGAATGGTTTGAACCTTCGGCATCAGAAAGGTCCAATGTCTTATTCACCTTTAACAGCGAGATTTCACCTGCCTCAAAAGAAGAAACAAGCCTGTGTTGCATTTTTTAATGTATGCGTATTGAAATTTATCCACTGTCGAATATTCAGGATAGGAACGTTTGGCTTTGTTTTTAATCCAACCAGTTCAGTAACAAAAGAGAGAGAGAGAGAGAGAGATGTGCCCAGTATAGATTTTGGCAAAGCAATTTTGCATAATATAATGCATTGTATGCTATTTTCACCAATGTGCGCATTCTTTCACCCTAGTACACACATTTTTGTACATACTCCTTGGTTCTCAACTGAATTAAGAATTTAATAGGTTGTGTTTTGGTTTGGAAATAGCAAATTTGGTGGGTTCATGCTTCGAGGCAAACTGAATTGAATTCCTCTCATCCCTAACCTACATAGATCTTCACATCCTGTTGACAATAATGCTCAATAGTAAGGAGGAGTAAATATGAGCAGTACTTGCCTAGTGGCTCCAGTTTCCTCAGGAAGGCATATCATGGTTCCACTTGGTGACACCTGCAAGGCAGGGGCAGCTGTTTCTTTCATTATGTGGAATCTAGTTCCTGATGTGATTCACAGGAAAGAAATAAAACACACATCATGGATTATTATTACATTGTGCATTTGTAGTGAATCACAAAATCTTAAGGCCTACAGTAATCACTGTCAATGAAACAATGTACAACAGAATTTACTAGAAGGCACCTGCATTTCCTTCTGAGATAGAAAGGAATCCTTTCCCACAAGTTAGAAAGCGTTTATCTACCTCTGGTCGAGATGAGAGCGGCTTCACTCTGTTCACTTGTCCCAAAGATGTTAATTGCTCTCACGTAAAAGAAATAATTTACATTGGATTCTAGGTGAACTTTCATTTCAGGTCTTTTAATTCCAGCCAGGGATCTGAAATATATAATAACATATACTGAATTCTGTGGAAGAAAATCCATAACTGCTTGCCCTCTCAAAAAACACTCCTGGCCCTCAAGCTGCTTTTCTCTCAGCAGGGGAAAAGATAAAGGGACCTTGATTTTTCTCCTTAAAGAGGGGAGGAAAACAACTTGGGATTTTATATATATATATACACACACATACACATTTTATCAGTATCAATACAAAACAGTTCCAACTTAGACAAAAACTCTAAAAAGAAACAAGGTAAAAAGCATTTTCTCACAGAAACCATTGCCCAAAGTGCAGTTTTCAAAAAGAAACATTTATGGTAGGGTTGAGGAAGAGGACCTGGCCTTCTGAAGTTCACCAACATTGTGGCCACCCACCTGCCAATCAACAAATGTCACTGTGATGCCCATGGAACCACAAGGTTCCTTACTGCTATGTTATAGCTGCCTTTGGAAATACAGTCCTTCCAAAAAGATGAGCATGATCACAGGGAAGCCATGTTTCCAAGAAGAGATCTCGATGCACCCTCCCCTTTGCCAACCTACTTCGGTGCATCAGCTTTTCGGAAAAGGCTACATGACAAAATCCCCCTCAAACCAGTTCCAAACTAAGAAGACTATGAAGTGGAAACAAAAGAAAAATGACAGCAATCCTAATGAGTGGCCGGGGATGCAGACCAGCAGATTTACTGCCACATCCAAAGCCTGTCAGGGCACAAGGGGGTGTTTGTGAGGAGTTGCTTTCTTTTTTTGCCGCACCATCTCGAAAGACTGACACAATAGCACTTCTATTGGACTGAGGACATACAACAGAGAGCTGAAGGCAGCGTGAAACTGGGATTTTTTTTTTATATCCCTTTAAGCTTATGATAAACAATTTTTGCACCAAAACCTGGACATCCTACTTGATTGAAGATAATAGTGAGATAAAGTAAACCCATCCCCACATCACATTAACAGAGCCTCTACTTATAACAGCTTCAATGCTCTTTAAAAAGGTTGTCAGACTCTAATGCTAGAAGCTGTTTTTTCACCAACTTCCACCAGATAGCACCAGAAGCTGAAGAATAAAGGACATGTCTTCTCATGGTTGATTTCTTTTTTTTTTTAAGCATTATTTGTGTTCTTAAGTATAGTCAACGTCTTTTTACTTCATAATATTCTTTATGCTGAGCAAACAGCAGTCACTGACAACACAGTTCCTCATCAGAGACCTTGGAAGGACTGGTCGCTGCATCTCATTTATTTCTACGATGCCCTTTCGCCATAAAAAAAAAACCTGAAGGGTTGAAATATATTCCAACTTCAAAGAGAGCTGTTTTCAGCTAGAGTGGATTTCAAAGACTTTCAGATTCTTCTTGCATGCCCAGCCACAGAGCCCCCACCCCCCCACCCTGGCGCGCCGGACTGGGTGCTGTGTTTGGGGGTCGGCTGGGCTAAGTAGATGGAGGGAGGCAGTCTTCCCTCAGGTCCACTCACCATGCCCCCCCCCCGGCCGCCGTGGATTGGCCCATTTGAATGGACTGTTTTGGCAGGAACCCATGAGCCTCCACAGCGGCTGAGGGGGACAGGGAGACAGGCAAAGATGGTGCGGCGTGCCCAAGGGGAGAGGAGGTGCCGCATTGGGCTGCAACCACTGCTCACCAGGAAAGGTGGTAAGCGGTCATTTTAATCTGACCCTATTTATAGGCTCCTTCACTCTTATCCCAGAATCAATACAATAAATACAAAATCCAATATAACGCAGCTTCATGAAAACGAGTAGCATGTCAAAGGGGAATGTGACTGCACAGCCTCAATTCAACAAGGCACATGTGTAATTTCAATCAGGTGAAAATTTGTGCTCCTGGTTAGCATCAGTGACAGGGTCTGCTCTGAATACCCATGTTCAGTGAACAAAACCTAAATCAGGGATAGGAAACCTGAGACTTTTTAGATGTTGCTGGTCTGGAAACAAAGCCTTATGAAGAATGGTTGAAGGAGGTGGGTATGTTAACCCTGGAAAATAAGAGACTGAGAGGAGATATGAACCATCTTCAAATATTTCAAGGGCTGTCACATGGAGAGAGAACAAGCTTGTTTTCTCCTGCTCTGAAGGGTAGGACTTGAACCAATGGCTTCAAGTTACAAGAAAGGAGATTCCGACTAAACATCAGGGGAAAAATTCTGAGGAATGGTCTCCCTTGGGAGGTTGTGGACTCTCCTTCCTTGGAGGCTTTTAAGCAGAGGTTGGATGGCCATCTGTCATGGATGCTTTAGCTGAGATTCCTGCATTGCAGTGGTTGGACTAGACCCCCCCCCCTTGGGGTCTCTTCCAACTCTAAGATTCTATGATTCTATCTCTCCTCAGCCCCAGTCACCATGGCCAATAGTCAGGCAAAAGCAGCAACCAAGGGACCCAAGTGGTAGCAAAGACCACTGATATTATTCACATGTTCAGCAAAGTGGGTACTCCCCCCCCCGGTAGGTTGCCTGTGTCAAGTGCTGATTTCATGCCAAACTAGAGAATATGCAGTGCAGCCTTAATGAAAACTAGAGCAGTATATGCGCAGGGCCTTGGCACTCGGATACCAGTGCCCTCCTACATATCATCCACACATCCACAATATTTCACATAACAAATGCTAGCTGTTCCACATTTCTGAGGAAGTGCCAGCATATGCAGCAAGTGCAGGAAAACAAACACACACTCACTGCAAACAGAGATAAGCAGTCAAATGCAGTCAACCCTCCCATATGGGAACAACTCGTAACAGAACTACACAGGCAGAATGCTACAACATGGCAAGGTATGTCCAATGTGGGTCACCTTGGGAGTTTATTTACTTAATGACAGATAGGCAGGGTATAAAAAGAAATAACAATTTGAGTGAAATGACTCCTACACACACAATTTAGGGTACCACTTTGAACAGTCATGGCTCCCTCCCCCAAGCATTATGTGGTGTAAACCACTGAGCCTTGGGCTTGCCAATCAGAAGGTCGGCGGTTCGAATCCCTGCGACGGGATGGGCTGCCGTTGCTCAGTCCCTGCTCCTGCCAACCTAGCAGAAAGCACATCAAAGTGCAAGTAGATAAATAGGTACCACTCTGGCGGGAAGGTAAACGGTGTTTCCATGCACTGCTCTGGTTTCGCCAGAAGCGGCTTAGTCATGCTGGCCACATGACCCGGAAAAAAACTGTCTGTGGACAAACGTTGGCTCCCTCAGCCAGTAAAGCGAGAAGAGCACCGCAACCCCAGAGTCATTCGCGACGGGACTTAACTGTCAGGGGTCCTTTACCTTTTTTAAACAACTCTCAGCACCCTTGGCAAGCTATAGTTCCCAGGATTGTTACAGTTCAAGGGCACCTTCCAGCCAGGTAAATGAACTAGAAGGGGATGTGGAACAGGAACACATTGTGGAGGATGTGGAGCACATTGAGGAATGTGGCCTGGAGCTAAGGTATAGCCCAAGGAGGCCCCAAGAGCCAGACAGAGGGCTGGAGGGGTACATTTGGCCTCTGGACCTGAGGTACCCTGCTCTAGAGCTAGTGTAACTAAAATGACAGCAAGGGAAGAGCATAGATAACATACTGCTAAGATATTGATCACAGCAAAGGGGGGAATGGTTCATTCATTTCTTAGTCTGCAGATCAGCTCTGGGGTTTAATATATGTAAACTATCACAATCTGTTGAACACTAGGTTTATCCACCTTACCTTTCCTCTGCTCTTTCCAGGCATGGTTCATGCTCTGTGTGAGAGTGCCTGACCTTTGTTTGCTTTCCACATGAAAATCCGCTTAAAGCTCAACTGGAGCAAACAGCAATCTGCAGAGAACTCAATTGACATTTGCTCCAATTGAGCTTTAAAGAGCAGC
Source organism: Lacerta agilis (assembly GCF_009819535.1). NCBI lineage: Eukaryota > Metazoa > Chordata > Lepidosauria > Squamata > Lacertidae > Lacerta > Lacerta agilis. Next base: position 26,576,536 of record NC_046322.1, read on the forward strand.
TTTTCATGGAGAAAGCTCAGGGCCAAAAACCTCCCCCATGCTCAGACCCAGAGCTTTTAAGCATAGACCTGTGCCTGGAAACAGCAGGGCATAAGGGAAGTGCGGATAAACTCTATGTCACTCTTATCACAGAAGAAGGTGGTGGTGAGGTAATCAATCTTTTAAAATACGCTGAGCACCACAGATGGTCTATATAGCAGAGTCTATATACACAGCTACGCACTTTAAGTACCACTGAAAATAGAATGGCTCCATTGTAAGCAGAGCATGACAGATCCTGGCAGTCTTTCAAGATTACGCAGTTGCTATGAGAGCTTTTGACAGAATGCAAGGACATAAGAAAGAAAGGGACAAAATACATTACTTTTTAATGTACCATTCCTCTTCCTCTAAGACAGGAAGTTCCTAAGCACATTCTACAATTTTAGGATGGTCTCCTCCCGCAAAAAAGTTATGGGAATCAAACTCTATTGCTTTTGGCTACAATCTACGACTAACTGTGCTCCTCCTCTTCCCCTCTAATGTACAATGTTATCTTTTACTACTCATAAAAAATGGTGAACTGTTATGCATGTCAGTTCTTCATCAGTAGGATCATTTTTACCATAAGCAATGCAACTGAATTATCTGGGAATTAGTGGGGATGAATGCAGCGGGAATTCTGTTACAACATCTCCTGCAGGCAGAGAGGATAAAGGTGGACTTCACAGCTGGCAATGGCTGCGTTGTCAGGTTCAGTGGTTCTGTACAAAATGCTAATCAACATTTGCTTCTCCTCCCTCTGACTTATGATGAACTAAAGGTAAAGATAAAGGGACCCCTGACAGTTAAGTCCAGTCGCAGACGACTCTGGGGTTGTGGTGCTCATCTCGATTTACTGGCCGAGGGAGCCGGCGTTTGTCCGCAGACAGTTTTTCTGGGTCATGTGGCCAACATGACTAAGACGCTTCCGGTGCAATGGAACACCGAAACCAGAGCAGCGCACGGAAACGCTGTTTACCTTCCAGCCGGAGCAGTACCTATTTATCTACTTGCACTTTTTGGCATGCTTTTGAACTGCTAGGTTCACAGGAGCTGGGACCAAGCAACAGGATTCGAACCACCAACCTTCTGATTGGCAAGCCCAAGAGGCTCAGTGGTTTAGACCACAGCGCCACCCACATCCCTTATAATGAACTAACTTGCTTCAACTCTCCCAAACTTCTGTTCAGGAGAAATTTGACCAGTACAAGAAAACTCCACATTCTGCTAACCATGGGTGTAAAAGTAGGAAGTAAATTCCATTGGATTTAATGGGTCTTACTTCCAAGTAAATATGCTATATGTCCGCATTGCTCCTTACACTACAGCTAACAGATAAGCCATTTACTAAATGAAGGAATGAACAGAAGCAGGTTGGATGGCAGCTAACAGATTGAAGTTGAATCCTGACAGAAGTACTGTTTCTGGGGGACAGAGGGCGGGCAGGTGAGGGAGACTCCCTGGTCCTGAATGGAGTGGCTGTGCCCCTAAAGAACCAGGTGTGCAGCCTGGGAGTCATTTTGGACTCACAGCTGTCCATGGAGGCACAGGTTAATTCTGTGTCTACCAGCTCCATCAGGTATTCCAGCTGAGACCCTACCTACCTGCACACTGTCTTGCTGGAGTGGTACATACCCTGGTTATCTCCTGCTTGGACTACTGAAATATGCCCTACATGGGGCTACCTTTGAAGGTGACTCGGAAACTACAACTAATCCAGAATGCAGCAGGAAGACTGGTAACTGGGAGCAGCCACTGGGACCATATCACACCGGTCCTAAAAGACCCCAAGTACATTTCTGAGCACAAATCAAAGTGTTGGTGCTGACATTTAAAACCCTAAATGGCCTCAGCCCTGTATACCTGAAGGAGAGTCTCCACCCACATAAATATGTATACAGATATATATTTATAAAAGTAATGATGCAGTAACAGTAATTAATTATAAATTTATGTTCCCATTAGGGGTTTGTTATTAGGGGAAACCTTCTGGTACGATATTACTTCTAACCCGTAAAGCCATAATGTTGGTGCATTGTAGGAGAAGGTTAAGTTGGAATACAAATGGCATTTTATTTCTTTAAAAAAAAAAAAAACTTTACTTCCGATCAAGAGATTTTACTGCTATATTCTCCCAACTGCATTTATCCAACTGCTTGCTGAATCAATGACCCTCATTTGCGGCTTCCTTTGATGATTCTAGGAAATTTGCTTTTATTGCTGATTCAATTCCCCTCTTTCTGTATGAAAGACACAAGGAATTATGCCTTCCATAATTTGTTTCCTTTTATTTAAGGGAAATAAAGAGAAATCAGCCACAAAAATAGCTCTCCTTAGCTTCCCCTCTAGCTAAGCATTCTTTATCATGGACCTCAAGTGAAGCTAGAGAGCCAGGCTGCTAGGATTTATCCCATTTTCTTTGCTGCTGTTTGCAGCAGGATAGAAACATCAGTCAGAGAAAAAGCAAGTATTTGATGTTTGCTATAGACTGGGGACTAGAACAGGGATGGATGAGTTCCCAAATTTAGTTCTCTCATTTTTCCAGTCTTAAAGTCAATTCTCCAGATTTCTGTATCAGTTTGTGATTTCCCCAATCCCCCAAAAAGTTATCATGAAAATTCACCATCATTTAAGTGTGCATTTCTCCTCTTGTACACATTTTTGTATGAAAGTTTTCCTAATTGACACATTCTTGCAAACCACCATCTGTAGTACGGTATAATGCACTTTCCCCTAATAAACATATTACTTGATTGGATAACAGCATCACACAATGCAGAGAAATACAAACTTCATTTTTGTTTGCATATCATTTCGGGAATATAAATCAAATAGGTTCGCATTAAAATGTGAAGCAAACCAAATCTCTCTCCCATCTGTGGACTAGAAATTTGGCAAATGCAAATTTAATCAGATAGCTGTTTTTTAGTTCTTTTTTGGGGAATGTGAATTTGGCAGGTTTGCATTCACATGTGAACCAAACCCACCTAATTTCTCTCCACCCTGACACTAAAGCGCTATGTTATGGCAACATTTAGATGAGTCTAGTTTGGGACAGCAAGCTACTTGATACAGAAATTTTTAAAAACGTGATGGAATCTGTTACCAAAGCGCCTTTTGTCCATGTGGAAGTAGGCCTGGTTTCAAGTTGGACCTCACTCTTCACCCAGGAAACAAATGCACAGAGCAAGACTGATTTCCAAATCATGTCCCATAGCACAAAGCAGTGCTAATACATCTAAAATTCTACTCAGGTTTCGAGTGCTGCTCTCTTCTTAATTTTGATCACAGGAAGACAAAGGTGTTCCTTCGGCAATTTTATAGTCTGAAGTTTTGCTATTGCAAGCTGTTTTGAACAGACAGCTTTCTGTGTCTCCACAAAGCTGTAATAAACACAGCAGATGTGGCAAGACTGAAGAGCTTGTGAACATCACTTCTGTTCTTCATATGTAATCACAAATAGACAGTGTGCTTGAGATAAGAAGTCACACTAGCGCTTTCAGTGGCTATTTCTTGCAACCTGCATATTTTCTCTGTCTGGGAAAATATGGCTTCTTTAGTGTGGCAGGTCTTCAGAGGAGCTGGATGGGAAAGCTTTCCCTCTCAAAGAATTACAGAATTGTAAAGTTGGAAGGATCATTTAGTCAAATACCCTGCAACTCAGGATATTTTTTGGGCTAATTTGGGGCTCGAACCCATGACTCTGACATTAAGAGTCTCATGCTGAGCTTTCCCAGGAGTCAATATCACAGAAAAGTTGCAAAGCTGCTTAAAACCCCCCACACTCACCCAAATTAAAACAAATGTGTAACCACTAAATGAATAGCAAAAATAAAACAAAAGAAGCTTTTTTTGAATCATAGCAGTGCTCTGTCCCTGCCTTCAATTAATGAATTAATTACCCCAGTCTTTGCTCTGGAGCTCTTCCTTCTTTCCCCAGGACAGACATACCGGTAGCTCCGGGATGGAGGCCAGTATGCAAATGCACATTGCTCCCTTTAACAACTTGCATTTGCCAACGAAACAAAATGCAAACAAAAAACAAAAAACAGGAAGAGAAAATGGTTCTCAGGTCCAAATAAACCATTATGCTAAGTAAACTATAGAGGAAGCAAAATAGGAGCCTCCTAGCTTATCCTTTTTCAGCTAAGGAATTCACTGATAGGAAGAGCATCACCATCCTTGTTCCAAGACTGGGCTCCTAAGCTCAGACCATGGTACAATTCCCCCTCCATCACATGCTCCATCACCTGGGCACCCTCCCCAACCTGGTACCTTCCAGATATTTAGGTTTGCAATACCCATCAGCACCAGCCAGCTGGGGAAGATCTGGAGGGTGCCAGGTTGGGAGAAAGCTGATCTAGTGCATTATTATTATTTTTGCGGGGGGGGGGGGGGCGGACAGCGGAGATCTGCTCAGCATGTTTATTACATTGTACCCACAGGTCCACCAAGCAGCAGCTCAGGGAAGCATATAGGAGGGATATCCCATTGTCTCTTTATAACAATCATTCCACCAGGCTGAACAACAATATCAGTTTAGGGTTGTACACAATGTAGTGGCATATAAAGCAACTGACATTCTTATTCCACTGGCAAAATGTTTCATACCAGTGGAGCATAGCTGCACAAGCAGAATCTGTTATGCACCAAGTTTCCATTGGCGCAACCATTATGTTGGATTCCTCTGTTGCACAACATAAAACTCACCCATTTGCTAGCGTGAGAGCCCTTGACCTAGCAACGTCCACATAGAATCTGAACTGCTGTATCTCTGATACAGGCCCAGCATTATCCACTGAGTGGATAGCAGTTAGGAAGAGTGCTGCAGTTATGCCAGCCTTGCTGTCTTTGCAGATGAACTCAACAGGAGAGAAAGCAGCAGGCATAGATAGGATGTTGGTGCAGATAGGTCACCCAAGGCCTCGTGCATCTAATCCATTTCTGGATGGCTTGGACAGGACCCAAGGAAGCCTTTGGGGTTTAGTCTCTAGTAGTTTTGTTCTTTAGTAGCACAAATTAAAGGTTTCTGATTTTCTGAGTATAATCTGAGAGATTAGCATCTGGCACAAACATTAATCTCCGTGGCAAAGCTGATCTCTCTTTCTTAGGAAGATCGAGCCGCACAAAATTATTTCCCCTCAAAATAATCCCAACTCTGGAACATTCCTTTTAGCTTCCAATCCAGTCCATCTGCATTTCAGAGCACAGGGGACTGACCTCAGACCTTCTCCTTCAGGAGAATACTGTCTGCAGTACTCGAGTGTGAAAGAGTCTGTTGCTTCTGGGTTACTGGTGCTCCATCGGATGGTGGCAGCGTCCCAACACACACTGCATTCTTCTGCCTTTATTACAGGGGTCGGGGGAGCTGCGAATACAACATCGTGTTAGCTCTGCTACATAGTGATAGCTGCAGCCTTTATATGCTAAAAGGAATGAGCGCATCAGTATTGCTAATATCAAGATGACACTCCTCATCAATTTCTTTAAAGTCTTTTTCCCCTTCATATGTTTTCCTCAAATGGTAATAATACCCACAGTGATAAGATCTAGACAAAATTATTATTATTATTATATTATTATTATTATATTATTATATTATTATGGAGAGAGACCCTTTGCCTCATTTGCCTTTTTGGAAGGAGGGGGGAATCACAGCTAGCAATTAAAACAATTAAACTAAAAAACAGCTGAGTGCAATTAGCCTAAATCATGAGGTCTTCAATCCTACACAAGTGGCCTTAACTACCCCTTAGATTAAATGTGTTGCTTGCAGTAACATCAGGAGATCTCCCCCCCCCTTGTAATCCTAGGTATTGGGAGGGAGCTAGTTCCATCATTACCACAATGTATGGGAACACATCACCCTTCCACTGAGAGGGGAGAGGGGAGGCTTTAAATATATTACATTAATTGCTAGCCACCAGGTGTTGAGCAATGTGCATGCCGGCAGTACTGCATTTTGTCATGTTTAGCTGTATACAAATCATTGTCATCATTGTCATCATCATTGGCATGTATGAACCAGCCCAATATGCATCTCATAAAGATATCCATCTATTTGAAACATCTCTAAGGGCACACTCGCACAAAGATCAATACAGGGCACATCATAGCAGAGGCCACATTCTCCATGCATCCCATTAGACACCTTCTATATTAAACACAGAAACACTACAAACACTGGGGGAATTTGCAAGCTGCTTACCCGTTCTAAATGTGGATTTGCCACTGGGAAAGCTACATCCTGAGTAGTTCACAGCCATAACCCACACACTATAACAGTGACCAGGTTCCAAATCTTCCAAAATGCAGTTGCTCTCCTTCACAGTAACACGATATTCTTCTACCAAGCCTAGAGCAATAAACGCACACACACAGGAAAGAAGTCATGAGAATGTCACGGCAGGTCAACAATAACTCACAAGCTGTCAGTGAAATTAAATCTTTATTCAAAGAAACAAAACACCTCAGGCCTAGTGAGCACAGCAACTCCTCCTGCTAGATCTTATCCCAATAAGGCAGTTGCAAGGACTGAAGGTCCTTGCCTTCCCACCGCTCTCTAAGACTCCTCCCTCCAGGTCCTTTCCAAGCAATCTGAGACCACACCACCTTGTTTGTCTCTGCTCTGCCCTCTTCATACCTCTGCAGGTTCTGGAGGACTGGGGGAAGGGGCGTTCAGGAGCCAAAATGTCGATTTCCAGGTCGTTCAACAACTAAGGTATGGCTGCACTATATTTTAGAAACCAGCTCTGCTATTCGTAGTATCTATTGGTACTAGATTCTGTCTAGTTGGTACTATTGTATCTTATATTATTCCTTAACAGTGTGCACCTTTACACAGAAGCAAGCCTACTTTGTTCAATGGAGCTTATGCTCAGGTAAGTGTGCCTAGGATGCAGCCTAAGAGCATGAGGCCAATGACTTTGTCACTTTTATTTTCATTCATTGTCACTACTACCCATGCACTTCCTGCATGTATATTCTTCAGACGTGGCTTCCTACCCAGCCTTAATAAATGCTGACTTTCTACAATTCCACCCATGCATCAAAGCATCCAGATTTTGATGCGGGTTGTCAGAAAACGGAGATGTAAGAATGGGAAAACAGCACCTTGAAACGAAGATGATGATAATGATAATAATGATAATAATAACAAATATTCCAACAAATATTAAAATACATTAAATATCACATATTAAAAACTTCCCTAAACAGGGCTCCCTTCAGGTATTTTCTAAATGTCAGGTAGTTGTTATCTCTTTGACCTCTGATAGGAGGGTGTTCCACAGGGCGGGCGCCACTACCGAGAAGGCTCTCTACCTGGTTCCCTGTAGCTTTGCTTCTCGCAGTGAGGGAACCACCAGAAGGCCCTCGGTGTTGGATCTCAGTGTCCGGACTGAACGATGGGTGTGGGGATGCTCCTTCAGGTACACAGGACCGAGGCCGTTTAGGTGTTATGTGGTCCCGGCAGCCACTCCCAGTCACCAGTCTAGCTGCTGCATTCTGAATTAATTGAGTTTCCGGGTCACCTTCAAAGGTGAGTGCATTGCAGTAGTCCAAGTGGCAGATAACCAGAGAATGCACCACTCTAGCGATACAGTCTGCGGGCTGGTAGGGTCTCAGCCTGCGTACCAGATGGAGCTGGTAGACAGCTGCCCTGAACACAGAATTAACCTGCACCTCCATGGACAGTTGTGAGTCCAAAATGACTCCCAGGCTGCACACCTGGTCATTCAGGGGCACAATTACCCCATTCAGGACCAGGGATTCCCCCACACACCCGCCCCCTGTCCCTCAAAAACAGTACTTCTGTCTTGTCAGGATTCAACCTCAATCTGTTAGCCGCCATCCATCCTCCAACCACCTCCAGCCACTCACACAGGACCTTCACCGCCTTCACTGGTTCTGATTTGAAAGAGAGGTAGAGCTGGGTATCATCTGCATACTGATGAACACCCAGCCCAAACACCCTGATGATCTCTCCCAGCGGCTTCATATAGATATTAAAAAGCATGGGGGACAGGACGGAACCCTGAGGCACCCCAGGGGTCTGAACACTCATCCCCCAGCACCACTTTCTGAACACGGCCCAGAAGGAAGGAATGGAACCACTGTATAACAGTGCCCCCAGCTCCCAACCCTTCTAGACGGTCCAGAAGGATGTTATGGTCAATGGTGCCAAAGGCCACTGAGAGATCCAGCAGAACTAGGAAACAGCTCTCACCTTTGTCCCTAGCCCGCCGGAGATCATCAACCAGCGTGACCAAGGCAGTTTCAGTCCCATGATGAGGCCTGTATCCCAACTGGAAGGGATCCAAATGGTCCGCATCCTCCAGGCATGCTTGGAGTTGTTCGGCAACCACCCGCTCAATCACCTTGCCCAAGAATGGTAGATTTGAGACTGGACGATAGTTGGCCATATTGGCCGGGTCTAAGGATGTTTTTTTAAGAAGCGGTTTAATGACCACCTCTTTCAGCAGGTCTGGGAAGACTCCCCCACAGAGGGAAGCATTCACCACCCTGCAAAGCCCATCGCCCAGCCCTTCCTGGCTTGCTTTTATTAGCCAGGATGGGCAAGGATCATGGAGACAGGTGGTCGGTTTCACTCGTCCAAGCAGCCTGTTTACATCCTCGGAGGTAACAGAATGGAATTGATCCGATGAAACGTGACTAGACAGAGCTCTCGCACTCTCCCACCCTGGCCCTGCTCCCACGGTGGAGTCTACCTCCTTCTGAATCTGAGCAACTTTATCTGCAAAAAACTTTGCAAAAGCATTGCAGGAAATCTTGGGGTCCCTACCAGGCCCCAGTGACAAAAGTGGTTCTGCTAGGTTGCGAACCACCTGGAAGAGTCTCCTGCTGTTTTCTGCAGATGCAATAGAAACGGTGAAGAAGGTCCTCTTCGCCATCGCCATTGCCACTTGGTAGGCTCGAAGTTGAGCTCTAGCCTGTGTCCGGTCTGATTCAGAATGAGTTTTCCGCCACCGGCGCTCTAGCCGTCTCAGCAACTGTTTCATCGCCCTCAGCTCCAGGGAAAACCATGGGGCTGTCCGGGCTCCATGCAATCGAAGAGGGTGCTTCGGAGCCAGACAGTCAATAGCCCTGGTTAACTCCACATTCCAGCGGGCCACCAGGGAATCAGCTGAAAGGCCATCAACATGGGATAAAGCATCTCCTACCACTCTCTGGAAACCATTTGGATCCATTAAATGGTGGGGGCGGACCATCCGAATTGGTAGCCGTTTTAGCTTCAATAGGGATGCTGCACTTATGTAAGAGAAATATATTAAAATTACCCCCCAATAAGGAAAGAGGAGGAATGAGAGAATGGGCAAGAAGTGGTGCAATGCAAGACTTGTGACCAAAACAACAGCAAGTTTAATGCGGTCCAAACATTTGCGCAAAAATCCTAGGAACTGGAGCATAAGAAACAAAAGATCACTGATGTAGTGCACATTTTCTGTGGCTGATGAAAAACTGCCAGTCTAAAACATTCTTAGATGCTATCATATTGCTTTTGTATCATGTCTTTTATTGCTTTTGATTTACTCCTATAATTTGATTCTATAAACTTTTCCCTCTCCAGCTTCTCTAGCTAGCAGAGAGGCACAATCACTCACGCACCACTTTGTTCTCTGTTTCCTGGGCATTCCTCCATACAATAGACCTGGAAAAAATCAATGACATCATCTTCATTCACAGTCCAGTACACTGCAATCGATGTGCTTGTAGCTGAGTTTGGATCCTGAGGTTGTAATTTTGGAGTCTGTGGGACTGCAAGAAAATAGGCAATCAGTTATTCATACACCTCACTGTTTGTTGAGCATACCAGGCTGCAGCTAGGAATGGATAAATCTGTTGATGTCAGTTTCTCATTTTTCTAGTTGTATATTCAGTCCTCCACGTTTCCACAATTTGCCATTTTTCTTTAAAAACATTCCTCATGAAAATTCCTTAGCATTTTAGTGCAAAATTCTCTCTAAAAACATATTTTTCTATATAGTTTTGAAGCAGAAGTGTATGACTCCTCAAACTGCCCTCCCAGCTGCTCAGGAGTTTGAGCCTTCAATCTTCAACAACTTTATACCCTAGCCAGATGGGTGGGGTATAAATAAATTATATTATTATTATTATTATTATTATTATTATTATTAATGGGGATTTGAGAAGATCTAAGAATGTGTCTATTCCATCTAAGCATGCAGACATTGGGGCTATTGATCCCCAAAACCTACATCTCTCAGTATTAAATTACTTGGACGAACAAAAGAAAATACTTCCTTCCTCTCCTTCCTTGGCAGATTTCCATTTGATGTGAAATGAACATTAAGATCCACATTTTTTAAAAAAAGTTTTCGCTTTCGGTTATTTTCCGATGCAATCATGAATTCCTGTGGCACTAACAAAGCACATGCTGACACCAGCAGATTTTCTGTGATTAAGGAAAAGAGCTGCCTGTCATTCAAAACATTCATCTTTCCCATCACAGAACACAAATGAGATTATATTTCCTTATTTACTCAGGCTGGAGATAGAATAATTATTTTGGCGAGCATGAAAGCCTGTTAATCCACCATGGCAATGAAGTAGTAGTACGTGCTAAAGTAGAGATGGATAGTGGACATACAAACAATGGGGGGGGATAGTTTCAACCCTTCCACACCCAATGCCATTTCCCCAACAAATTTCCCTCCCAAAACCTTCTGTTTGCCCTATTTTGGAAATTTCCATTAAGAAAAGAAGTGCAGGAGGAATAATGTTATACACCTTCTTCAGCATTGCGTTTCCCTATCAGATCCCACCCCCAGGATTGATATTTTTTTTAAATGGATCCCCTGCTATTTAGTTTCACCCCCTTTCTGCTACCATTTGAAGTTAACAAGTTTTTGTGGAGATTGAAAAATTTACGAAACAGGTTGAAATCCGGTTATCTCGTTGTCGGAGTTCTGTCAGAATTGCACCAGCAACAAGTATACACACAGAGGTTTGTTTGTTGTTTGTGTTTACTTATTGCAGAAAATTTGGACTGTTTGGCTTTGAGATATTGTGTTGTGTATGTCATTATTATTTTGGCACTGTAAATATCATTTAAGAATCTTAAGTATTAGAAGGTGCTGAATTTTTGTATATTACTATCAATGAAACCACATACAGAGTTATTTAGTTTGTGATATACTTCTCTGTATTCCTGGGGAAGTGGTATTGAGACTGGAAAATCTGTAAAATCTCTTTGTCGGAGCAAAAGAAATGAGCAAAAGAAATGAGGGCGTACCTCATGAGGTACCAATGCTTCTTGCTAAAACATTTTTGTTGTGGTCCAGTTTTCATCACTGCAGTGGTGGAACATCAGTCCAGGTGAATTAGAGTTTTCACTTAGGCATGCAAGACAGGCATGGAAGAATCAAGATCTAAGCTGGAAGGGTTTCTGATACTCTTGACAGGCACTGCCCAAATAGCAGCTTCCCACACTACTGAAAAAGTGCTAATCGAGAAATGCAGGAAGTGATTCAGTGCTAAGTACAGAAAGTACAACTGCTGCAGAAAGAGAGGAAGGAAGTTGATGAAGGACTTTGCCCAACGAAATCCTTCATCATGGATGGAGTCACAGGGCTGAATACACTAAACTGGTAGTGCTCCACTGTTTTTGGTGGTGACTGTGTTTGGTTCCCTTACAACTCCCCTTGTGGGTAATCACACACACTACACACTACCCAAAACTCCCTTTTAAAAAGAAAATTGGGGCTTTTGTTGTGTTTTTTAAATGGAAAAACACATTGTATATTTGAGGGAAGGTCTGAGCATGAACTAAACAGCTGCTTCTTGTGAAGAGGACATATAATTTATACACTGTGTCTCGTCTTTACCTATGGGCAAACAGCAGGTGGCCAATTTTAAAACAGTAATTGGATGGATTTTGTTGCTGTGGCAAACACAATTTGAAATGGTATCACTTAAAAAGCCAGTTATACAAGCTGATTTTGGCACCAAAATCTACTTTTCTCAAGAATCACACACACACACACACACACCACACACACTCCCAACAAACATAAAATTAGATGCTGGGGGAAGGTGAAGGAGTGGGTGGCTGCAAATGAGCAGTTCTCAGAACTTATATTTCTTGTTAAAAAATGCTTTACAAGAAAGCTAATAAAGCAACATCAGTGGGGTGGAAAATTAGTTGCTTTCTGTGTCCCTGAAGAGGAACCAACCTATTAGATATGTAGAACCATGCAAGGGACCTCAAAGGTCATCTGGGCCAACTCCCCCCTACCTCCAAAACTGATGCAGGAAGTCTCTAGCAAAAGAGAGCTCCTTGCCTTCTTCCAAGGCAGGCTTCTCTGTCACAGATGCAGCTGCTCCGCACTGCTCAGAACATCAGGATTTGAGTGGAGGAGGGGCAATGTGGGTTTCAGCCCCAGAAGGGACCTGAGGGCAAGGCATGTTGACACTTCCTGGCCAGAAATAATTAAATAAAGAAGTGAGCCGTGTATTTCAGGGGCAATGTTAAATGGTGGAAACTCCAAGCACAAGGAGAGCTTCCAGGGGAGATGAGCAGGCATGTGGTTGGGTGCTGTGTAAATGGGATGCTGGGCTAAATAAGCCACTGGCCTCATCCAACAGGCTGTTATGTTAAAAACTCTCCTTTTGCATATTTCCCCGGAAGCACATTAAGAGGAAGCACAGCTCACTTGAACTCCTTCTTTGGGCCCTTTCGCACTTGCTCATAATGTGTGAAGATCCTCCTCTACAGATGACTGGGGATCATGATAATCCAGACCTGCAGGTGACTTGTCTTTTCAGCATGAACAAGAAGTGATAGTTGCTCCTTCTCTAGTTTGCTCCTCCATAATCCAAGCACACAGGCACAATCAGGCTTCACTTCAGACTCAGCTGATTAACTAATTACATGCAGAAGCTAGCAATGTCACATTTCTGTTCCTGTGTACGTCGCCCCCCCCCTTTTTAAGGTTTCATGCGTTTTCAAGCAATGCACCAAATGTTTGCACAGATTCTTACCAGGCATGTGTTTTAAGGTCTGGTTGCCATTTGCTGAGCCACTTGCAAAATGTTCAAACTGTGAGAAGGCGGGTGGTATCTTTTCCAAAGCCAGAATATTCTCCACTGCAGAAAGTAACCTATGCAAAGGAAAATATATACCCATTGAAAGGCATTCCCATAATATGTGTGTAACATCAACTCGTGGTTTGCACTATGTACCTTTGACCCAAGCTCCCTTTTCCTTTCTGTCTTCTGGCAGCAGTCAGGATATTGATTATACCCCCTACTGCATGCAGGAAAAGAGAGCAGGCAAAACAATTGGCAAGCAGCAGAATGAAGACACAGCAGATCCAATTCTCTCCTGCTGCCTCAGAACCCTATAGAGAAACGATGAATGTCTATACTCTTACCTGGAAACCCTATTTGGAATTAGGCTAACAGGTTGCTCCTACTAAACCTCTCTCCTCTTCACAACTACTAAAAGTGCAGGAGCCCTAACCTCTTTTTAATCTGCTGCTAATAATAATAATAATAATAATAATAATAATAATAATAATAATATCCCTCTTTCCGCTAAGGAGCTTGAAGCAGTGTACATGGTTCTCCTTTCCCCCCATTTTATTCTCACAACAACCCGTGAGATAGATTAGGCTGAGACGGTGAATAGCCCAAGCATGAAAGTCACCCAGTGAATTTCATGCCTCAGTTTGAAATTGTAGATATAGCACTGCCTAGCAGATGCATAACTGTCCAGTTCTGGAGCAGAATAGTGTTCAAAATTAAAGTTCAATGCAAGCCCCTTAAGAAATGCAGGAGTTCACATGCACAGACAATATCCTTTGAAGTGTTTCTTGAATGCAATAGAAAATTGACTGTAGCATCCAGGAAGTCTGCTGATTCCAAAGAGATAATGTACAACAGCTGGTGGTGAGTTGCTAACAACCCCCAAAAAAGAAGGGAAAATGAAAGCAAAATGGATTAGAAGTAATTAGCTTTTATTTGCCGAGCTCATTTTAAAGGAGAAAAGAATATATTTTTAACCCTGAGACAGAACAAACATCCAAAGATTTTTATGCAAAAGATTGGTGCAGCTGAATGCAACTGAATTATTGTTTAAATAGCAAATAGACAATGGTCTAGTTTGCACCTAATATTAACCATGGTTTATTAAACAACAGCTTACTGTTATGTGGGAAACCAGCCCAGCAGCTTAACTATGGATTATCAACTATGCTTAAAGATTGCTCATAAACCAAGGTTTATAGTTGGTTTATAAAACTTAGCTATTGTCAATTATACTTCAGCATTCAGTGTGAACCCAGAGCTGCTCTTTAACTATGGGTGTGAGAAGCCGTCACCACCCAAAAGGTACAGAGCCATGAGTGAAGAACAGGTCTACCTGGCTTGCCTCTCCCTCCTTTAATAGAGGAAGGGAAGCATAAAAGGTGTAAGTCATTGTCTGTCCAATGCCCCAGCTTTGACTATGATTTATTGCAAGGGCAGCCAATGTGGTACCCTCCTGATGTTTTGGATGACAACTCCCACAATTCCTGACCATTGCACATGCTGCCTGGGGCAGATGGAAACTGGAGTCCACAACTTCTGGGTGGCACCACATTGGCTACCCCTGTTTTATTAACTAAACATGCTTTAGTGTTGTGTGTGAATGAGGCTAATGTGTTTGTGGGAATTGCAAGAAATGTTGCACTGTAAGCGTCACCTCTTAACAGCACTGTTCCTGTTCAGGGTCCCAGCCAGCCACTTCACTGTGAGAAGTGAAGCTACAGGGAACAAGCCAGAGGGCCTTCTCAGTAGTGGCACCTGCCCTGTGGAATGCCTTCCTGTCAGGTGTCAACAGATAAACAACTAGTTGACTTTTAGAAGACATCTGAAGGGATGTGTTTTGTGTTTTATTGTGTTTTTAATATTTTGTTGGGAGCTGGGGCAACCCATTCTGATGGGCAGCATATAAATAATAAAATTATTATTATTTCCCCCATTCCACTATTTATTTGGCCTTGGAGGTTTTAGTAGTGCATGGGCAAAACAATATTATCAAATAACCTTTCAACTGTCTGAAACACCCGCCCCCCCCCCCCAAAAAAAACCCTAAAGTCTTATCTCTTGCCATAGATAATTTCCAAAGCCAAACAAAATGGTCCCTGGGTTGATATTAATTTTACTATGGGGAGTAAAGGTAAAGGTAAAGGGACCCCTGACCATTAGGTCCAGTCATGTCCGACTGTGGGGTTACAGCGCTCATCTCGAGTTACTAGCCGAGGGAGCTGGCGTACAGCTTCCAGGTTATGTGGCCAGCATGACTAAGCCGCTTCTGGCAAACCAGAGCAGCACATGGAAACGCTGTTTACCTTCCCACTGGAGCAGTACCTATTTATCTACTTGCACTTTGACATGCTTTCAAACTGCTAGGTTGGCAGGAGCAGGGACTGAGCTATGGGAGCTCACCCTGTCGCAGGGATTCAAACTGCCGACCTTCTGATCAGCAAGCCCTAGGCTCTGTGATTTAACCCACAGCGCCACCCGCATCCCACTATGGGGAGTAGCCCTTCTAAAAACAATCTCAAACTACAAGCAGCTTCAATGTAATCCTCTTGGCAAAGGAAGCAGAAATACCAGGACAAGTTCAAAACTCATTGGCCTAGCAGGACTAATCACTATGGTCTAAATTTAGCTCAGCCTACCAAAGAGACGCCTAGGATCATTTTCGTTAACATTTCATCTAACATGGAAATTAAATCAGCAAAACAGGAACACTCACAAATATTGGCATTTTAACAGAATGCATCTGGAATTTTAAAATGGTTGTGATAAACACCTGCTTTTAAAAAATCAGCTACACAGATGCTATTGCAGGAAAGACAGAATTGAACAATCCCATATTTATTAGTATTTAAATTATGAATGAGAAAATGCATGCAAATATTTCAAACACTTTCAGCTGCATTACCAAGCACACCATTTCCTCCTTAATATCTGGCAAGGAAATGGCTGCATGCTTTCAGCGGAGCTTGGAAGTATTAAAAAGCATTCAAACATGCTGTTCCTAATACTCACTATAATGCACCAAAACTACATTTCATATACCTTTTATTTATTTCTTCTGATGACTATGGGAGGAAAAGGAATGTGGGAAGGAATGGATTAATGTGTGTCACAAAAATATACTGGACATCAAATCCACAAGATCCCATTCGCTGACATATGTCCCAACTCTGATATTGTACCAGTTCAAACATGCACAGCTTTCCTAACCTCATATGCATTTTGCAGAATTTTGCCCTCCATAGGTGCAACACCAGCAGTGATATGAATAATACCTGCATTTGGTTGCCAGTTCACACACTGCCACCTGCAGCGGAGACTTTGCAAGCTTCAGTAACTTTATAACCTGAGTTAAGAGCGCACCATGGATCCCTCAACCATATTGCATTTCAGATTACTTCCAGTTGTACAAATTAATTAACAATGGTATAGGTGCAGAGATGTGGGGGTTCTTCTCCTCCAATGTGCCAGATGTATAGCACAGGAGAAGGGAATATTTATCATCCCAGAGGCCACATTCCCTTCTGGACAACACACAAGCAGTGGTACCTCTGTTTTCAAACGTAATCCATTCCAGAAGACCATTCGATTTCTGAAATGTTTGAAAACCGAAACTCAATAGCCGACAGCTAGGCATTAGGATCTTCGCACTCAGCAGAAGCCGCGTTTCCTAGTTTGACTTCTGAGGCGTGCGTGTTCGAAAACCAAAGCATTTACTTCCAGGGTTTATGGCGTTCGAGTTCCGAAACGTTCATCAACGGAGACGTTCAAAAACTGAGGTACCACTGTATCAGTGGCTGGGTACGGGCAGGAAATGTAAAGGTTGCCTTGGTACAATAGCCTACTTTCACTTTCTACACACAATCTCACAATATTATAATCTAATTACTTATGTTGCTTATACAGTAGCTCAAATCCTGCTTGTGAGTTCATCATTCTATAGTATTTCTTTAAATAGTCTGAAAACGGCATCCATTCTTCCATAAAACACTCATCATTAGATTCTCTTAATTTTGCTGTAAATTTGACTGTTCTGCATAGTCCATTATCTAACTTATCCATGAAAAAAGTGCTTTCTTCGTAGCAGCAATCTTTGGTGGTGCCGCAAATTGTGGATTTTGGGGTGCCATGCCTGAAAAAACAAACACTGCGATCCGAATCTCTCGTGGGTGACATGACTTGTGCAGGAGTGTGGTCCCAGAAGCTGGCACCCCAGTTTTAGTCCACTTTCTATTGGAGGTTGTGGCATCATTCAGAAGGTCTACTGCAGGCATAGGCAAACTCGGTCCTCTAGATTTTTGGGGACTACAACTCCCATGATTCTTAGCTAGCAGGACCAGTGGTCAAGGATGATAGGAATTGTAGTCCCAAAACATCTGGAGGGTTGAGTTTGCCTATGCCTCGTCTACTGTTTTAAATATTCATATTGATTTTGAACTGTATGGAATTCTATTCTTTAATTCTATGGTATAAAAACTGTGATGCGATAAAAGAAATAAAAGAAGCACAGTGCACAATTCAGCACAGTGCACAATTTTTGTCAGCATTAAGTGTAATTTTATACTCACACTTAGGAAAACAAAATCATCCATTTCTTCAGTTTCCTTTAAGATCGCCTCCAACGTGTCCTTTGCTGTATCAACATATTCTTGAAAATTAACCATCTGTTCATAAAGATAGTCCATTTTTGTATTCTTTACTTCCTCAAAACTCTGCTGCTGTCTGTCATGGTGCCCTATCACAGTCTTGATGATGCTTTCATTTTGCTCATCCAAAAGCTGCTCCTTTTCCTTACAGTTTTCCTAGAGGTTAAAAAAAAAATCTAGATGTTGGGGGAAAATAAAATTCATTGGTGAATTTTCCCCCTGAGCACTGGAGGTTTCAAGGCCACTTCTCCCTGCTTAGATTGTTCAGTGATGACTAGCAACAGCTTTCCATGAGGTTCACAAAGGGAGTATCTTTTAGTTCAGCCCAGAAACTATACAGGGGTTGAAAGGGAAATCACACAGTGATGTCAGGATGATTGACAAGTATTTGGGGCCCGCCAAGGGTGGGAGAATCCAGGATCTGGCCCATTGGTCAGATCCAGTTCCCTACCCCTGCCTTATTTGTTAAGTAAGTTGTATAAGGTAAAACAGGTAAAGGTAAAGGACCCCTGACAGTTAAGTCCAGTCACGGACGACTCTGGGGTTGCGGTGCTCATTTCGCATTACTGGCCGAGGGAGCAAGCGTACAGCTTCCGGGTCATGTGGCCAGCATGACTAAGCTACTTCTGGCGAACCAGAGCAATGCACTGGAAACGCCATTTACCTTCCCGCTGGAGCAGTACCTATTTGTCTTCTTGCACTTTGACGTGCTTTTGAACTGCTAGGTTGGCAGGAGCTGGGACCAAGCAACGGGAGCTCACCCCGTCACAGGGATTCGAACTGCTGACCTTCCGATCGGCAAGCCCTAGGTTCAGTGGTTTACATCACAGAGCCACCCGCGTCCTGTTTTGTATAAGGTAGGGTTGTCATATGTTCAGAATTTCCTGGCCATAGCTGGGATTAGGCAGTTGGAAACAGTGTCCAGGTGGAAATCACTTAAAAGAAGCTCAAAAACTGAAAAAGCTCAACAACTTTTGTGTCCAGTGTTTTGTCAACCCTATGTAAGGTATATGAGCTATTGTTCTGAATGCTTCCTTTATAGAGTAGAGCAGCTTTCTCCAACCTGGGGTCCACTGGATGTTTTGGAATATAACTCCTTAACTGTACTAGCTAGGGGTCTAGGGCTGATGGGAGACGGAATCTGAAGCGTCTGAAAAGCAATAGGTTGGGGAAGGCTGGAGAAGAGCTAACTATTCCAATGTCATTTCTACCGTGATGTAAAGTGGTTCAGAATTAAACTTCAGAACACATTTGCTTTAATCATTTTTTTAAGGCTTCAAAATTGTAGGGAGGGGGTTAACTCAGGGAGGCACAGAAGAAGGACAGGACCGAGTGTCTGGCACACCAGCAGTGGCATCTCTAGGCCATATTGTGTCATTTGTGCACTGACTGTTCAATCCACCACTCCATGTTCCCATCCAGGTCAGTAATGAAAAGTTAAGAGCTATAGGCAGTGGTTTTTTTCTATTAAAAAAAAAAGTTTAGGGTACTCTCATTTTCCTATTCATATTGAAATACTGCCCCTCAATGAGACCAAACTTAGATTCACAAAATGTTTAGGGGTGTCCGTACCCCTGCACTACCCCAGAAAAAAGCACTGGCTATAGGTTCAATGGCAGAGTACATGCTTTGCTTGCTGAAGGTCCCAGATTCATTCAGTCCCTGGCTTGCCCAACTGAGTAGATCTCAGGGACTAGGCAGGACTTGGAAGATCTGCGTCTGAGACCATGAAGAGTCCATGGAGAGCCTGCTGCCAGTCAATGTAGAACTAATTGTCTGATTAAGAAAAGTTGAACTAATGGTCTGAGAAAGGAAGGAAGGAAGGAAGGAAGGAAGGAAGGAAGGAAGGAAGGAAAGGAGGTGGCAAAGTGAGAGAGTGATGGGGAGGGACAGAGGAGAGGAAGGGCATGACAGAATCAGAAAAGTGTATGGTTAATAAAAAAAGGGAGAGAAAAAAGATGGCCACACTCACTTTCAGTTCCTGCCCTGCCCACTGATTTCATGTAGCTCTCAAGAGATTAGACCTGAGAGAATGAAACGCTTGGCAGGTGAGAGAAAAATCACCCACCCTTGGGCTAAAAGATTGATGGTTGACTTGAACCCTTCAGTAGTTTTATATATTTATTTGAAAACTGCTTAATATTTTAAAAATGTCTAAGCGATATAAGTCACCTCTTCTGTAGAAAGAAAATGTTATGTTCATATCGTGGCCCATCCAGTTGAATAATAGTTTTTTTAAAAATCTCAACAAATAAATTCTCAACAAATGAGAAGGAAGGCAGATGCCACACACTTACCTCGAGAGAATTAAACAGAGCCTCAATCTCACTGACAAACCCCTCGATCTTCAAAGATCTTTCTTGCAAAACATCTAGGAATCCATCCAATTGGCTCTGAAATATTAAAGTTTCACAGCCATCTAAATAAAGTGGTCAGGAAGTTGCGAGATGGTGCTATTATATTTTACATAAAAACTAAACCAAAACAAAATGTTTAATCTCAGAATGCACCCTATGGCTCAGTGTTTCATTGATATACTGCAAGGATCAGGCCCATTGTCCTGGTAGTGTCCCACTGACAATAATTCCCCAAATCCCCACCTCTGGGGATTACTGTCCCCAGAGGGGTCTTGGGGACACTTGATGAGGTTGTACCAGAACAAAAAAAACACTGCAGGATAAGGAAAATCATACAAATAACTGTGATTAAGCCAGCCAATAAGTATCATAAAAGATTAAATAACTTGGAATGTACTATGGGGGTTTCTTCATTTTTCCTTTCTTTATGAAGCTTGAAAGTTTTCATAGATTTAAGCAGTAAACTGATTAATCTACTAAATCTTTAGCTGATGAATTAATTGTCTTTAGAGGGGTGAGACTGGCAGGCAGACTTTAAAAAACCCACCTGTCTTGGCTTTGGGATATTACTTAGGTAGGGAATGGAAAATAAACTATTAAAGATGGCCTCTCCTTCTAGCAACAAGAGATTGTTAATTCAATTACGAATTCAATCTCTAGCAACAAGAGATTGTTAATTCAATTACGAACTTCAGGCTGAAGTTCAGGCAATACACAGTTTTTAATAAATGGAATCAATTAAGCAAGCAGTTCATTTAAGAACGTAAGGTGAGACCTGCTAGATCAGTTCAAAGGCCCACCCAGTGGCGCATTCTGTTCTTACAGTGGTCAACCACATGCCTATGGGAAGCCCAAACATGGAACCTCAGCCACAACAGCACTTTCCCCACTTGCATACCTGCCAAGTGCCCCAGGGAAAAAAACGGGACATCCTATTTTTTCATGCAAGATCACGGTGGCCATTTGGGGTCCAGCAATCTTGCACTGAAAAAAAAATCCCAGTTTTTTTGGGCTGCATTTTTGGGTGCAGGGCAAGAGCTAGGTGTGGGTCACATGACTTGCCCAGGCACACATCCTGGAAGACACCTATCCCAGTTTGGGGTCTCCAAAAGTTAGACGGTATGCACTTGTGATTCCCAGCAGCTTGTGTTCAGAAGCATAGGCTACTGATCTAAATAAAAAGGCTTTCTTATTACAAACTAAGGACAGGATCCCCAAAGGCCTTCAAACCAGTAAAATAATCTTCATTAAATGATATCTAAGTGACTAACAGCCTGGTTTTTTTTTAACCTGCTTTCTTTCCTGTGATTCTGATGCTGTTTCTCAAAAGCTGCCCAGGATTTGGTTCTTGAGATAATAGAGACAGCACTCCTTGACCTTCCTTTGGCACACTTGGCCATCTGTTCAAAAGCAGTTTGTGTTTTCATAAACACTCTTGACTTTAATCAGATCCCTCTATATGCCTAAAAAGGAAGATTAAAGGAAGGCTGGAAATTAGCATCACCTGTGAATTATAAAATGCACAACAAACTATATTGTGTGCATAAATAGGGGGAAATCATTCTTCACTTCCAAGGTGAATGTGTTTTTTGCGGGAGAGAAATGTTTAATTCCGTGCGCCCCCCAATAGCCACCATCAATAGCTTATCGTACTGAGCATATTGCATAGCTGATGAAAGCTGAAGCAGTGAGAGTTCTGTTGTCTGAGCACCAAAGAACTCAGTAACATGCGGACAGTGGGAATATGACACAGTGGTCAAGGATCGAAAGCCAACTTTTTCCTGGTGAAGCAGATCACATGAAGGCTAGATTTCATTCCTGGCTCCCTCTCCAAGTTGCAGAGCCAGGGGGTGATGTCATGGGACATGCTCAAGTCCTTTTACTTTGAAGAAACTACTCTAGGGAATGAAATGGAGGCATGTGACTTCTTTGATATTCTTAGCAACTGCTTATCTTTCACAGTTGTAGTATGATTCTCTATATACTGAGGAGTCGCTATTAAAAATCAATGGGAATTTTGCTATGTACATCAATGGATTTTACCCTTTAAAAAGCAAAAAAAGCAAAAAACGCTTCACTGGAGTCAAACGTCATGAAAGTGCATGTTAGAAATCTTGCCAGGCAAGCCATTCTTTTTTTCAGCCTCTATCCCTCATCTGTAAAATGTACATACTAATGCTATCCTGCCTACATTCTGCTCTTGAAAGCCCCCTCAGTTTCAAATGTGATTTTCCATGCAGAATAGGGCCCTGCTGCTGAATCAGTGCTGGTGCAAAGACCCCCTTGGGACTGCATGAGTAATTGTGCTGTTATTTGGATACTAATCAATGGCTTTTTAAATAGGGAAACTCAAGATCTGGTTAATCGGAGGAGGCATCACATTGAAGTCTGTATATTAGAGAAAACCAACCAGTTACCTAGATTCAGGAGGACCAACAAGGAATCAAAGTGCTTATTTACTGCAGAACTAGGCAGAACCACCACACCATTAGGCAGAATAATACAAACATCTTAGGCAACTCATGCTGGGGTGGAGTGGTGTTAGCAGCCGCACACACTTTCCCCGGCACTGTACATAAGTACAGTGGAGGATGCTGCCCAATCACCAGTGCTGAAGGAAGACTCAATGTCCCACCTGGTTGGATTATGGGTGTAGAATGGTGGGGAGGGGAGTGCCATCTTTTCCTTCTGCTCAGTCTTGGACCAGTTCTGCAAATATGACTTTAAAATTCCAAACTAAGGGCCAAAGTAGATGCAATGCAGGAAAGCCATCACTGGATCACCCAGCTAATTTTGACTAATTCTGATCAGAATGGAGGTCCTGGCACAAGGGGTGTTTTTTAGTATTTGCATTCTTTCCAGCCGGAAAAAAAGAGGTGACCACTCCCACACAAGGGGCTAAGAATATAGTTTAATTGTGAAAACACTTTCATTAATGCTGTTGCGCCTGGTGTGTTTCCAAGCAGAATTGCTCTTCCTCAGAGACAACTGTGAGACAAATTAAACACGATGGGTGATATCCAGTGTTGGTCATAATCAAAGTAGATCCATTGAAAATCAATGGCCTTAATCTTAGCCTGTTTATGACTAACATTGGATGTCACCAAATACAATCTGCCTAGATTAGGTCACTAACCTTTACTGGCTTGCCTGACCCTGCAATGTATATCTTATATTGTCCAGTGAAGCATCCCCAGTTAAGCATCAGTTTCAATGAGAACACAGGGCTGTAATTCCAAAAATGTTAATTGCTTACCTTCAATTCAGTCACAGCTGTATCCAAGTTTGTCACAGTGTGCTCTTTATGCTCCCCAGAAAGCTTGTCCTCAGCAGAGATGGGACATTTACACTGGCGGCAATAACTATCTAACAGTTCATGATCTGATTCTTTCTCTAGGACTTCAGTTTCTGGAACATTTCTTGGTAGTTTGTCTAGACCCATCAACTGAAATTCTTCTTCCTCAGCATACGTATTTGCTTCTCTTTCATTCACAAATTCATAACTATCACTAATGCGGTCTGAGGATTTTCTGTCATCAAACAGCAGCTCTTCATGAACCACTTCTGATGATGTTTCTTCCTCAAAGACATCATCTCGACTAACCATTTCGTAGTCCATGAGCTCAGCTAGATCTTCATCAATGTCACTGGACTCTTCCTCTTTAATTGGATATAATGGATAGGTATCAAAATCATGTGACAACAGAGAGTAGTCCAGTTCCCCAAAAGGTTTGTCAGATATTGCTTCAGGCAGTGGTTGGTATGCTGCTTCTCTGCTTGGACTCAGTTAGATCACCCACAATATTTTCTCCAACTCTTTTTTCAGATATTTGTCCCTCAGTGTCCCCACATAGAGTAAGTTTATGGTCTAAAGGTTGTGCATCCTGTGCTATTAACTGGTCTTCTGGTTGTCCCTCACTTTGCCAGGGAGTGCTAACATGGTGGAATGCTGCATGAGATTGTGTGCTTTCTTCAACAGGTTTTGGGACAACCACATTATCCATTTCATGAGCATCTGTTATTTCAGATTGCTGGTTTTGGCCAACTGCAAAACAAGCAACTTCCTCTGATTCATCTTGCACAGATGTTGCATTTTCAAAGACACTTGCTGCATAATCAAGTATTGGACAAGACTCCTCATCGCTCGTTTCTTCTGGTAATGCTTGGCCTGTTTCTTCAGGCAAGGATTCTTCTGCACTTCTTTGACTGCTGTCATCATTACTTGCACCTGAGCCAAAGAGCCCACTTCCAAAAGGAACTGCAGTGTGTGGGCTGGCAAGTTTCAACTTTTATGTCACCCATGATCTCAACTGGCCTGTCTATCAATGCATCGTTCAACCCCTCCAGAATTCCTTTTGGAGACAAGTCCTCTGTTTCTGCATGTGTTTCAGCTAGAATGTAAACAGGCTGAGGCTCCTTGTCATCTAATTCATAGTCACCTTTTGAAACTCTTGCTTGCTTTAAGGCTTTTACATTCCTAGGCTCATCTTTTAGAACCTGTTCCTTCTGGGATTCTTCCAAATTTGGACCATCAGCTTTAGAAACGTCCCTTTCAAAGCCCAATGATTTCTCTTCTCTTCTCTGACTGAGTTCCTCATTACTTGCACCTGAACCATAGGAGCCCACTTCCAAAAAGAATTCCACTTGTGGGCTGACCATTTCCAACTTTTATGTCACTCATGATCTCAGCTGGTCTATCTACCAATGTGTCATCCAACTGTTCCACCATTCCTCTTGGTGACGAGACCTCCGTTTCAGCATGTGCTTCAGTTAGAATGTGAAGAGACTGAGGCTTCTTTTCACTTGGTTCATCTGCACATTTTGAAACTCTTTGTAGGGTTACAGCTTGTTCATTAATAGCTTTATCTTTTAGAACTTGTTTCTTCTGGGATTCTTCCAAAGTTGGAGTGTCATCTTTAGAAACATCCCTTTCAAAGCACATTCCAGTACCATCCTCTCGAGTAGGGCCTCTGATGTGAAAGGATAAGTCAGGATTCTCAGTCTCTTCATTTGATGGATATTTGTGGCTATCTTCCTTAGGTTTTTCCACAGCTTCTTCATAGAGATCTTTATATAAAAATGCCAAAGTAGGTGGCACCTCAAGAAGCTCAGGATTGACTGTAGTGGCAGGCAAAGAAATTAATGGAGATGAGATAGCACATCTTTTTGTGTGTTAAATAGGGGTTCACCTGCTAAATTAAGCTTATCCTCTGTGTTTTCATCCTTTTCCCTAACAGCATCAATTATTTCACCTTTGATTAATATTGTTGAAGGGTCTTCATGACTAGCTGTTGTCTTTTCTTTCTCGGCCATTCTATTGAAGCCTTCATCCAAGTCTCTTTCTAGTGAAGAAAACTCTAAAATATTTTTTGTGTCTGCAGTTGGAAGTGTTGCAGAATTTTCTATGGTAACTTCAAATTGCCTCTGTACTTCCTCAAAAGACTGTTCCTTTCCTGTCTGGATGAAGCAGGTCTCATCAACGACAGTATACTTTTCAATGTGATCTATGCCGTTATCATTTATACCACCATCTTCATTGCTTTCTTGAACAATAGAAACTTCCTTTTTTGTTTCTACACTTTCCTGGACCCCCTTTTCCTTGACAAGTTCATTTGATTTGCTTTCCTTATTTTCATGATTGTCCTCTTCTATGCCTTCTATGGTTTTTACACTTATTTTGCACCTTGAAAATTCCTGGTCAACAGACATATCTCCAGCATCATGGAATGGTTTTCTTTTCTGCAATGCAGCTGTTTCCAGGTGTTCTAATCTCTCCAGCATATGCTTCTCTTCTTCTTTATCAGCTGAAGAATTGAGTGGACCAGCATGAATATTCACTACCTTGTTACCTTCAGAATTCTCTTTTCCTCGACCAAGTTCAGCAGCAGATATGGCTTTCTCCCTCAGTTTTTCGTGATCTTTTAATTCCTTTTCAGGCTCTTTCAAAGTTATCTCTGCACTAGGCAAACACTTGATTTCTTCTGTTTTCAAAAAGTCTCCCGCACTAATTTGTATTGTCTTGTTGTCAGTCATATGTGAGTCTGCAGAAGATACTGATGAATGCAAGTTGTGTGTTAAAATAGCATTTATGGGCTCTGGTATTACAGCATCAGAAGGCTCATTTGGAATTAAATTAGGTAGCGTAGGAGTCTCAGAAATATTTCCCCTTTCATCTCGATAAGTAACATCTGCTTCAGGTTTACTAGCAAACTGTTCCACTTCAAAATGTGTTGTAGGAAGCTCAGTTTCTTCCTTAATAGTTACATTTGTCTCAGGAGAGCTAGCTGAAATGCTTTCTGATCTTTCTATTAACAAATCAGCTTCCTTGAAAGGAGGCTGACTGTCTAGATTCTCTTTTTCTGAGGTCAAAGTAGTATGTATTTCCTTTGCCTCAGCAAGGAGAAAGGCTGCAAAAGACAAGGGTTCTTCTGGCATCACGTTAGCTACTTCAGGAGGACGCTTGGTCTCCTGTTCCTCAACTTCTGCCATTAGATCCAGTGAAGCAGAGCTGGATTGATCCAATACAAATGCTGGTGAGACTGATGCTGGTTGTGAACGAACTTCCTGCTCCTCTGCTTTCTCATTGAGAAGAGATGCATCTGGTGGTGGCTCTGCTGGGAATTGTGTTTCTGTGGAATAAGATGAGCCTAAATGTTCCAGGTCCAGTGATGCAGTTACCAGTGGATGCTGCACTTCCTCATTTTGCTGTACTGACAAAGCAGACTGTTTGCATTCTAACTTGACAGCTTCAGTCCTTGGTGCCTGGATTTCTTGCTCCATAACTGCATCCGTCAGCTCTGATAACTTAGAAACTCCAGAATCCACTTCTGCAGTTTTGTAAAAGTAGCCCTGACCTTCCTGTGATCCTGTCTCACCAGGAAGCTGTGATGAATCTTGAACAGCTGCAGAAGAGTAAGGCTGAGCCCTTTCCATCTGGGATTCTTTTACTGACTGCAGTGAATGTAGGTGTTCCAACTCCTGTGGTAGGACAGGTGACTTTAGAGGAGCATCTTCCTCCATTATCAGTTCAGTGCCTAAAATTACTGTTCCTTGGTTTTCTCTTTCTCCCTTGTGATGCAATATTTCTTCATGTACAGATGGTACAATGGAAGGTGAATATAGGGGAGTTTCTTGCTTCTGGATCTCTTCAGTAGAATTCAGCAAGGTCAAATCTTCTAGCTCTGATTGTGCTGTTTTGGGGCAATGCAGCTCAATGTCCTGGCTCCTTGCTTCGGGCTCTGCTGCAACAAGCAAATGAGACTGACCACCTTGCACATCTGCTCCTCCAGCATCCAGATGTTTTGACTCTTCCCTCAGAAGTGAATGAGACTGATCTTGGTTCTCTTCTTCAGCAGCAGCATATGATGAAATTACTTCCTTAGAAAGTTGTTCTGAGGAAGGAGGGGCTATTTCCTTTACTTCCTCAGAAACAAAAGCTTCTGGAATGGAATTTGATTCCTTTGGCGTCATCTTTGTGTCCACAGGTGACACAAGTGGCTCTCCCTTGGCTTCACTAATGAGGAAGGCTGCAAAGGACAGTGACTCATCTGGCACCATTTTTGGAGTTTCAGGAAAGGGGATTTCGTTTTCTTCTATCTTGGCTTTATCCTCAAGAACTGAGGAAGAGTAGCTTGGCTGCTCATTTAATGCATTTAATGCCTCATTTAATGCATCAGATAAATAGCTTTGGCTCTCCTGTATTTCTGAACCAGCAATAGGATATCCCAATTCAGGTGTTGGAGTTAAGAGTGGATAAAATTCAGATTCTTCTCTTTCTGATGAGACGAGGTGTTCATCTTCTGATTCTGGAGACACAAACTTGTGTGACTGAAGGTTTCCTTCCTCTGTGTTCTGAGCTGGGAAAGGTGCCTCTAAACACTTTTCTGATTCAGATACTATATGTGACACTTTCAGATAGCCTTGTTCCATTTCTGCAGTGACAGCTTGAATAGCCTGATATGTAACCTCTTTCAATACTGGTTCTGTAGTGTCGCATTTCTCTGCTTCAACCTCAGTGTATGGTATACTTAAAGAACCAGATTCAAGGGCTGCTGCTGCTGCTGCTGCTATACACTGGTCTTCCTGTGGTTCTGTCAAATAAACCGACTGGGATAAATCTTGTCCAGTTGCAGATAAATGAGGCTGGATCTCATTGACCTCCATTTCCTCCACTGACTGCAGTTTACTGACTGATTCCATTGGAAGAACTGTATGTGATAACTGATGAGTTGTTTGCTCAATCTCTGACTCCATCCTCCCTTGTTTTCCTGGCATGAATACAGGATGCAGTGGAGGCTCAGTGATGGATTTGTCAGGATGCCTCTCTTTCTTATCTGCATCATCAACAGAATGCAATGCAGTTGCTTTTTCTAATAGAAATGATGCAGAGGAATCCTGTTTAATGCTCTGCATTGTTGATTCACATTCAGCTGAATGTTCTGGTTCAAACTGTGTGGTTGCAAATAAAGGAAACCAACCATCTTGATGGCCTTCCTCGTCCTGGTCCTCAGAACTCAGCTTTGCACCTGAAGGTGGGCATTGCTGGTTTTCTTCTTTTGCTGCTTCTTGGGGTAGAACAGATGCTTTACTTGGAGGTTCTACAGATAAAGGCGAAACCAGCTGAGTTGTTTTCCTATCTATGGCAACATCCGGCTCTCTTGAAATAGACACTGATTCTTCTGATGGAACGTCTGTGGGAGACAAGGAATGGAATTCTACTTTTGTTACTTCAGCCGTTTGGAAGGTGGCAGTGGGAAGTGATATTTCTGCTGTTTCAGCAGCTGTCTCAGGAGAACAAGGCAGGCTGTCTTTTTTCTCAATTTTCTCTGTTGGGTAGGGTAAAACAGAGCATAGCTGTTCTGAAAACAGTGTTACAGTTTCTAGCGAAGGCTGCCGAGTCTCCAGCATTTCTACCTTCTCAGCAGATGAAACAGATGACAGTTGCTCTGAAGAGTTGAGTGCTTCAGCAGGAGAGCTTGCACTGACTTCTTTACCTTTGAGGTGCAGTTCAAATCCCTGTGTTGCCTTTATAGGTTCAGAGATGACTGGATGTTCCCTTTCTGACTGTGCACATGCTAGAGAGTGTTGCTGGATTTCCTCTCTCTGTGCTTCAGGAATAGGGAGTGAAGACTCCAGCCACTGAGATCCTGGCTCTGCTGTCTGATTTTTAATTTCACTTGAGTGCAGTGCATCTGACTGTTCTGGCTGTAGTGATGCAGTCACAGATATCTGTGTCTCAACAGCTTCCTTTGCCAAATCTGGTTCCAGGTGCTCTTCTTCTCTTTTCTCAACTTCACCCATAAAGTATGTGGGCTGTGAAAGTCCAATATGTTCCTCTGCAACTTCACAGGGATCACTCTGAGATTCCTGTGTTTCTATTCTGCTAGCTGCAGAAGATAAATTGGGTGCAGTTTCAGCTTCCCCAACTTCCCATTCTGTCAACGAATACATCAAATGTGCAGGCTCTGCTGGCAAAAGTGTGGTTGGTTGCTCCTGCACCTCTTCTTTCTTTGAATATTCCACCTCCAGCTGTTTCGTTTCTTGCTTTTCTCTTTCACTAACTGGAGGAGGTAATTTTGCCTGCTCAGGCACAGGCTCTGCGGGTTCAGGTGAGCAAATAGGGATGTCTTGCTTCCCTGCCTCTTCAGCAGAATGCAACAAGCCTGAATCTTTGATCTCAAATTGTGAAGGGATTGTGAAGCCAATATCTGGGTTTCTGATTTCAGTAAAAAGAGAATCTCGGGACTCATACTGCTCAGCAGCAATGTTATTTGGGTACTGCACATCCTGAGCTGCAGATTCTGATAGCTTAGAGAAAGTTGAGTCATCCTGATTCTCTGCTTCATTAGCAGGCTGGGAAAGGGGTTTGGTAGAAACAAATGGAGGAGGCTGTATTTCCTCCGCCACCGCCTCCTCCTCCTCCTCTGTTTCAACACAGAGGCTGGGCAACTTTTCTGACACAGTATTTGCTGTAGTAGAAAGCTGAGATTGCTTTCCCCTTTTCTCCATTCTGTCATGACGATCTGGTGAAGCAAACCTTGCCACTTCTGGGGCTGTCATTCGCGTGGCAGGGGAATGTGATTCAGTGTCCAGCTTCTTTGCTTTGTCGGTATAGAGCGGTGAAGTTGGTGGTACCATTTTGGAAGCCTTATCCAGAGGTTCAGGCAGAAAAGATCGCCGCACTTGCTCATCTCTGTTACGGGGAACAGACTTTGCAAGCATTGTCTTCATCTGCTTGAGATGCAGGATTTCCTTCTGGTCATTCTTAATGGTGGCTTGTTGTTCAAGATGCTTTAAAGATGCCTGGAACATGGCTTGCCTGGTGAATTTTTTGGGTGGTTCTCTTGGCTTCCTGATTACAACAACTGTAGGTGGAGGCAAATCTATATTGTTCACCCGCCGGAAAATCTTTTTATTTCTTTCTTCCAATGCTGCAGTGAGTAGCTTAATCTTAGCTCTTACCGTTCCTTCGAGGGGCAGCTCTGCCTTTTTCATGAAAACATTTTCTTTTTCTTCTGGCAATGGATCCACCACTTCCTGTGTAATTTGTGCCAAGTAGTTTTTTATCTTTGAAGGTTGCACTTGAAGGGTCCATGACTGTGGATCAGCAGGATCTAATTCTCTTTCCAAAGCTTTTGCTTCTGTTGGCCCTCCAGAAAAGCCACATTTTTCATTGCCTGGGCCCATTTTCTCATTTGGAGACAGGGGCACCTGATATGGTGAGTTCCTTGTTCTTTTCTGTACCATCTTTCCTTCATCCATCAAAGATATAGATTTCCCTGGAGGACCTTCCATGTAGGAGTTTTCCATACTATAAACGCCAGACGTAGCACTAGTTTCTGAGGCTTGGGATGTGGAACATCTACTTGAACTTGTCTCCCACGTCTGCGCACTATCTTCACTATGAATAGTATCCATGGCATCCGATTTTACCTCTTCATGCTGGTTAAAGCTCTTTAAACTGTTAAAAAAATAGATTTTAAGAAACTATAACCTTGTTATTATTATTTTTAAAAAACACAACAGAATCACAGAAGATTAAAATATATCAATTACAAGGGTTTTTTTATTATTTTCTATTACAGCACATTATAGCATTGACTGTAAGTGTCATCTCGTGAAAAATAATTTTCATTTATTCAAGAATAAAAAACCTACACCCTTCCTACTTTCTAAGGAATGCAAGGCAGCTAACAAGTTATAATGCGACAACAATGTATTTTTTTAAAATCCTCCAATTAAACCCCCATAATAAAAAATAAAAACCACAAAACCACAACAACAATTCCAGCAAAGCCAAGCACCAGACAATCAGCTGTCAATCAGGGTTTCCCACACGCATTCAGGTGGCTCCTGTAAGAAGAGGGTGCTGAACTAGATGGGCCATTGGTCTGATCCAGCAGGCCCTTTGGAATAGATGCTGCCTGAAGCCATATAGTGAAACAGGCTGATGCACCTCATTTGTCAAAACACTCCGCAAGAGAATACCCTGGTCAGATTTCCATCAGCTGTGTCTTGTAAGATCAAGGGATTTGGACTAGGGCCTCAGATAATTATCAGAGAATGTTGGGAAGAACACAGGGAAAGAAACTGGCACTGGCAGCCAGAGTACTAGTTGAAGTTTTGGAGCACCTTTGAAGAGCAGCCCAAAATAGAGCATATTATAGTAGTCCAATCTGAGAGTCACTAGGGCATGAACGGTTGGTGCAAGGACTGATTTTCATAGAATTGGAAGGGACCCTGAGGGTTATTAGCAAAGTTGAAAAAGGCACCCCTTGCTACCACTACCTGCACATCCAATAGGGTTGTTGGGTCATGGGCAGCGGCGGAGTATATGCCGGTGCTGCCCATGGCAGGCATATGGGGTGCGTCCCCGAGGAGGGCAGGGTGTGCAGGGTGCCCTCCCATACACCACAGTTCAGGGTAGGAGAGGGGCGGGGAAGCTGCTGTTCACTCTCCCGCTGCTCTCCGCTACTGGGTCAGACATGACATGGCAATGGAGCTACTGCAGCTGGGCGCAAGGCACCAATGCCAAGGAGGGTGGGCGGCAGCATTGCCACTGACCTTCCTGCTCTCTGCCACTGGGTCAAACCTGACCCGGCCATGGCTGAGGAGGGCTGCTCTCTACCGCTGGGTCAGAAGAGCTGCTGCTGCTGGCCGTGAGGTGTGCCGTGACCGAGGAAGGTGGGCAGCAGTGCTACCTTCCCCTTACCTGCTCTTCTCCCCTGTCTCTGTGCCAGGGGAGAACTGTGCCAGGCACAAGCACTACTGTCAAGGCACAGCACCTTCTGGCGCGGAGCCAGGCTCCGATGAAGGAGTCTGCTGTGGGGGGACCTGTTTGCGCCCAGCCACATTTTTAACACACATATTTTTGCCATTTTGTCACACACACCCCTTGGTGAAGACACCCAGGGCGGTCCTCACCCACTACACACCCCTTTCTATGCCACTGGTCACAGGGTACCTGGCCATTCAGGAGGAGGGCAACCCTTTCAAAGGCAGGCTGTAAACCCAAACCTGAATGAGATGTTCCCCTTATCAACATACTCCTGCTTTGCCAGGATTATGGTATATTTCAGCTTCTTCTACCCCATACAGTCCTTTGCAGCTATCAAACAGCCTTTCTACTGCCTCCCCCAGGATCAGATGAAAATGAGCAAAAGCATTTTATCAGC
The DNA here is from genome assembly GCF_009819535.1 of Lacerta agilis. Taxonomy (NCBI): domain Eukaryota; kingdom Metazoa; phylum Chordata; class Lepidosauria; order Squamata; family Lacertidae; genus Lacerta; species Lacerta agilis. The sequence continues at coordinate 26,609,302 of NC_046322.1, forward strand.
ATACTGATGACTCTGCAACCCATGTCTCTGGATTACCTCGCTCAGCAGTTTTATATAGATATTTAACAGCATGGCAGACCAGCCAGAGCATTGCTGTACCCTGTAGTCCACTAACCAATTGTTTAGTATGGTTTTGTATTTCTTAATGTTTTATTTATTGCTTATGACTATTTTTGTTATGTTGTAGTTACGTGTGTTTTTCATGCTTACTAATAAAATTATGTATGTATATATGTTTCTGTGTTGAAACCAGTTTGAACATCAGACTGGAAGGAATAACCCATTTCATCCAAAACCCTAGTAGAACCCTTTAAATATTTTCGAATGTTAGACACTCGGTGGCAGATTTCAAATCAGAAGGGTGAAAAGATGAATTTTTCAATAGAAATATAGTACATCTCACCATAGTGTCTATGTGCCTGCTCACTCTGATATCTAGGCACTAAAAGTTAATGGGCAACTTCAAAGTCCTTGCTCTCCCTTTTTGTGGTTCCTCATCTTTAAACTGGACAGCCCTTCAGACAGAGGACTCCTTCAAAGAGAGAAGTCTGCTCTGTAAAGTAGGGTACAGGGCCACCCTGTAAGATACAGAATATGTGCCTTTCAGAGTTGGATACCTACCTACATTAATCTAAGGTGTTTACATTAAAACATGAAAGCTATGGGAAAATATTAACCAGGAATATTATTAACTAGAAACCAGGCTCTTGTCGCTTGAATAGAGACAAACCATTGTTTTAGACTCTTAAAATTAAACAGGGGAGAAATAAAGGTGAGAGAGAATTCATAAACAAATATGTTGACAGGAACAGTATTTCTGCTGTATTATACACAGAAGTTTCCTGGCTCCTCGTCCCCTGCCTCTCTCCTAGCCCTGCAATATGTACTAGGATAAGAGTTTTTGCTTTTAACTAGAAGAAATATTGACCAGGTACAGTAATAGCAGCAAATCTCCACACTTTTTAATGCAGTGCTCACTGCCAAACAGATTGCCCAGACCTGCTGCAATCGATCAGTGTCTCATGCCTCACTGACATGTCTTCTGTGTTTTATTTTGAATGAAGCAAACCTCCCAGCGTAGGATGATATGAGGCCGGCCAGCTTTGGCTCTGGCAGACAGTCAAGTCCCACCAATTCAGTTGAGCAATTTCCTTCAAAATCAGAACAGCATCCAAGCCAGTGACTGAGCTACATGTGGAAACCAGAGAACTTTAGGGTCACTTGTTTGTTAAGTATTCGTCCTGATTTGCTTGCACCAAGTTTGTAGGAAGGTTATACGGCATCCAAGGTTTATTGAGAATCCATTATGATCTGCTGGTAGGGAGGTTATATAACATCATGTCACACAACTGTTATCCCATGCTTTCCAGTGCATTTTCCTGTCTCTTTCCTTAGTGCAAGAAAGTTAAGATTTATTTGGGGAGTGGATTTGTTGTTCAAGTGCGCCAAATCCACTTAGCATCAGAACATAAGAAGAGCCTGATGGATCAGGCCAATGGCCCATCTAGTCCAGCGTCCTGTTCTCACAGTGAGCAGTCAGGTGCTTATGAGACGCTTGCAAGAAGGATCTGAAAGCAACAGTGCTCTTCCCGATTCCCAGCCACTGCAGTCCTACTGCCTCCTGCCATGAAAGCAGAGCAAAGCCAGTTAGTAGCCATGTGTAGCCTTATCCTCCATGAATCCCCCTTTAAAGCCACCCATGCTGGCAGCCATCACTACATCTTGGGGAGTGAATTCCCAGCACATCTCCTCAGTTGCACCCAGATTACATTTCACCCTGGATCTGATCTCTTGCACCTAACCTTGGCTTGACCTTGACTTTCTGGATGCTTTTTGCTACAGCTTGGCAGCATTATGTGAGAGCCAAAGCCTCCTGTGGATTCTATTGGGATGTGGGCCTGCTCTGAATGGGGGTGTAATCCTTCTGGAGGAAGGGGTACCTAGCTTGGTACTTCTAGATCCATTCCTGTAGCTTGAGACTCAAATAGCCTCGGCGACACTGAGTGTCTTCTCTATCAGCTTTGACTGGTGTCCCAGCTGTGCCCCTCTCTGGACAGGAATAGCCTAGCATCTGCAGTCTATGCTCTGGTAACCTCTGGCTGGATTACTGCAATATGTTGTATGTGGGGCTGCCTTTGAAGATGGTTTGGAAGCTGCAACTGGCGCAGAATTCAGTGGCCAAGTTGTTGACTGGGGAAGGATAACCCGAACATATAACACCAATTCTGGCATGACTGCACTGGTTACCAATTTGGTGCCCAGGCTGAATTCAAAGTGCTGTTTTTGACATATAAAGCCTCACGCAGCTCAGGACCTCAATACCTCAAAGATCACCTCTCCCCACATGAACCAAACTGGACCCTGCAATTGTCATCTAAGGCCCTTTTCCATGTGGCCCCTCCACTGGAGACCCACAGTGTGGCCAGAAGAGAACGGGCCCTTTCTGTGGTGGCTCCCTGCTTGTGGGATGCTGTCCCCATAGAGGCTTACCTGCCAACCTAGCAGTTCGAAAGCATGCCAGTGCAAGTAGATAAATAGGTACCGCTGAGGCAGGAAGGTAAACAGCGTTTCTGTGTGCTCTGGTTTCCATCACGGTGTTTTGTTGCGCCAGAAGTGGTTTAGGTATGCTGGCCACATTGTGGGATGATGTCAGTCAAGTCCAACATTCTAAGGGAGGATCAACTGCCACTTTGTGTCAGTTAGTTTTGGTCTGTTGGTCGGTTAGGCTGCTGCTGCTTAAAGATGTGTTAAGAGGCTCACTAATATAGTTTATATCTTTTGTTTTGTAACCTAAATTTGTACATGAATGAAAGACTCAAACAAGTCAGCAAGCCGTTTGCCGCTGTGCAGGTTTAAATAAGGAAGGTTTAACTCTGCAACTATATTACATAAACATTCCCACACACATGACCCGGAAAACTGTCTGTGGACAAACGATGACTCCCTCAGCCTGAAAGTGAGATGAGCACTGCAACCCCATAGTCGTCTTTGACTGGACTTAACCGTCCAGGGGTCCTTTACCTTGTTGGAAGTTTGAATCTGCCTATGTGCAGCTACTCACAGAAAGCAATTAAGAGTTAGCTGAAGGTCAAGAACCTGCCTGGTAACATGAACCTCAGCAACAGCATTGTAATTGGCTGAGAGTTCCATAAAGGCAAGAGTAACCATGTGTTCAGTGTTAGTGTGTGGTATGGTGGTGATAGGTTGTGAGGAGAGAGAAATAGTGAGAGGAAAGGATTCGTTCCTGTATTTGTTTGTTGTTTTCCTAAGATGCAAGTCTGTGTATAGTTATCTGAGTAAGCTGCTTTTTATTTCAATAAAGCTGTACATAGTTATTCAGTTACTAGTGGCAGTGAGTTCCTGCGTCATCCTGTTTTATTGACACCCTGTGCCAGAAAGCTTCCTGAAGGTCTGCACGTACTCTGCTGTGTCCAACTAGTCCTGGTTGGCACATTTTCGCATCATACCTTTACCTTTTTTTACCTGGCACCATCTCTGTTGTTTTTTAGACACCAGGCAAAAACCTTCAGTGGTTTGGGCTCTTAATTTCAATGGTTTTGAGTGCCTGTGGTCTCTTTTAGTGGGGATATAGTGTAATTTCCTCCTCTCTTCCCCACTATGCAATCTGCACTTTTTAAAAATACTTTTACTTGTGTTTTGACATCATTGCTTTAGAAGCGCTGATCTTGGCAGCTGCCTCCCATAAAATGTAGTTCTGCCCTCAGCACAGCAGCTGGCACAACTGGGTCATAAGTACACTTTGAGTGCTTGAGAGTGAAAGGGCAAGACAACTTCACTTTTCTGCTCTCACATCCCTAATCCAGCTTGGTCTCATGCTAAAGATGAATTTGCAGCTACATTTTTAAAAACCACTAACGCTACAGCCACCCTCACTTCAGGGCGCAGCATAAGAGATCATTTGGGCGAGTTCCCAGAGTCAGGCAACACATTTATCAAGTCACGTTAGTCATTTCCATTAATCACATTCCCATTCTTCTTCAGAAGCCACACACAGAGAGAATCCATTTGGCTAATTAAACTACGTGTAAGTAATGCAAAGCCATTTATCCTTGCTATATTAATCAGTGGCGTAGTGGTACATGCTGAGGTGCAGGAGCCGATCATGACAGCTCCCATAACAACACTGCTAAGGAAAGTCTGCAAATGCAAGCAGTTGTGTTGATCCATTATTGGAGATGTGTATACACACTCCAAAGAGCATCAGGACATATAAGCACCATGCATATCAGGATGGTTGCAACTGTACGCGTAGCTGCCTGGGAGTAAGCGCCATTCAACCCAGAAAGGCTTTGTGCATCAACGAATTATCTTTGGCCCAGATGAAACGCAGCTTTTACCCTTTAATGCAAACCATCTCGTAAAGGACTGTTACCATTGAAATGGCTAGCATGAAGAAATAGGGACCCCATCAAAGAATACGAAATAAGTATCCAGCCTTAACTTAATGGGTTTCCTACAGAAAGGGTAAATGAAGATTTAATGGCTGGGGGAATATGGCCTGGCATTTTGATGTCAATGATATCATGTGGGGACTTGCTACAAGAGGATCCATTACACAATAAAACGTCCATCTGAAAGCACCCCCAGCATGAAATCTACCTTGCCCCAGGGGAATTTTGGGAGAACAAAGCTGAGCTGCAAATTCATCCTCAGGCAATTCTTCGCACAGTGCCATAAATGAGCTACATTATTTCCTACCACAAAACATAGTGGTGGCCTCCAGTGTGGACAGTTTTTAAAGGGGATTAGACAAAACTAGAGGATGTTATCAATAGTTATTCGCCATGCCTATATGCTACCTCCAGTAACAGCAATATGTCTCTGAATACCAGTCACTAAGGAGCGTGAGGAGGACAGAGTTATGACACCCAGGCCCTGATTGTGGGATTCTTATAGGCATCTGGTTAGCTGTTATGGGAAACAGAATGGTGGACAAGATTTGGCTTTGGTCTGGTCCAGCAAGACTCCTCTTATGTTATTCAGGAGGACAGGTGGGCCGAACTGGCACCGCATAATACCTGTTCTGCCTTTGTAAGAACTCGATTGTTTAGTGTGGCAGCACCTGCCCTTTGGAACCCCCTGCCTATTGAGATCAAGCAGGGGCCTTCAGTTGGTGCCTGCTAAAAAGATTCCCAAATGCATAGAAAGTTGAGGTGATTTTAATCTGTTTTGATATTTTAATTTTTGTATGTTTTAAAGTACGGTTGTGAATTTTCCTCGATTTTATTGTTTTGTCTTTTTGTAAACCACTTTGAGGGTTTTTACAATCAGTTTTATAAAACAAACAAACAAATCTATGGCATGACAACTTTAGGGGAACCACTTTTTGCCGCTAGGAGTTTCCCTCTTTTAAAAGCAAGATGTCTTCTTCTTCTTCTTCTATTATTATTATTATTATTATTATTATTATTATTATTATTATTATTATTAAATCTAGGTAGGGCTAACCAGTTGTGCAGGTAAGGCAGTGATCTACTAGCCCCTCCCCCTAGCCAGCATGCTAGCTAGGGCTCTGTCCCCATGGGGGAAGGCTCCAGGGAGAGGAGAAAAGGACAATTCAATAACCAAGTGACAGCAGATCTTGAGCCAAAGCAGCAAGACAAGGCTCCCTATACTACCAAGCCTTCACCCCCAGCAGTTCAGACCTCCCTGGTTTCAGTGTGAGTTTTTGTTTTGCAGTCAAAATGGGCTTATTGCTACGAAGTCCTGAACCAGGAACTAGGAACTGTCATGGTAAACTTTTCTGGCTAGGAATCTTCCTTAACTATATACGTACATCTGCTACTGCTTTTGGAGTGCCCTTTCCATTCATCTATTGGGTGTAGAGCTGAAATCGTCCCATTTTCAGGAGCCCTATGCTATCAGACCAAGCAACAAGCCATGCCTAAAGTACATGAAAACCAAACGGCCTGTAGTCTCCAATCGCAAACTGTGTCACAACCACCACTCATTTCCACACATACACGCCCTGCAAGCAATCGATTATTGAATTAAAGTTCTCCCCCACCTCTCATTGCACCGTGGGTTATGGCGTTTTTAAAAGAACAAATTAAAGGACTCATCCATTTCACTTACACACACCCTGAGAGTAATGGAGATTGATATGCAGTGACGAGCCAGCTCGGAAGGAGCAGGAGGAGATGCCAATCCAACTGGCACAACGCAGGATCTTTAAATAGAAAATGCCTTTTGTACACAGGCCAGGCACTTTCAGAATCACAACCAGCTGCATTCAGAATCATCAGAAAGCTCCCCCTCATCCTTAAAACTTTCATCTCCTTTTTGATGCCGCACTGCATTTGCACAAAGGCACTTCTCCCCGTTTCAGTTTTCCAGAACTTCTTGACAGCCTGTAAGTAGGCTGCAGAGTCTCATTTTTGAAAGGTATTGTACCTGTTCGGCTCATATTCATCCTCCTCTTCATCTTCCATGGAGACGTCAGGTGATCCGTCAGACTCATAGTTGCAGTCGGTCTCCATTTTGTCCCCCAGGTCACTTCCCCGAGCTGTTTATCCCACTCTACTCAATACTCTCCAGGGTTGCCCGAAGCAAACTGTCATCCACAGCAGCTCAGCTCTCCTGACTCAGGAAAGTCTTTAAATAGAACGAAGGAAAGTTGAAACATCAAACCGCTGCTGCCACCTTGGACTGGCCACTGGGTCCTAACACCACCTTGTTTCCAGGGCAAGCAAATAGGTGGCTGGCCTGCAAATTAGTGGCCTTGATCTATCTATGGCTTCCCAGGCCAGAGCTCAGGTAAGCCTAACCACCTGTGGCTCTGAATGCAGATAGATGTCTTTCCCTGCAGCATCCAGACAGTTCAGGAGGCTGTAATCACATTCTCTCTTGCTGGATCAAGACATATTTGTTTCTTATCATATTCACATTACGTTTTCCCTTCGAGGAGTTCAAGATGGTCTCTCCCTTCCTGTTATATCCTCACAAGAAGCCTGTGAGGGAGGTTAGGCTGAGAGTCGGTGACCTGTTCAAGGTCACCCAGTGAGCTATGAATTGCCATTTATACTTTGCATTACGTAAGAACTTTTCGCATGGGCTCTCTTGTCTATATGCAGCACACGCTCTCATAAACACATAAAAGTACAGGGGCACAGGATTCTCGTGAAATGCTACTGTCCAGCCATGGAATCAAGTAACGGAATGAGGTCCATCAGCATCCATGCTTGCTCATTCACTCTTTACCCTTTCCATTTAGTCTCAGTTCTGAGGCGGAAGGACCTCAGCTTAGCTTGCATGCAGGAGGTCCCAAAATCAATCCCAATGTCTCCCCTCAGGGCTGGGAAAATATGAGCTTATCACATGGCAGCAGAACTGAAATTGTTTCTTCTTGCTATCAACTTTGGTTAGTCTATAGATTTATAAGCTGCTGTTAAAAAAATAATAATCAGCTACTCCCAGGGTGATGTACAAAAAGTGACATTCTATCATTACTATTATTATTATTAAACATAAAAGCAATCCAATAACACTCCCCACCCTCCCAGCACATTTTAAAAGGGGCATTATCTTGGGATCATTGCTGAAAATGCTGTCTTGTGTCTATCAACCTAACACCTCCTCCTGATGAGTACTCAAGCAGGGCTTCCACTGAGGCAGAGAGAGAGAGGTGAATCTGAGTGATTCACACCATTGGCACATGCAACCCACTATCAATGCAACATGGAGCCCAGCCACCAAGAAACTGGTGTTAGTGAGTGTGTGTAGCAGTAGCAGCAGCAACAACAACATGTAAACTGTGTCCCAGAACACACTTCTAGCCCATCATATTAAGGCTAGCCATGTAAGTCTAGTGTGCAAGACTAAAAGGTTTAAACCCAAATTTCTTAACATCACTGAGATTGATAAAGCACCTGGAATCAGAGAAAGGATGGAAAATAATACCTTATGAGCAAGAGGCAGACAAATTTACAGGATGGATTCAATATTTTCAGGTGTATAATTTATTTAATGAAGAGAAAAGAAAAAGCAATTTTGAAAATAACAAATCTAAATTCCAAACAGAGATATTGGAGGGAAGTGGGAAATTGTTATCCAAAATGTATAATTATTTATTGGAATGGTACACAAAAGATGAGGAGGTAAAAGAGGTGATGATAAAATGGGCAACAGATGTGGGACATAATATTCAGATGGAAATGTGGGGAAAATTGTGGAACTACCATATAAAACTTACTGCATGCACGATCTTAAAAGAAAACATTATGAAAATCATGTACCATTGGTACTTGACGCCGGTGAGGCTAGCAAAAATGTATAGGAAGAGCAATAAGAAGTGCTGGAAATGTGATTTAAAGGATGGAGACTTTTATCACATGTGGTGGGTATGTGATAAGGTAAAAATATTCTGGGAGGCAATATATAATGAAATGAAAAAAATATTTCAATACACATTCCCAAAAAGACCTGAAGCTTTTTTGCTTGGATTGGTAGGGGATGAGATTGAGAGGAGAGATCAAAGACTTTTCTTATATGCCACCACAGCAGCGAGAATTTTGCTAGCACAGAATTGGAAATTGGCGAATTTACCAACGGTAGCAGATTGGAGAAAGAAACTTTTAGAATATTCGGAATTGGCAAGATTAACTGGCAGAATAAGAAACCAAAGAGATCAGCAGTTCCAATTAGACTGGAGTAAATTTTTGGAATATTTAAAAGATGGTAAAAATGTGTAAACACTTACAGGTGTGGTGAAATACTTGCACAGCAACAGAGAGAATAATGATTGAGGGTGGTAATACCAGGGTGTGAACAATTAGGTGAAATTGAGAGAAAGCGGAAGAATGATGTAACCTAGAAAACTAATGCAGAGATGGAAGGAAGTCTGAAAACTCGGCGGAGTTTAAACTATAATGTAAAGTGTATAAATGTGACAAAAGTGTATTTATTTTTCATTTTTCGTTTTGTTTTTATGGTGCAAAATAAAAATATTTTTAAAAGGGGGCGGGGATTGATAAAGCACTCTTCACAATACTACCAGGCTACACAATAAGAGCCGAGAAGCGGGTTGAAAGAAAAAAGGTGAAATATACAAAAGATAGCTTTATTTTCAATACAGAAACTTTATTCCACTTGACACAATAAAAATATTAAACTTAGGGGGAAAAGGAAGTTCGACATCAGTGAAAAGTAAACATTTGTTGACATATGAATTGGTCTGCAATAAATATAAGAGGCACAAATTGTGCAACAGCAGATCTAAAAGAAGTCCCATACTTCTTGGAAAAAAAGTTAAAATTTAAGTTTTCTTAAATCCTGATTTATATAGCAGCTGACCAACATACAAATATTTACACAAAAATAGAAACAAATTAAAACAACAACAACTTGGCTTATCGTAGCAGCTATTTTTAGCAGTTGTCACTACTTTATATATATGGAAAGAAAACAGTAGGAGAGGGCTCAACTCATGGCGGCTCCACAATTTACAACAGAGCAGTGGGATGGGTGTATGAGGAAGTGGAAAGAATGTATGCTTCCTTACACTGCTGTTGTGGCGCAGGAAACTGGGGAGGGGGTTATACAAGCCACGGTACCATCTTTGTAGGATCCATATATCACAATGGAAGTGCAGCTAAGAGGAAGCACAATTCTCCCTTGCATTTCCTTTCCCTCTGCTTCACTGTAATGTTCAATGCCAACCTCAGTCTGCAGTGAGCATCAAGCAACATAGAGCAGTCTGCCATAAAAAAATCTTACCTGCAGTGCCTGTACATCAAGTAGGAACACAGAGCCCACTGGCCATTCCTAATGGCAGGCAAACTGCCTGACAATATCCTGATTTTTTGCAGCCCCAAAGGTGGCTGCAAAACACACAAAATGCTTTTCAAACCCGAGGGGCTGCCATACATGGATGGCAGGCTGCATTCAGCTCAGCATGTCACACATTATGCAAGCCTAACAGATGATTCAACTGCCTTGAAGTTATTCTGCTGCTTTAAAATTCCAGTAAAGAATACAATCCCCAGAAATTCTCGCTGAGGTGGCAAACCTGCTCCGTGAGTTGTGCCACTTCAGACTGCAGGTGGAGGGCTCACAACTTGAATAGGCTCTTCCATTTAACTAAATTCCTTCCACACAGGAAGCTGCAAGTCAGGAAAGGTTTTAGCCTGGCCTCCTCCCACCCAGCACCTGGTTTTCAATGTGGAAGGGAATTCTGTTCTATGGAGGAGTATTCAGTCCTACGCAATCTAAAGTAGCACAAGCCAAATACATTTGCGAGGTCATTGAGAATTAGGCCAGATCAGCAGCATCATTTAGGGTGTAGTTGTTATTTTTCTTTAAAAGTTGCTGTTTCTTATTACAAGCTTATTAAAAGCTGAAAAGAGCCAAGGAGAGCCAAAGTGCATATTGCATTTTGCAGCTGTAAAGCAGGAGCTACTCTCTCTCGAAAGGAAATGTGCACAGTATGCTATACTTTAAAGTCACGGCCTGACTGTCATACATTTCATCTTTACATTTCAATATTCCATGTGGCTGAGTCAAACCACTACAACGTAAGTTAACAGTAAATCAAACTCCCAACAGATTTGCAAAATTAGTATTACAGCAGTCTCTTTATTGGTCACTGATTCAATATGTTTCGGAAAGCCAGTCTTCAAATTGTTAATGCATTTCATGAAGGTTGTATTTAATTCTTACAAAAGTTCCCTTAACAAAATCTTGAAAGAAAAATCTCCTCTTTAAAAATAAGATCAGTGGGAAGGGAGGGAAAAAAATGCATCCCGGGGTTTCAGTAATGTCTTTTGTGTATTTCAGAATGGTGCACTTAAGGAGAAGGAAGCCAATTATCTTTTCTGTAGAGTTGCTCTTAAAGGTAGTACACAGTTCAAGTCCCTCCTGTCTCTCAATCTCTGCCATGACTATGAAACAAAACAACATGCAAGAATGAACATACTGAAACATACTAAAGGGAAAAAACCAAAATTAGTAATATTCACAATCAAAGTAAGTACAGTGCAAGGGGTTGGGTGTGCCATAAGAATTTCTGACACTCTTGAAGAGCGTATCATTGCAAGGTTATTTCCTCAAACCACATCTACCTGCCCCACACCGGACAGCATATGGACATCAAGTGTGGGATGGGAAGAGACACAGCTGTCTTAGTGGGCACTCTGACTGTTTCATGGCAAACAAGACTTGCTGTCAGTGCTGATCAGCTGACTAGTGGTGACAGCAAGCCCTGGTACGATTGGCTGTGCTGCAAAAGTTTGCAAATGGATGTGCTCGTTCAGTCCAGAACTGAGATGGCCCTTGTGGTCTCTTCCAACTCTATGATTCTATGATTATATGAGATCCAGCTCCAAGGGCCTTCTGGCTGTTCCCTAACTGCAAGAAGCGAGGTTACAGGGAACCAGGCAGAGTGGCTTCTCGGTAGTCGCGCCCACTCTGTGGAACACCCTCCCATCAGATGTCAAGGAAATAAACAACTATGACTTTTAGAAGACACCTGAAGGCAGCCCTGTATGGGGAAATTTTAAAATGTGTGATGTTTTACTATGTTTGATGATTAATTTGCTGGAAGCTGCCCAGAGTGGCTGGGGCAAGCCCATCTGATGGACGGCATATAAATAATAAAGTGTTGTTGTTGTTGTTGTTGTTGTTGTTGTTGTTGTTGTTGTTGTTGTTGTTGTTGTTTCACATGACCCAAATCACCAGAAATTGTCATGTTGGATGACTGACAGGCTGGCTGACCCTCCCACCTCCATTGGCCAAAGCCCACTTCCTGCTCCTGTTTCAAAACATGATTTACATGTATTATAGCTTGAATTATCTATGTAAGTTCCCAGAAAATTCATTTTAGACGTCAAACTAGCTTCAAAGCATGAAACACATTGAGGACAGTACTCTGATCACCGAGGTCATGGCATGCGAGTTACAGAGATCCAGCTACAAAAAGGTCGTATGGCAAGGATCCTAAGGAGATGCATTTTCCTCCTTTGAACAGCAGGTCCATTTGCCATACTGTTGCCATACATTTGCCAGCTTTCAAAGTCCTCTCAATTTCAAAGTCATTTGCCTTTGGAAGCTGCTGTTTGAAAAACATAAGGCCAAAATCCCTTTGGGTGCACAGAAATAGTTGCACCGTTCTTTGGATTTCAGCCATGGAGGGAGGAGGAAAGCCAAGGATTAATTGCTTAGAAAAATCAGAGAAGCACGAATATGCCTTGGATCTCAAGTTTCGGGGGGGGGGGGACAATTTTCTTCAATATGTAATCACGTTTTTGTAAAGCTTTATTGGACTGTTGTGCATTTTTACCTTGTGAAATTCATCTAGGATAATGTCAAACTTCTGTTTTTCATGTACCGCTCTAGCTGTGTTTGTTCGATCAAAGGGTTCTGGAAAGGTTAAAAGAGCATTACCAGTGATGTAGCTTTCACTAGGGTTTGTTTGGTGTCTGTTTTTTTTTTTTTTCTAAAGCAACAGTCCTAAAACTATTCACTTAGGAAAAATTACACTGGAAGCAACAAAGCTATATGAAAGTATAGGATGGTGATCTTACATTTACTATATTTTCTGAGAGAGGGGTAGTCAAAGTGAAATATTTTTCCACTGCAGTTTATTAGGTGGTTGCTATTAGGTGGTTACTCATGTATGCATTGCAAGGGCCATAATCTGAGCAAATCACAAAACCCTAGCAATCATTAAGTTGTGTTGAGCCATATGAACATATTCCTCTGCAAACTACAATTTCAGTGCACAATTATGTACGCTTATCTTAATGAAACTGATACAAAGGGTTAGATCCACGTTATGGGAGTATTTTTTTCAATTTTAGTAGAAATTGTTACTTGAATGAATGAATGCAAATAACAGCTGCATGTTCCTGAGAATCACCAGGCTTTGCACAATTCTTCAGGATTCTCTTAAATACATGTTTAAAGCACTTATCAAAAGGAGAGAACAAGCAAAAACCACACCAATACATGAAAAAGAGAACACACTACACAGCCTCAAGGCAGCTTTCCTGGCACAAGGCAGACCACTGCTAGGAAAACATTGATTTTTTAATATGATTTCTTAACCACTTTTCACGGCACCTCTGTGGAGCAGGAATTCTGCAGCTTAGGGACTGCTCTTCCAGGCTGCAACCCTCAGATGTCAGGGTGTAGCAAAACTACTCAAAGAGCCCCTTCCACCCCATAGCATCTGAGGAGGTCTATGGGTAAGGAAGCTATCTTTCAGAGGACTGAGTAACGGTTGTTCCAAGATGAAAAGTATGAAATACTCAAAGAGTATTTAAATTATGGTGAAATATATTTCTCATGGGTCACAATACTTAATACCCATCAGGGAATGATTTCGTTGATAAATCAGTCTCTATTTTTATTCTTTCTTTGTAAAAACAACCATACAGTGGTGCCCCGCTAGACGAATGCCTCGCTAGACGAAAAACTCGCTAGACGAAAGGTATTCGCTAGCGGAAGGCTGTCTCGCGAGACGAATTTTTCAATGGGCTTGCCTCGCAAGACGAAAACATGTCTGATTCCCCCCCCCCCGCCAAACTGCTCTTCCCCCGTTGGTGCTTCGCAAGACGAAATTTTCGCTATACGACAGCACTCGCAGAACGAATTAATTTCGTCTTGCGAGGCACCACTGTAGTAGTGAGAGGCTTTGTAAGAATGGTACAAGCGTTAACTGAGTAAGAACAATGACGTACTGACAAACTAGAAATTGTATCTTTATGCAGTGGGGCTGTTCATACTTAACGCCAAACTATAGTTTAGAGCATGGGTGGCCAAGATGGTGGCCACTAGATGCTGTGGACTACAACTTTCATCAGCTTCCACTAGTTGTTGTAGCCCAACAACATTTGGAGAACACCACATTGGCTATTCCTAGTTTCAACTTATGAAAACAAGCTTTGGGCTTCCATGCACCCATCCTCTGAACATCAATATGCAATTTCCAATCCCTACTTGCAGAAAACATTCATTAGCCTGCTTGGACAAAATAGCAATGGATGCTTTGCAACAAACCAGAAATTGGCATTATATTTAAAGTACTGCTTAAATGTTCTCAGCTTGCAGCAAAACACTCTTCACTCCAACAGATTATATATGTATAACAGTTAAGTTACAAAAAAGCTTTAGAATTTACCTTCTACACAAATGAACTTGTTTCTCCATTCAATACCATCAGGTCTTGGAATGGCCTTGGCTTCACGAACAGAAATCATTTGACTGCTCCAACTAGCAAAGGGAAAACAATTGTAATAAACTTTTACAATTTGGGGTTTTTTTAAAGTTATTGTGTAATGATCCTTATTTACTTGGTAAGCACATCACTTTGAAGCAGCTCATAAGAATGGAAAATAACCTAGAAATGCCACTGTAGCTGTTGTGGCCCATGCAGGTGGCAGAAATCAGGAAAAGCTCTGCTTGGCTAAAGTTATCAGGGTCACAGGGAAGATATATATATATAGGACCAGGTAGAAATTTGGAAGATAAGAAACTAGACCTCAGATCTTGGATTCCCCATTTTTGCTAATGATTCCCATTAGCAAAGTTCCAAAAGAAAAAAAAATGTAGGTCAGTGGAAAGAGAAATGTTATAGCATCATTTGGCTTATAACCCAACTTGTCAATAAATTTAAGAAAAAATTAGCTAAAGGAAAGAGTTATATAACAGAATTAAGCAGATCACAGCAGACAGTAATACCATTCTGCTGCACTCTGAACCAAGCTAACCTTTTTTTGCAAAATCCATCTGGCTTCTAAAAATCATTGGAAAAAAGCAGCTGCTTTTTCAGCACAACAAAAAAGTCCAAATATTAATAACTGCCTTTTTGTATTAAATTATTGACGCCAATATATGTATGCACATCGGAAAATCAAAGACAGAATAGCATACAGGTATTTTGTCATTTCTTCACTAAATGGGCATGTAAACACTTCTGGTTTTATGGACACCTCCAAAAAAATATCCTCAGCTTTGTTCATTTTCCAGAACTATTGAAGCTATAAGGGAAGCAATGCAAAAATTATGAAGCTGAATGAAAGTCACAGGGTTATCCAATATGACAATTCTTTGCTCCAAGCTCTACAAAAAAAGGTTGGGGTGGGGGGAGAGGATGCCAGAACTTTTGTTGGGCAATTATTTCATTGGAAATAATGGCTGCAATGTTTAACCTAAAGGTACCCCTCTAAAACATCTAGAATACTCACTAGGAAAACCCCCTTCATTATAAAAGGCAAGGAAGAGAGACGAAAGGACCACATATTGCAAAAAACACCACAACCAGGGCAGCAGCAAGACTCTTATCCCAATAATGGTGCTGGGAGTAGTATAAAATCACCATTCTACATGTAGAGAAGCAAATCAGAATGCCAGTTTAAAGCTTTTGAAAATTTTAATCCATGTATATTAATTGTGTATGCACTGGATATATCTAATACTATTCATTCTGAGTTGCTGGTCAATCTAAGCTTTGCCACAAGAGGACACAGCAAATCCACAATTACTTTAGTTTTATCTATCAAAATACAGATTAACCATAGGTTGACCTTAAATCTGAACTTGGTAGTCTGTTATGTAACTAAAAAGGAACAGCTTAAATGTAGGAGTTTTCAAAATGTCCCACTGAGGCATTTTAAACAATTTTACACCATGCAAAATTCAAACTAATGGGCAGTTAAGACTGTGCATTATTGTAACATGGAGAAGATTTGTGAAAAAGTTATTACTGCCTATTTATCTTCAGAAATGCTCCATGTTTCTTAATAAAAGTGCAATTGCTTCATAAAATTTAAACTTTGCTATTAAGTGGCAAAAATTTAAATTTTTATCTAGGGGGAATCATTTAATCTTAAACTCCCTCTCACTGGAGATAAGCAGGACATTTACACCAGTAATTACATTGCTACTCATTGGTAGCTGAAAAACATACCACCTTTCCTTAACAGTATAAATGAAATAAGACATTTAAGAAATGTTTGCAGTCAGAAGGACTTCAGGAAGTAAATCATTTCCTGACTCCACTACAAAATATATTTCTAGGATATGTTTAATTTAGCTAGCATTTTCAGTAAAACAGAAGTACAGTATTTGCTTAAGACATCCACAATTATGTACAAGTCAGTAAAAACAGCATTCACCCAAATTTAGTTGTGTGGAATAAGTGAAGCAAACTTAATATTGAATTTGTATTTACAAATGGTACTTTTGACAGTGCTTTGCCAATTCTACTGTAAAACTGACTTCCATTCTATTACAGTGCTCAGCAATATTTAATCCTGCTAAACCAGCTGCTACATAGTCCTATGGCTTAATAGCAAACAATCACGGAAATTATGTAACGCTGGAGCTTTTTAGTCATTGTTTAAGTCTCTTGTTTTTTGCCTCTATTGGTGAGTACTAAGAATTACTTTGTATAAATATTTCAGTTTGTTACATGGAATGATGACAGAGTATATTGCTATTGTTACTGAAGATAGAGCTTGTTCCTTTGAAGAAACTGGAGTCTCACCAGTGAACCAGGAAGACTTCCAGCTAGCAACCCATCGGACAGACGAGGACAACTGAGGAACTTTGCTTTAAACATCATATCTATGAATATTTACTTTATACTCACCTGGAATATATAGGATTCCTAAGTGAACTTTTGCAGTTTAGTGTTGATAATCCTTGGAATGTATGCATCAGGCTATAGCCATTGAATTGATATTTTTTATCTCCATTTACACTTTTGTTATAATATATTCAGTATCTTTCATTGTTGTTTTTCACGGTTTTCTGTTTGTTTTGTGTTTGGACATAGTCCTATGGTGGCATATATATCTCTGAACAGCATGTCCATCCCATAGGCAGATCTTGCTCAGTACTTAAATGCACATGGGTACAACTGTGAGAAGGTTTTCCTTTACAGTCGTACCTTGGTTTTCATCAGCTTAGTTCCTGAACGTTTTGGCTCCCGAATGTCACAAACCCCGGAAGTGACTGTTCAGGTTTGTGAACTATTTTTGGAAGCTGAACATCCGGCGGAGCTTCTGATTGGCTGCAGGATCTTCCTGCAGCCAATCAGAAGCTGCAATTTGGTTTTTGAACATTTTAGAAGTCGAACGGACTTCCAGAACAGATTCCTTTTGACTTCCAAGGTACGACTGTATATACAACACTTCCTGGCTCCAATTTGGTAAACTCTGAATTGCAGACTGCCAAATTATTGGTGATCTAAGTCCAAGTACCCTCCCACTATTTATTAACTTTTCTTAGCATGTGCCATACATTTTTAACCTGTCTTTGCATGTAAACCCTTAAGCCACCCAGCCTTAACCTCTCACTATGTGCATTTTTACACATGGGCATTAAAAAAAAATTAAACTGGAAAGCATTCCCTACCAAATGGAAATACAAGACCTTTGAGTTCATTTGTAAATTTGAACCAGCACAGAACCAATTAGAATCGCCAGAGCAAAGTAGGCAGATTGGGCTTCATTAAGTGATAAGCTGATCACTCACTCAAATTCTGTAGCATAGTATTTCAGGAAGCCCAGCAACAGCTCTCCAAGTGTTGACTGGTTTTTTGAAAGGTAAGGAGGAATGGTGCACGGGGCTCGATGCACAAGGTGCAGCTGCATAGTAGGATCAAAAGATTCCTGTAAAAACAATAAGAGACAGAGAGACTGATTCTTAATGTGTCTGTGTTGCGGTGCTATAATCTGTTAATATGTTATTGAAGGCAAACATGCAAAAAAGTGGTGCCAAGTAAGCTCAATTCAAACCTGTAGTACTCACTTCCAACTAACATGCAGTTTGGAACAATCTGAGAGACTTGAAAAACTCAAACTTAAATTGCAATTTTTAAAAAAGAAATCCAGATTTGAGCATATTATTGTCAGCTTATTTTCAAAACTTCATGTTTGACTGTGCAATGGGAAAAATAGATTGCATCACCATTAGAAGAAGAGCCAGACGCTGAAAAATATAACTCTGGTAACTGGAGGATCAGCTTCCTAGTCTCAGAAAGATTCTCTCTCATCCATCCCAAGCACAAAGCTAACATCTGCAAGGAATGCCCCTCCCTGACCCTTCTGAGTGCTCCTCTGTCTGTATCTTGCATATAAATGTTCTCATCTGTAATACAAAGGAATGCCACCTCAGCATATATCCTTCTATTTTGCTGATTTGCAGCATGCAGGGAACTTGGTTTGAAACTCTATCAGGTAATTAAAAGATGTCTATTAAAATGAAGGCGTAGCACAAGGAAAAGTGCAAAGCTTATGTTTGCTAAACATAGGAGTAAGTGTTTTGGAGAACAGAATGTTAGACATGGACCAAGGAGATGTGAGTTCCTGTCCCAATCAGCCGTGAAGGTCAGTAGGTGGCCCTGAACAAGTTACCATCTCTCAGCATATGTTTACTTCCTACAGTTGCTGGGCTAGAGTGGGAAACTGTCATGTACACAAGCCTGAGGAGCCTTGAGTTCCACTCACCTCACCTCAAAAAGAATAATGTACAATTCAGAAAAGGGCAGCCAAAATTATCATGGGGATGGAGCAACTCCCCTAGGAGGAAAAGCTTGCAACATTTGGAGCTTTTTAGTTTAAGAGAAAAGGCGAGTAAGGCGGCAATGTGATAGAAGAGTATAAAATTATGCATGACATGGAGAAACACTAGGACTAGCGGATTTGCATTGAAGCTGAATGTTGGAAGATTCCAGGCAGATAAAAGAAAGTACTTCTTTACACAGTGCAATGACAGTTGCCAACTTGGATGGTTTTAAAGAATATTGCGGGTGGGGGGGGGGGTCATGGCAGATAAGGCTATCCAAGGCTGCAAGGCACAATGGCTATGCTCTTCCTCCATGGTCAAAGGCCGTTTGTTTCTGAATACCAGATGCTGGAAACCATAGGAGGGACGAACGCTCCTGTGATCAGGTCTTGCTTGCACCTGGTTGGCCACTGTGAGAACAGAATGCTGGGCCATTGGTGTGATCCAGCAGGCTTTTTTATTGAGGGAATGGCAGAATGCAAATGTACAGTACAAATTGGCCCCTACAGCTTGACTCCAAAACTGGAGCCCTAATATTAGAAATGTGTGTTGAAACTTTGACAAAATTATACAAAATACTCAACATGCTGGCAGCCGTAAGCAGGGAGAGGATGACTAAAGGTATCTTCTTACTGACAAGGCTAACTTTCTGTGTTGCTTTAACACAGGCCTTGCTAAGGTTTTATTGAAAAAGGTGAGAGGACAGTACAGTACCCAGCCTTTCCCCCACTCTAAGAAACCCAAACTGCATAGAGTAGACAAGGTGCATTAAGAAGAAAAGTTCATCAACGCTATTGCACACTGACAAAGCAAAGTAAAACCATGTTATTCATTCTAGATGCAAAAGACTTAGAAATATTTATTTTGTTTGCCCTCAGAGTTATCAAATGAGGTCCATTACTAGTCACATCTTACAACTGGAGTAATGTAGCTAGGAGTGCCAGCTGAAGCCCAGGCACCGACAGTATGCAGACAGTATGCATGATGGGACTCGAATGCAAGTCTCATAACTTTGGGAGGATTATTGCCTTGATATCCATTCTTGTTGAGCTCCCCAAAAGCATTTAAGATAGCCATTGTGGGAGCAGGATGTTTGACTAGCTGGAACTTTGTCTGGATCCATAGGGCTTTTCATATATTCCTATGATGAACCAGAAATTTAGCGAAGTTAGGAAGTGATAAAACTCTACTTAAATACTTGCCAGAAAAATGCAGTTACCGTATTTTTCGCTCCATAGGACGCTCCGGACCATAGGGCGCACCTCATTTTTAGAGGAGGAAACAAGAAAAAAAAATATTTTTCTGGTTTTCCTCCTCTAAAAGCCCTGTTTTGTTTTGTTTTTTGTTTTGTTTTTGAGGATCAGCTAAAAGTTTTGCAGCTTTTTTGCAAAGGGAAAAGCCCTGGGGTTTTGGGGTTCTTTTTTTTGGAGGATCAGCTAAAGGTTTTGCTGCTGTTTTTGCAAAGGCAAAAGGCCTTTTTTGAGAATAAGCTAAAAGTTTTGCAGCTTTTTTTGCAAAGGGAAAAGCCCTAGGGTTTTTTTTTTTTTGTTTTTTTTTGAGGATCAGCTAAAGCTTTTGCACCTTTTTTTGCAAAGGGGGAAAAGCAAAGCTCCTTTTGCAAAGGGGGAAAAGCAAAGAGGAAAAGCCCCATTTTATGGGGTTTAACTCACATTTCTGAAAAATCTTAAGGAAAGGGAGCCATTTCTACTGTTTCCAGACAGATAATCTAATCAGCCAGTCACATGTCCTGGGGAAACAAACAACCTCCCTCTGCAGCACATTCAACAAAGGAGGGCGGGGCTGAAAGGGAGCCGGGGACTCTTATCTCTCTCCCGATCTCTTGCTGATCAGCTGCTGAGCGGGTCCTTTCAACACTCCCTTTTCTCTTTGTAAAATAAAAAGCACAATCTGCTTTTGGCCCCTGGGCAATTCAGCTCCAGGGACCACCATTCGCTCCATAAGACGCACAGGTATTTCCCCTTACTTTTTAGGAGGAAAAAAGTGCGTCTTATGGAGCAAAAAATAGGTACATCTGGTAATTCCCAGAGGTACACAAAAATAACCAGAAATAGGCATGTAGTCCTTGTATAAGGATTTACAAGTTTCCCAAGATATGTGGGTGAAATTCAATTGTGCCCATACATGAGTAAAACAGATTTCCACAATGAGACTTCTCCTTCCTCTCCAACCCTGTAGCTCCCCTTCTCCTCTGGAGAGCTGGGGGACCCGATGGAGAAGAGTGGGGAGGTAAATTCTACCGGCACAGTTCTGAATATCACTGTTACATTTAACTAAACCTAAAAAAGACTTGTCAATGCTTCTTGTTTTCTGTAAAACTATCTGTTAAGTTCATAAGCCCATAGGAGGAAAAATGAACTGCCCATGATAATGGCATGCACCCAGAGCCTCACAAGACCCATGATTGCATATTAACTTAAAGTGCACTGGTGCAAGGCAAATGCTTCAGAATCAGTACATGACAAGCAATGCAGTCTGCTCAAACACTTATTTTTCTGTCCACTATAAAGGGGAATGAGCCTCAGGCTCATATCTGCCATCATTCCAAACTGCTCCTCTGAGCAGAATATAATGCCCAGTACAAAACCATGTTTACCCAGGATCTTGCTGAAACTGCTCTAAAGGGAAGTGACACAAGCAGCAGGAGCCTGAGACCAACTCCCCCTTTCATACTGAACCTTTTTGTTTAAAACCGCTTTATTCACAAACTCTGTAATGCAAGTATCAGCTCAATGACACAGCAGCTATATAACCCAAACCTTCTGGCTACCTGAAACTTACTAATCAGGTGTTTATCATATTTTGGCACATATTCATCTGGTATGTGTATTCCAAAATGTCACTCAGTGCTCAACTGTAGTTGTGGGTCCTTGATTGTACAGTATATGTAAAAGAAACCACTACCACAAAAGGATCACACCCTAAATAGCCAACATGAGGTGAAAACAAACAAGGAGAATGAGAAGTTGTGCTTACCTTGGATACAAAATGCATCTTGTCACTAGGCTTTGTATAAATGCTATTTTTTCTTATTTATTAAAACAAAACATTGTGTGAGCGGGCCTTGGAACACCAATTGGCCATTGAAGGGCAAGATACACAATTTTAGAAATAAAGCACATGATTAGGAACTGCACCAATACAGTACATTGGCCACAACTCCCATTCATTTCAATGGAAACTGAACAGAAAATGATATAGCCAGGTTATGCTCATAGGCAACAATGTTTAAAAATAGGAATTTCAAGTTACACAGTAAAGTGTAACGATACAAGTGTATGGTACTAGCTACACTTAACTGATATGTGAAAGTCAATTAAGCATTAAAAACTGAATTTTAAAAAGTCAAGTGACATGAATATGTAGTATTAATTACATTTACAAAAATGGTAAAACAAAATTTCAGATTTATTGGAACATTATAAATGAGCCAGGAAACTATAGAGTACAATAACTAGGTAGTTACTAAACTATGTAATTTTTTAAAAATGCTGTATTAACACTAACCTAAGACATGAGATCGCAGGAAGACAAATAAATCTGCTTACTCTAAAATGTTACCATATGTCAGAAAGTTTTCCACAGTTCCTTGCTAGCCTTTAAAAAAAGAGCATGTAACTGCTGATGTTAGTGTCTAACTGTGTATGATCAGCATTTTGAAAAGCAGATTCTCAATATGAGTTGATAAACTTATGCAGAGAATGTGGATGCTTTACAGAACAGTTTGCTCAGCACAATTTGAAGTAAGTAGTAGGGCACCAATATGGCGAACAATACATAAAGGTTTGATTCCACACTGATACATGCAGGACAGCAATAGAAAATAATATATTTTTGTGGTCAACAATGACTATCCACTTGCGCAAAGCAACTTCTAGTTTCTCTTCTCCCCCCTTCCAGCCCTGTGTGGCCCCAGTTTTTAGGGACATGTGGGAAGCTGCTGGGAGAAGGAAGGGCAAAAGATCTCCATGGCATGAGCGGACGCCTGCTTGCACATCTCACCCTTGAAACTAAAATACTGTTTAATTTAAACCTCTTTGCTTTGGCATGCATGCAGGACAAACTTTTTTAAAAGATGGATTTATCTTGCAGCATAGGGAATGACATTGTCAACACAAAACTTTTCAACACCAATTTCAATCCAACCTTAGCCTCCCTTGTTGAACAAATCATGCAGCACCCACAACATGCTTTAAAGAATGAAATTAAGGCATAAGCAGCCTTGCTCATCTCTTATTCTTGCCAAATTGAGCCCCGGAAGTCATTACTGTGACCTATGAGGGGGCTCAGTTTTAAGCTGCTTCCACATTAGCCCAGCTTTCCAGAACTACCATCCTTTATTTACTTACTCTGGCATCAGCCTGCTGTCTTATTGTCCTCCCATGTTTCTCTCTTCACCCTCCCCCACCCCCCACCGGCAGTATTTGATGTGGGTGGGTGTGGGAGAGGGAGAGAGAGAGATAAAATGTAATTGCAGCTCTAGTCAGGCTGGTCTCTTAATTGCATCAATGTCAGTTCCACTTTCTGCAAGGGGAGGCTTTAATTACATTTCCTCTCCTTGGTTTTTTTTAAATAGCAAAACTGTGCTATTTCGGTAAAAACAGAAAAAGAAAAAAATGGGGGAAAGGCACAGAAGCCAGTAATTAATTCCCCACTAATGGGAACATGCATTGGGGCACTTAAGAGGCTATGCTAATGCTCCAGCTGTGATCTCTCACGCCACCAAAAACCAATCAGAAGGGGAGACCCTGCTTGTGCTACTCTCAATGTGCATTTGTTATGGGGATGTTACACATGGCTGGGACTTCTCAGTGGTAGCCCTGCAGCTGTAAAACTTTGCTCATGGAGATTCTGTTATCCCTTTCACTATGGCAACCATTCTATTCTTTGTCACATAGTAAGTATACATTTACTGTTGTTTCTAACAATGCCTACCTTTTTGGATGCCAGGTGGAGACATTTTCAGTTGTAAACTTTTTTTTACTGCCTTTTGTATTTGTTGCATTGGATGCCATTCTCAGCTGATGGTTTTATTATGTGTTAATAAATAACCTGTGGCCAAGGAGGCCGTTTAACCGGCCCACAAGCTGTCCCCGAACCAAACCACCCACTCGGGCGAGTCCCCGCATGCTGCACTAAACTGGCACGGAACAGCGCGGGGACTCTCTTCCATGGCTCTGGAAATTGCATCTGCACATGTCTGCAGCACCGGAAATCACTTCTGCGCATGCCCAGACGCCAAAAATCGCTTCTGCGCAGGTGCGATTTTCAGCGTCTGGGCATGTGCAGAAGCAATTTCCAGCGCGCCCAGCCCCCAGAGGATCTCCGCTGGAGTGATCCGGCCCACGCCCAGTAAGCCTTGCTGACCCCTGTGTTAGGTTTTAGTTTCCTGCTGTATTTTATGTTCTTAATTTTTACTTGCAAACCACCCAGAGGAATTTTTGTCATTAGGTGGTATGTAAATATTGGAGATAAATAAATATGATTTTAATTATTGTTGTTAGCCATCCTGGACCAGGTTATTATAATAAGTAGAACCAAAACAGCTGGCCCTGCAATTAAAACTTTTAATTGACATCAGGAAGGACCTTTGCTGAATGGAACTTACTTGTGAGTAAATACTGCAGAAGGATTCTGCTCAGGAACAAGGGAACTACTACTTAATGTATTACTGTATGAAGTGCATCTCCATTTTAATTCCAAACTCAGCTAATTATGGGCAAGAAATGCCTCAGCAGCACTAAGCAGCTCTAGTGTGGAAGCAAGCTTATTAATTTCATTAGATTCTGTATTCATTTATGCACTGTGTAGTACTAACATATACCTACAGCACTCACATGTATAGTTAACCTTCTGGCCTCGCTTAAAAGAAACAAATCAAAGATACCCCTAATCACTCGGCAAACCGCTTAAATCATCTGATGAAGTGAGCTCTGGCCCATGACAGCTTCTGCCACAATGATTACTCTTTAAGGTGCCCCAAGGCTCTTTGTTGCCTTTGCAACCACATACCAATATGACTACCCCTCTAGAATGTGAAACAATTATTCCCCAAGTGTCAGGCCTCAATTACTGCCATTCACTCAGCTGCTCTGTCCCAGAAAGCCACACAACAAGCGCTCTGGGCACTGAAGAATCTATACTTTCAAATCTATACTTGAAGGTCAAGGAGCACACTTTCCTAAATACATAGCAAAAGATATATATGTATTACCTGTGCAGATTGAGTGAGCTGCCTTGGAAGAATTCCCTAGATGCTCCTAACAGGTTACTGTGTTAGCAGTAATAATATGAAGAAAGTGTATCTCATTGTTTAGCAGTCTGGGACACAGTGGCCTAGATCTCACCAATTCAGTCATGTGAGCCCCCACTTGAAGTCTGAAATAGTCCAGACATAGATTTACTGCCTTGGTCAGATCTAGGCCATTATGTTGGGACATTTTTCACCTGTTTCACAGCAGAATTTGTGGCAACTGAGGATAGCAAACACTCCGCTGCATATTTGCCCCAGGCGTGATAAGTAGATCTAGGAAGGAAGGAAGCGATCTCTAATCACGCAGCTGCAAAGTGAGCCAACTTAACATGATCTTGAGGCATGCAGATGATCTGGAAGGAAGGCCAGCTTCAGGAGCATGTGAACTACAAGACCACCAGAAGCAAATAGAGAACTAAAATCCAGAACAGTACCCAGGACCGGTGCTAGGGTTTCTTGCGCCCTAGGCAGACCACCTTCTGGTGCCCCCCGCCAAAGCCTGCTTTAGCGAGAGGTGGGGGGTGGTGGAGAGGCAAGCAGCAGTTTCTCCGCTGTAGCGGAGAAGCTGCTGCTCGCCCGTCCCACCCCCCGCCAAAGCCTGCTTTAGCGGGAGGTGGAGAGGCAAGCAGCAGTTTCTCTGCTGTAGCGGAGAAGCTGCTGCTCGCCCATCCCGCTGCCCGCCCCCCGCCAAAGCCTGCTTTAGCGGGAGGTAGGGGGGGTGGAGAGGCAAGCAGCAGTTTCTCCGCTGTAGTGGAGAAGCTGCTCCTCGCCCACCCCACCCCACCCCCCGCCCAAGCCTGCTTTAGCGGGAGCCGGGTGGTGGTGTAGGGGGCAAGCAGCACCTCTTCGCTACAGCAGAGAAGCTGCTGCTAACCCGTCCCGCCCCCCTGCCCAAGCCTGGCCAGTGCCCCCTCCATTTTGGCGCCCTAGGCAATTGCCTAGTTCACCTTAATGGATGCGCCAGCCCTGACAGTACCAGATAATCATGGCATGGCACTGACATGCCCTATATGCAGAACAGAAAGGACACAAGTCTGATTAAACACAATGTGCTTCACTCCTAAGTGCACACAATTGGAAGCAAGTCCCAAGGAAATAAATGGGTCTTACTTCCTAGCAATGGAACCTGATCAGAACTATCCTGTAAAAATTTAGCTTGTCTGAAACAAAAGGGATTGTGGAGGGAGCCAGACTGCAGGGGAACTTTCTACAAACACGGGCACACAGTGATGGCTCACTGCAGAAATCTAACAAGCATGGTCATAGGCATATTTTGCCATTACCCAAGTTTAAAAGCAACAATCATATTGTAGATAATCAATTTTTAATAAACATATTATGTAGTAATTTATAAGAAGCACTTACTGGGTAATTTTTTTGGAGGGATGGAAGGATAGGTTCAGGTAGGGCTATAAAAAAAAAGTTTAAAGTTGCTGTGATTCACGTACTTCACAGAAAACAACATACCAGCTACACCAGTGGTGTGAACTGAAGGTCTAGAATTAAATGCTTAACTCCAAATGTCAACTGCTAGGCCTTTAAATTAAGCAAAATCACCTTTCATAAGTTTGTGTGAAACTTGGTTAACCATTTTATAATATGAAAGTTACTCATCTAAGCCAACCTTAGTAATATATTGCTATTTGGTGTGTTTACACAGGGTTTTATCTAAGGCCGTGTGGACATTTTTCACTATGAAGGTAATGGGAATTTGTTACAGAACACAGGCTTCTGAAGAACAAATGTAGATTCTTATCTACGAAAATGCAATGACTCTTTCAATACTACCTATTTCTTTGTTTACAGAAAGCATAGTCTGCCTCCATAAAAACAGCCACTGTTACTAAAAAATACTAAATAAAAAGGAGTCTTCCTAATTATTTATATCTTTTTGCAATTCCTAACAAAATCCCAAAACCATGTAAATATTGAGAATATTGCCTCGCAATATATGGCAATGCCAAAAGGAGGATGGGGGAAAAAAGTTTTCTTCCAGTTGAATTAACTTTTACAAACTTTGGCTGAATGACCATTCTGTCGCAATTGCTCCCCTTCAGTAACTGAAACGGGCTGGCATTTTATTAACTCTTCACCAAATGAAGATGATCTATACAATTGTACTGAGGCAGCAATCTTATAAACTGGAGTGTCAAAACACTTAACTGGGTCTCGTAACATCAAAACACATAACTGGAAGACAAAAAGTAGCTACAGAAGTCTCATTCTGCTATATCCAAAAATGGTTTGCAATACGATACATTAGTGCTCATGCTTTCTCATTTTTTTGTGTGAGAAAGCATGAATGAATAATGAAGTTTAGAGTTATTTCTAGTGCATTTAAGATCCACCCTATGTTTTTTAATCCTAGAATTCAATACATTTTACCCAATTTATGGCGCACCTCATCCGGCTCCTTAAGAACTGCTGTAATTCAGAAAGTGCATACTTACCAGTTAATTTTGCCAACATATATATTCCAATTGTATAGTTATTATAGACTGTGTGGTCTAGAATGGGTATAAAGAAGCTGTGGTCTTCCAGGTGTTATGTTAAGGCATTACATCTGCCTTAGCCACTATGGCCAAACATCAGAAATGATTTGTTTTAGTTCAGCAAACATCTGGAAGGCCACAGAGTTCCCCGGTCCTGTTCTAAAATAAAGCTAATAGTGCTCATACCAGCCTCTTCTAAAATAACTACTTGTCCACTTCCTAATTTCTAATGGAAGCTTCCACAATAACAAGGTGAACAGAGGCTAAGTACTAATACATTTATAGGATTTCTATTTTTTTAACCTTCCGATTTTCCCTTTTTATACAGCAAAAGAACTTCCTACCAAAAGCAAGATCTGAAAAAGTTTAATATTTTAATGACGGTTTGGAAACTTCAGCTGGTGCAGAATAGCAAGATGGTTTTAGCATATTACACTGATTCTTGCCCAACTGCACTAGCTGCCAATTAGTTTTCAGTCCCAATTTCAAAGTGCTGGTTATAAAGCCTTAAGCATCTCAGGACCACAATACCTCAAGGTCCACCTCTCTCCATACGAATGTACCTGGACCCCGAGATCACGCTCTGAGGCCCTTCTTTGTGTGCCTCCTCCACGAGAGGTTCAGAGAGCGGCCACCAGCCCATTTGATTTCTGTGTTGAGTGGTTGGAAAGTCTTTGTCTCCTGCACATCAAGCACAGAAGTGTCGTAGACAAGTGGCGGAAGGATAGAGCTATCCATACCTCTGCCACTAGCCCACTTATTTTTGTGCTGGATAAACGAACAAGGCTTTCAGCATAAACACAAAGTGGGAGTGCGGCCCCTGGAAAAGGGATTTGGTGGGATGCCAACTTCCAGCTTGCTTACTATGCTGCATGGGGGAAATAGTGAAGTCCTCCCCAGTCTATACGCAGCCCAGAAATGCAGAAGGCAGTCAAGGACAGAATCTTTTGTTTCTCTTCTAGAAGCTTGTTCATTTGCCTGGGTGAAATCCATCTAGTCCTGCCCTTGAGATTTTCCCTGGGCCACACCCTCACTCCTCATGTCATAATGCTTGGTACCTGTGCTCCAAACAGTACTTGAGCATTTTTTACCTAGATGGGAATGTGTCCTTTGACTGTAATAATGCCACTTCCTTGCTTGGATGGAGAGGCACATGTGTGTGTTTTCCATGGCTGGAATGTAGCCTATTGTCAAATCCTTTGCTCCACCCACTTTTGCTTCCTGCCCTGCCCAACAATGACCCTGCAGCTCCTGAAGAGATTGCCCCAAAGGGAATGTAGCCCTGGGGCTAAAAAGGGTTTTCCACTCCTGGTGATGAGGTAAGTGGATTCTATTATACAAGAATGAAGACAAGAACAAGAATGGTGCAGTGGGAAAAATGAAGGACTTGCACCCAGAACCAAATATATTCAATTTGCCAAAAATTAATTAATGGTCCCTATTGAAACTTCACATCTCTATCCACTAAATGGATATTTTTAAAGGAAGATGAACAGCATTCTATTGCACGTGTTATAGAAATGTATAATAAATAGTAGCAGCAGCATTAGTTATTTGCTTACATTAGCTATTACTTATATTACATTTTAAAACACAAAGTTAGTTACAAGATTATTAAGATGGATGGGAGGTTTTCCAATGTTTCCTGCTGTTAGCTATATTTTAAAATATCGCAAGAAACCCAACAAGAATCCTACAGTATTTTTTCATGAAGTTAGATCACAGAGAAATGTCAAAACTCTGAAAGAAGAGGAATATGTATGCTTAATGTAAAAATATATATATTCTAGGGTGATATACTGAGAATGTGGAACGATGTGAAGGTGTTAAAAAGCACTTTATCTAGAGATGCTCCTAGAAGTTCTAGAACAGTGGCTAAAGGTAAGCAGGAAGCAATCCAAGTAAGTAAGTAAGTCAGGGGTCGGGAGGGGGACTACCAAAGTTAAAAATATACTTACTTTGTAAATAGTGCAAAACCATCAACACGAGACTATAGCTGCTTAAAGTGCCTCGGCTGGCATCATTTATGCCACGAAAACTTGCCCACTTCTTAACAACAAGCACTAATGGACGCACTCGACTCTCAACTGTGAACAAAACCAAACAAAAATGTATCAGGCAGAGCAGCTGAGCCAATCTCATTAGACAAACACCTATTATAAAGCTCCCCACACACATACATGTATTCCCACTTTTTCAATGAATACATCATTGCCACCAACTATTCCAAAATTGTAGATACCAAAAGGTATACAGTGGTACCATGGTTTACAAACTTAATCCGTTCCGGAAGTCCGTTCTTAAACCAAAGCATTCTTAAACCAACGTGTGCTTTCCCATAGCAGTGGGAGACTCAGTTTACAAATGGACCACACTCAACAGGAATCGAAACATGTTCTGCTTCCAAGGCAAAGTTAACAAACCAAAACACCTACTTCCGGGTTTGCAGCGTTCTTAATCCAAGTTGTTCATAAACTAATTTGTTCTTAAACCAAGGTACCACTGTACTGCCTTTTAAATAGTTTTTACTAGTACTTCCTTGCTGTCCTTATGCTTGGAAGTATCTCTACCTATGGAAATCCACGTCTTTTAATAGTGACCTTTTTGTATGAAACCTTTGGGCTTAATCGCTGGTCCTTCTCCCTGGCCAAAATAAGGAAGAGCAACAATATTTGATCATATTAATCCCGTGTTATATTTTCTTCTCTTGCCCCATTTCCCTTCTTTGTTTTCAAACTCTAAGCTCTCCCTTTCCACTTCCTCTCTGTGCTGTCTCCTGGTACAACTTAAATTTAGAATATTTAAGCTTCTTTGAGCCAAGTCCTGTCTTTTTAGCTTATATTGTTCAGTAAAAATGACATTGATGGTGATGTCCTATATACTAACAGTAAAGTCGTTCTCTGAAGGTGTATCCTTAGCACCAGCCAAGCATTAGAGATATATTCATGTTTAGTGAGGCGTGCCTCATGGTTTGAACAAGTCCAGAAAAGCTCGAAAAGAATCTAAGGGGAGGGGAGAAGGAGTCACCAAAACAGCTCAGTGGTCTACTGACTGTTTGTGTGGTGGTGATGGTAGGCAAACAGCACACCTGGAATGGGGAAAGGAATGAAGTACAGTGGAAAACAGCAGGACCATTCCTTGCTACAACATTTTGTTGCAGGTCCCTTTTGTCTAAATAATAGTAATATTAATAACAATAGTAATAAAACAGTAAGTAAATTATGAGGCTAAATTATATCAGGCCTATATTAAACTGAAAGCATTAGGCAGTGAACAAAGTACAATAAAAGAAAGTAGCAATTGAAAAGTATGCCTCAACAACTGAATTTCGACACATTTGGTGTGTTTTTTAATAATAATAAAATGTTTTCAGCTTAATCCTATACAAGCTTCCACAGAAGTAAGTCCCACTGAAATACAGTGGTACCTCTGGATGCAAACGGGATCCATTCCGGAGCCCTGTTCACATCATGAGCAGTCTGCATCCTGAGCGCCGTGCCTGCGCATGCTCGCTGCGTGATTCGGCGCTTCTGCGCATGACGTCATTTGACGCGTCTGCGCATGTGCGAACAGCCAAACCCAGAAGTAACCCGTTCCGGTACTTCCGGGTTCAGTGGGTTTGTAACCCGTGACAAACGCAACACGTAGCGTTCGTAACTCGAGGTACGACTGTAGTGCTGGATTTACTACCAAGTATGCCTATCCAGTATTGAAGCTTAGATACTGAGTAGCATCTCAGTTTGCAAACACAGAAAGAGAATCTTAGGTAACTGACATATATATATATAAATACAGACTACTTACTGTATGCATAGGTTCTGAGAAGGAATGTATTTCTTATTCCTACAACATTGTTTACATTCAAGTCATACTCCACACAGCTAGAGGAGAAAAATAAATAAATTTGCACAAGGACTTTAACAAATAAATCCTATATATTTATTAGGACTTATATATTGCTTAATCACAAAACTTTAACCAGTGTACATAATCAATAACACACAGCTAAGGAAAACTTTTCAAAACAAATAAAGATCCCTAAATTGTATTTTGTGTAGGTTTGCTGAAACAAAAAAGTTTGCAGCAGGCACCTAACACAATTATTTTATTATAGTATGACTAAAAACATTGTTGTGGAACTGATTTACAAACACAAGCCTGCTTTGCTTTTCAGAATACCATCTGTGTTTCATTTGTGTGCAAATGTAAACAAAAACAGGGCTAGTGTTTTCAGAACTGTCACTCGTCTGAAAAAAATGGATTAAAACCCTATAATTTCTTGGTACAGCATGCTGTCATCTCCACCCAGTAGCTGGGCAATAAACTCAAGTGTTCTTGCCACTGTAACCTATTTCCCACTTCAATGAGACACTTTTCTGGAGTGATCATTCCCTAAGGTACATGCCAATGATGAAAAATGTGGAAAGATTTATACCAATATTTAACCATAGAATATGCTGAAACACCCAGAAGCATCTTTGCTGAGCCACAAACAATTGCAAGTTTTCCAAATACTACCATTTTCACCTTTACATGATTTACATGATAAAGTCCCCGCCCCCATGAAAAGTGTTAACAGCCAAAACACCCTTTACTGAGTGGATAATACCAGAAATGTGAAGCTTTAAGCAATCTTTTTTTACTGAGCAGGTTATCATGCCACTTCAGATCTGGTACTCTCTGGCCTGGCAGCTCTGCCTCTGAATTCTAGATGTGGAAGGTTGGGCTATGGATCAGTGGGAAATAAAATGCACTTGGCTTCTGCTCAAAGGCATTTACTGCTTTATGTGTTCCAGTACTGAGCACAGGCAACAATTAAGCGCTGCTCACAATCTGACTCTCAATTTGCTCCATAGCAAGCCACATATTTAAGCAGACACATAATTTATCAAGGTCCTGGGAAAATGGATTCTAATGAATTCTAAAGCAGGATTGAACAACTTAATATAATTAAGGTAACTGTAATGGATTGATCTTAGCTGGAGACCAAAGCCTCGTGACAAGTAGCAAGTTAGCACAAAAGGTACAAAATTATTTTCCACTTTAATAAGAGAACCAGGAAATTCTGACAAAGTTTGAAGGAGCAGAAGTGTAGAAAATAATGTACTTGCCCCCTAATATTTGGCAGAAAACCATGTGCTATAGCAAAGAGAAACGAAGAGCAATCCATGCAAGCAAGAGTCTCTGGCAGAACTATCTCCACATCCAAAGGCACGTCAGCTAGCAGGACAGGGTTGAAGAGGGCTCTTTTCCCATTAAGAAGAGTCTTGTGGATCAGGCCAACTAATCCAGCACTTTGTTTGTACAGTGGCCAACTAGATCCCTAAGGAGAGCCCACAAGCGAACATGTGTGCAGCAGCACTCTCCCCAGCAACTGGTACTCAGAGACATTCTGCCAACAGCAGAAGTGGAAAACAAGCCTTATCACCATGAATTTGTTTAATCCTCTTTAAAGCAATCCAAGTTGGTTGCTTCGGTGGGAGGGAATTAATTCTGCGATCTTCAAGGCTGGAGTAGGTTCAGGGCATGTTGGGGAAACCAAAGCAGTAAGGATCTTGCAGATCTGTGCCCCCCCATCCTATTTTAGGGTTGCCATATTTCAAAAAGTGAAAATCCAGACAAAAAAGGTGAGCTTTCGGGGGGGGGGCAAAGTTGTTGAGCCAAAAAAATCAACACTTCCAATATGGGCTGTTAAACACCTGGATTTTCCTAGACATTTTAACCAATTTCTTAAAATTCTGCTGCTTGGAACTCTATCCTATTTTTCTTACCAGCAGGACAGTGGCAGAGCTTTCCACTGTTGCCCCAGGGGACCTCCAGTGGCCAACATGCCAATCTAGCACATCCTCTCACCCTTCAGCCATCCTCCCAGGGAGTATTTCATAGCCAAGATTAAATAAAATGTGGATGTTGAAGATTTATCCCCACCAACTAGGCAATAACAGAAAAGCTTTAAAAAAACATGCTTTAGAAGTCAAGGAAGATAGAATACAAAGAAGCTTCTAGAGAAGTGAATGCTTTAAAAAATGCTGCTACATAAAAAATGAAAGTGTTATGCTAAAGGGCTGAATGTAGACAATCACGTAGTTATTTTATTTACACTACCCAAAAACCCTCTGAAACCATCACTGAATATAGCTTGCTGCCTTAAGAACATAGGAAGCTGCCTTCTAAAGGCTCAGATGACTGAGTCATCTAGCACAGTATAGGCTACTTCACTAGCAGCAGCTCTCCAGGGTTTCTGGCAGACATCTAGTATATCACATCACCTGCCACCCGATCCTTTCAACTAGAGGTACTGAACTAGGGTTTGGACCTTCTGTGTTCAAAGTTTGTGCTTTACCACTGAGGTACAGCACAGTTAATAGTAAGACAGACACAGAAAGGAAGGAAAAAACAAAAACAGAGACTTAAAAAAAGAATTCTTAAGAGAGAAGCTGGAAGAATCAGCTGAAACAAAAGCAGAAGCAACCACTGCATACTTTGCTATTTCTATAAAGAATGCAAATCAGATGTAAACACAGACATGAAAACTTGTGTTTTAGAAGAAGAAGAAGAAGAAGAAGAAGAAGAAGAAGAAGAGTTTGGATTTGATATCCTGCTTTATCACTACCCAAAGGAGTCTCAAAGCGGATAACATTTTCCTTCCCTTCCTCCCCCACAACAAACACTCTGTGAGGTGAGTGGGGCTGAGAGACTTCAGAGAAGTGTGACTAGCCCAAGGTCACCCAGCAGCTGCATGTGGGGGAGTGGAGACACGAACCCGGTTCACCAGATTACAAGTCTACCACTCTTAACCACTACACCACACTGGCCACATTGGGATTCTGATGTAGTACAACCTCCCACAAAGACATGGCAAAGCAGAAAGAAGAGATCCACTGTATGCCTCCCAACCTACTCTCCAGCTCTAAAGTGAATTAGGGCCCCTTTATATTGTATTAAAATAATGAATGGAAGACAATCCATTTATTATGGAAGCCATTTATTGGAGAAATTAAATCAGCTGTCACACAGAGAATCACTCTGCTATAAATAAAATATAACAGCATAAAAGGCAAGCATATCAAAATACCAGGACATACCTTAAGCCCCACTGAAATCCATAAAGAACAACTCGCTTTTGATTCATTTCCCACTGATTATACAACAGGGGCATACAGTGGATTGGGTAACGGTAACCATTATCTTATTAAGAACTTTGCCACACAATAAAAAAAGAACCCAGCACATTTTCCAAGAAAAAGATCTAAAAACTAATGGAAATTATAGTTACCTGACTTTGTCCCTGAACTTCACTATTGGCACTTTTGCTCGAATCAGCTGAGGTCTCTCAATATAGTTTGCTGAAAGGGAAGGAGGGAAAGTACATCTCACTGATATATTAAACAGCATTGGGCAAAACAATTACCCTGGTCAGATAAGAGTTAGATAAAGGGTCTTATGACACAACAATTCTTAAACTGTACTGCAACAAACATGCATACATTTCAATCATTCCTATTCAGTTCATGGATAAAATTATATTTGGTCAACCATCAGATCTCATTAATTTCCAAGTTCAAGACCGACTGCAGTTTTTTAAAACACACACACACACACACTAAGAAAGCATGCAGATTAATGCCTTGGGCACACTGACAGATGACCTTAATAAGACACTTTATGCCCTTAAAGCTGGTTTGGAAGCTGCAGCTAGTACAGAATGTGGAAGCTGTGCTGCTGAGTGGGGCTACCTACCATGAGCCCCACTTTTGAAATAACTGCACTGGCTGCCACTCTGCTACCAATCCAAGGTTAATGTTCTATTGTTTCCTTATAAAGCCTTAAACAACTCAAGAACAGTAGGAACACCATCCATGCCCTTATATAGACATCTTAGAATGTTACCAGTCTAATGAGATCCATCTTGAGATAACCAGAAGGGAACAATGGCGGAGCATATGTTAACACCGTCCAGCGCACATGCGCGGGTCACCCCCCCCCAAAGGGTGCTGAGGGAGCCCACTGCAGCTCACCTTGCAAAGCGGTGCAGGGGGCGCACTTGCACACCAGTGTCCAAGAGAGGAGAGGGACGGGGAAGCTGCTGCCAACTCTCCTCCTTCTCTCCACCCCTGGGTCAGACCTCTTCCAAAAGAACGTAAGCACCAACTATGATTATGCCATACATTAAGTACAATTGGGTGGCTTTACTACGGCTTTTGTATTTGTGCTGTATTTTAATGCGCTGATTTTAAGAGAAATGTATTTGTAATGTTGTGAGCCACCATGGTACCAGTGATGAACGGCAGCATAGATATGCCTTAAATAATGAATTGCAGTGAACCTCAAATCCAAGCCATTCACTTGGGCAGGCATAAATGCAGTCTTAATTAAGTTAAATTTAAACCTTTTCATGTAAGGGTTTCTTGCCCATTAGTGCATATCACAAAGCATTAGCCAAAAATCATTTCACTATAACATAGTCCAGAACTTACAAAGCTTCCGACAGAAGTGTTTTTGGAGTAAGCTGAGGATTTGTCTTGCTTCAGTCTTCTGATTAATCTAAAATAAATTACGTCCATTAATACTCAGATGCATTCAGGAAATGAGTGAGGGTTGTATCCAAAAGTGCATGAGTTGCATTCCACTCACACAACAGGACTTCCCCTTTTCTCCTCACGCACCCACACAATCAGCTTCAGAGGGCCCCCCAACCATCTGCAGCAGTTTTTGATGGTGTGCAGGGGGCTGCAGGGAAGAGGGGGAGGTTTTGTTGCGCAAGTAGAATGGCAGTGTTGGATACAACCCTGAATATTTTATATCTATTAAAACAATCCAGTGGAGGCATCTGTTAAAAACACAAGAAATTAAATAGAAGCTAATTAAAAGATCACATCTTTCTACACCCACCCTTGCAACAACCTATGCATCCCTAACTTTCTTGTGTCATTTATGAAATAAGACCAAAAGGGCTAAAATGATCAGTGCTTGGATAAGAACACACTGGGAGTCCCATTCAGGGCAGATCCTACAACATGCCCGAAGTAAAGAGTCCAGTTTGGAGGTATCATTAAAGGACAGATAAATGTCGTGTGTGTGTGTGTGTGTGTGTGTGTGTGTGTTTCATTCCCTGGATATAACATTGGTTTTTTTCCACCTCAGGCCCCCAAATTATATTATGTAACTCTGATAAAACAGCACCTCCATTAGTTATCTTTTTGAGTGCTCAGTTCATAGTGCAAGTTTTAAGGTATTAAATGTTACATGGCTCCAGGCCAGAGTACCTTAGAGGAGGGGTTATTGGCTTGGTTTTGTTCTAGTTTTTATTATGTATTTTGTGTTTTTGTCTTGTGAACCACTCTGAGATCTACAGATGAAGGACAGCACATAAATTTAATAAATAATAATTATAATATTATAACAACAACAACAACAACAACAACAACAACAACAACATTAATACTGGGAGTGTGGGATACTGGGAATAAAATAATCAGAGCAATCTTGCTCTGTCACTTACTTAAAAAGTACTTGTTATGCTCACACACCATTTTTCACTTAAGATCAGAAAACAGAAAAATTATCAGAACTAAAGTGAGACACTGTGAGTTAGGTTGCACTTCCTGGAATACAACTTAAACCCCTACTTGAATAAGGTGTATTTGCATAATGAGTATTGCTAATCATTAACAGCTTTCATGAGGAATGAAAATAATGTAAGTGGGTCTTTTTAAAAGCATGATTAAAGCTAATGCAGCGTGTAATGCAGGAAACCACCAGTGTTAATCTAAGTGATAGTATGGTTCCAGAAATGTGATTATTTTATTCAAATTATCTGGTGAAGTTTCCATTCTATTAAGAGGTACTCTTTAAAAAAAAATGCATTATGATCCATCACTAATTGCCCTTTCTTCTTGTCGGCTACAGAGGAGCAGATTCATTTTGTTTTTTTGCTACAGGTTCTGCTCCTCTGATGTGTCCCCCCCCCCCAATCTTAAAAAGAAATTCAGTGTCTTATGTCAGCTGTCTTGTTTTCTGCCTTTACATACAGAAAAGAATGTATACGTGAATTCTGCAAGTATAACTTTGGTGGGACGGCTATGTGTGACCTTACGCGTCTGATTGCCCAGTAAGCAGAAGGAACAGCTAGGTAATATGAACTGGCTCTACCATAGGGATGAGGAACCTTTGGCCTGGGGGCATAATTAGATCTGTCACCAGTTCGAACTTGGCTGCTTCCTCCAAACCACGTCCACCTGTCCCACATGTGGTGTGGCTTGCAGTCTCGCCAATCAGCTGATTGGAAGTGAAAATAAACCAGCTAGGATCAGTTGCACAATTGAGTTCTCCATGGGCAACTCCACGGCCAGTCAATTCTTGAAGAGACTTGCAAAGAGCTCAGAGTGCTTTAAAGAGAAATTATTAACTGATCTGAAGCAGTTCAAAGTACTGTGCAGAGTTCTTTGCAAGACAGAAATGCCACCCTGAAGTCCTTGTGATGTCAGGTGATCGAAAGGTGTGTGCCCGTCCACCTATCATATTTGGCCTGTAAGGGTTAAGGGAGATAAGGACCGGGTTGATTCTTCACCACCATTCTACAAGTACAAAAATATTTGCATTTGACCATGATTTGTTGGGGGCCCAAGTCATCAGACAGGGGCAGAAAATGCAAAAAGAAAAAGACTCAGATTTAGAATTTCATTAATTTCCTTTTAACTAAATTTGTTAAAGAACTCTGGCATCACAGCCCCTTCCTACACTGCAGCTCTCCTTCCAACCTCTCTCAGAAAAAAGCTGAGAATCTTGGAAAGCCATTTTCACAGACAGCAGGTTTTCCTTCTAGTACTTACTGGCTGCTCTTTAACCACCAGGCACAGGTCACCATCGCTGCTACGAGTACCAAATCCATTTAGCGAGGATCCAACCAAAAAGAGTCTACTATCTACAAGGAAAGAACCATACAATAAAATCTTATTCTTTAGAAGAAGGGAATCATTAAAAACATGACTGTTTTGAGTGTCAGAAACGTATGGAATGATAACATACTTGGAAAGATCTGCTGAATTTCCCTCTGGAGTTGTGTTCGGCAAAGCTCTTTTTTGTTCAAGTCATAGGTTTGTTGTTGACACACTTGAAATAATTCCAGTATTTGCTGACTTAGCTTAACATTTCCAAAAAACAAACAAACCAGCATTTACTATACAACTATCAGTAAGATCTCTTATACACATATAGTAAATAATTTGTGTACACACACACACACACACACCTTTAGAAAGGTTTTTGCCCCCAAATCACCTATCAAAGTCATACAAGAATTCACTGGAAATAAAGGATTTAGCAGGAGCCTGATTAGTGAGACTGGTCTCACTAGAAGCACTCTAAACTTTGCTATTCTACAGACAAGCATCTGTTCTTGGACAGCACACAGGCAATTAAAATTGTTGTTCTTGCTGCAATAATACATGGCTGCATAGTATTACTATTGCTGCTTGAACACAATCAGCACTGTGGAAGAAGAGTTTGGATTTGATATCCCGCTTTTCACTACCCGAAGGAGTCTCAAAGCGGCTAACATTCTCCTTTCCCTTCCTCCCCCACAACAAACACTCTGTGAGGTGAGTGGGGCTGAGAGACTTCAGAGAAGTGTGACTAGCCCAAGGTCACCCAGCAGCTGCATGTGGAGGAGTGGAGACGCGAACCCGGTTCCCCAGATAACGAGTCTACCGCTCTTAACCACTACACCACACTGGTGGAAGTTTTACTATTAAAAGCAGTGTTCCTGTTTCATGTGTTTCTTCAATCTGCTCCCACATCCTCCTTGCAACCACAGGATAAATCATGTACTATTATCCTTCAACATTCTGCCATTCCCATTGCAGTCAGCGGCAAAGGTGACAATTCAGATGCGCATTCCCCAGCATTCTTCAATTATATTTTAACTATTTATTATTATTTTACAAAAAGCACTGGCTGTGCCAAGGAGGAATCCCAACACATCCTCCAACCCTCCACTGGGAATGATGTTACTGGTTCTATATTGACTGACGGCAGGAGTGGAAATCTATACTTGCTCAAAGAGTCATCCTTGCTCTAAGACTCAGTGAAAATGTTTCCAACATACTGGCTCTGTTTAAGATACCCTTCAGCTCCTCTTGCAGCCCTTGATTTGGGAGCCACTGTCTTGCACAGAAAACTTTATAGAAAGGAAAAGGGTGCCCATTCTCAATTTTACCTTATCTTTGGCCACAGGGAGTGCAGTTTCTTTAAGGTCAGGAAATGAAGCTTCTTGTAAGGGTGGCACACATCCCGTCAAATCAGAGATGTAATGCGCTGGAAATAATGGTGAAGGAATTGATCCAGGGAATGACCGCCTGTGATCTTCTGGTAAAGGCACTACTTGGTTAGCTGAAGCAGATTCATGATGAGGTGAATGAAATCGCTGGCGCTTCACTTGATAAGGAACATCCTGCTCTTTCAGCCTCCTAAAAATGTAAGAGAGTATGACTATTCCAGTTTCGCTACTTAAATACGCAAGGGGGGGGAATGAACTGTCAATGCTACCAATTAATCACTGTGAATATTCTAGTTACAGGTAGGTAGCCGTGTTGGTCTGCCATAGTCAAAACAAAATAAAAAATAAAAAAATTCCTTCCAGTAGCACCTTAGAGACCAACTAAGTTTGTTCTTGGTATGAGCTTTCATGCGCATCCACACTTCTTCAGTGTGGGAACTCAAAAGAATGCGCAAGTGCTCAATTTGTGTCCCTTAGAAAGACAATGCTAGATCAAATTGCCAAGCCATTCTTATGCACAGCAAATACAGTTCTCATTCTGAAATACTTCCTATTCAAGAGAGCAGTTTTGAATCTGAAGAGAGGAGCACAGTGAGAAGTTGTGTGCAATGTGTGCCCTAGGATAAAAATGGGAAGGAAGAGGAAGTGGTCCATGGAGGGCGATGACGACTCAGGATCCAGTCTACTGGCCAGATCTTATTCCTCACAGACTCCACCCTTATCAGTACAGCAGTAAATCTGGTTCACACATTCTCTTAAAAGCATAAGAGCAGCCCTTCCGGACCAGACCAAAAGCCTATCCAGCATACTACTTCTGGTCTTGAAAATATTATTAACTTGGAAAATACCAGTAAAGGTTCAGGGACCAACACCTAAAAATGCCAGGGTCTCCTCTGTTTATCTGACTATAGTATGACTCCATTGTTTTCAGTAAAGTTACCAAAGCTACAACAGATGTGTTCACAGCTCTTTTCCCTTGTGGTTATGGGAAGGGAATAGTCACTCCCTAGCTTTTCTGCAGTTGCAAATAGAAAAAAACGCATGAACATAGCAAACACATAGCAATATGCACCCTTGAGAACACTGGAGAAATACAGCTGGGTGGGAAATGACTCCAAACTTCCCATTTTGAGAGTGTGCCAGCATCTAATAAGATAGGCATCATAATAAACAAAATGTGGGCAAAGTGACATAAAAAGTCTCATAATAATAATAATAATAATAATAATAATAATTTATTACTTATACCCTGCCCATCTGGTTGGGTTTCCCCAGCCACTCTGGGTGGCTTCCAACCGAATATTAAAAACAATACCACATCGAACATTAAAAACTTCCCTAAACAAGGCCACCTTCAGTTGTCTTTTAAAAGTAAAATAGTTGCTTATTGCCTTGGTATCAGCTGGGAGGGCGTTCCACAAGGCAGGCACCACTACCGAGAAGGCCCTCTGCCTGGTTCCCTGTAGCTTCACTTCTCACAGCGAGGGAACAGCCAGAAGGCCCTCGGCACTGGACCTCAGTGTCCGGGCTGGATGATGGGGGTAGAGATGCTCCTTCAGGTATACAGGACCGAGGCTGTTTAGGGCTTTAAAGGTCAGCACCAACACTTTGAATTGTGCT
Organism: Lacerta agilis; assembly: GCF_009819535.1. Classification (NCBI taxonomy): domain Eukaryota; kingdom Metazoa; phylum Chordata; class Lepidosauria; order Squamata; family Lacertidae; genus Lacerta; species Lacerta agilis. The sequence continues at coordinate 26,650,490 of NC_046322.1, forward strand.
TGAAAACGTACTGGGAGCCAATGAAGATCTTTCAGGACCAGTGTTATATGGTCTCGGCAGCCACTCCCAGTCTAGCTGCCACATTCTGGATTAATTGCAGTTTCCGAGTCACCTTCAAAGGTAGCCCCACATAGAGCACATTGCAGTAGTCTAAGCAGGAGATAACTAGAGCATGCACCACTCTTGCGAGACAGTCCGCAGGCAGGTATGGTCTCAGCCTGCGTACAGCTGCCCTGGACACAGAATTAACCTGCGCCTCCATGGACAACTGTGAGTCCAAAATGATTCCCAGGCTGCGCATGTGGTCCTTCAGGGGCACAGTTGCCCCATTCAGGATCAGGGAGTCCTCCACACCAACCCACCCCCTGTCCCCCAAGAACAGTACTTCTGTCTTGTCAGAATTCAACCTCAATCCGTTAGCCGCCATCCATCTCAAAGAGTTACACCTTTAATAGGGGGCTACTTCAGTATTATATTTATATTATTTTATAGTGCTTTATTCTAAGGGAACAAAACATGGGAGAGAACCACAAAATGCACTTACTTTCTGCCTCGGAATGATGCAGGTGCAGCTGATGTATGCACTGGGCTTCCATTTCTATAGGCAAAAGGTGGAGGTGAAACAGGTGGGATCGTCAGAAGATTACCACTTACTGGAGTTCTAGGAAGATTAAAATGCAGTATTATTATTCATGCCAGTGTTTTGAATTTAAATTTAAATATTCATACAGTAATTACTTAAGTAACAAAGTGAACATGCATGCTACAATTCAGTACTGTGATGAAATACAAACTACTCGAGTTTATTACTCAAACTTTATTTTCACTGCAAACCTAAAGCTCAACTGGACATTAAATTGCTTCTCTGTGGTAGTTTATGTGATAATGTTAACACTGCAAGTAGGCTTTTTAAAAAATAAAAGATTTGCTTCTGGCAGCAAATTTCAGATTAAAATTCTACCATACTTACGTTGTACTCTGAAATTGCTGGTGAAAGAGAACAGGAGGTATGTTCACTGGAAGATTAATGAAGAAGTTGTATTGTTGATGTTCTAGTGGGAAGGGTGGATGACCCAAGTTGGAAGAATTTGGGAACATGCTCTTCTATGCTGAAAGTAAACATGTATTCTTCGACCTATATAATATATATATATATTTAAAAAACTGAAATCAGGCAACTAAAGTCATAAGGTTTACATATATTAGCCATTACTACAAGCTGCCTGGCGTGCTCTGGTCCATGGGGTCACGAAGAGTCGGACACGACTGAACGACTGAACAACAACAACAAGCTGATAACTTCCCAATGATTTTTGGCAGTAACATGTTGTTACAACATAATTTTCCTTAAATATTCACAAGCACAGACACATCAAAATTAGTATTTATTATTTTCCAGATGTTTTAGGAAAGCAAGGTAGGCACTCTTATTATTTCCAATTCATGATCTTTAAAAAGGGAGTTTAAGGCCTATGCAGACCTTGAAATGCCCAATGATCATAAACAACACCCACAACTACTCTACAAGCAAATAAAGACTAATCAATCATGAAAATAATTTTAGACGCATTTATATGATTTCCTCTATAAACAAGATGCCATCTTTTGAACGAGTAGGAGCAAACTGTTATATAAGAATAAAGTTATTCTTTTTCCTTCAGAATTTAAAACTTCTATAGATTCTGATGACATCATCCAACTTAACAATATGCCAATAAAATAATGTGCCAAACAACAATCCAAGTTGGTTTTCCCCTTCAAAAATTAAACTTGTATAGTATCCAATGAAGCCTCCAAATTTTATAAATAGAAGAATATGCTGAATCCAGTTGCATGAAACTGTTACTATCAGAATTTTGGATACATGCCCCACATTGGGCAAAAGATTCCTGCATTGCAGGAGGCTTAACTCGATAACCCTCCTGGTCTCTTCTAACTCTACAGATCTGACTCTAAGACAGGCCCCATTTAGCCATTATGGTTAAGAACCATTAATAGAGTTGTCCCTCATGAATATGTCTAATCCCCCTTTAAAGCCATCTAAACTTGTGGCAATTTTTCATACACAATTATGTGTGATGGGAAGTAAAATGTTATTTTGCTCATCCTCAATCTACTGCCACTCAATTTCATCAGGTGACCAGCTGCTAGCAGTTCAGAGAAAGTCAGTATGTACGTGAACATGGTTAAGATTTTTTGCGCTAATAGGCACCACTTTATTCATAACTAAACAATATTTGCTATTTTGTTGCTCATTCACCACATTAGACTTCTTAGCAATTTCCTCGTGTTCCTGAACAACTTGGTGTCATCTGCAAACCTAGTCAACTGCTCATCCATTACTCCATTTATTCCTACATTTATTCAGGAGCCTTTCAAGATGAACTGGGTTAATCACCCCTACTCAAACCCCAAAAGACTGCTGGTGTAGGAGTTACTGTCCACAGGTAACTTCCCATTTTGAGTCATCTTCAACAAGGCTTGTTCTCCTATATGTTTAAATCAGGGCCCAAAAGTAATTTAGTACAGGACACAAATTATCATCTCCCTGTTCAAAGCACTCAGAGTGATCTGGAGATAAGGAATGAAGTAAAGAAGGTATCTGATGAAGAAAGCATAGTAATGGGCAACTTCAATTACCCTAACACACACTGATAAATACATGTTTGGATCATGATGAAAAGGAAAAATTTCTACATTTCCTCTAGAAATGTAGAAATGACTGTGCCCTACAGGGATTCCCACAGGCATCTCTGGCTAACCACTGTGGTGGGAAACATGATGCTACCTGTTTGTTGTTCTATGATTCCCTGTCATTTCCAAACCTAACCACATTAAACAATAAACATGCCCCACTTATTTCACCGATTTCCATATGCCTACCTTAACGGTGTTCTCGTTTTAGGCTACTAGTACCAGCGTATGTATAAGGCCAATCTTTTTAAACAGCCTCTCTCTCTCTCTCTCTCTAAACAGCCATCATTGATTTTTGTGTGCCAGTTACCAAATTCTACTGACATCCACTTTGGTGACCTTAAAACATCCCCACCACTGTGCGCAGACCATGCCCCACGGATATAGCATTTCCCCAGTAATCGTGAACGAGCTTGCTCTCGGGTAGAACCTTACCTGTCGTAAGTGGCCCACCAGATACAGAATGAAACCTTCACATTTTATTTTATTTTTTAATGAAACGGAGCAACCATCCAGCGCGGCCTTAGCAAGAAACTCTTTCTGCCTGTGTTGCAGACATTCTTCAACACAGTTCCGTTCGAAGGATTTGGCATCACACGCGAGTCCACGTGGGCATCGCCGGCGCTAGCGAGGCAACTTTCTGGTGGCCGCTAAGCTACAGAGAAAGCAGCAACCCACCCACTCCTCGGAACAGCACTGACGTTACAAGGGCTGTTGTTCCTTATCGGCAATCCGTACCCGGAGCATCTGCCAGGCTTTCGGGGCCCACCAGAACCCCCGCAAGGTACTCGCGGCCGCCGGGAGTCTCCCTCAAGTCTACCACCCTGCCTCTCCCCAGAGTTTCTAACACCCACACACCCCCATGCACAAGTACCTCAGGCACAGCCGCTCCCCGGCCCAGCACCTCGAGCATCCTTGCCAGTATCTGAGAAACAACCCCTCCCTTCCCTCACACACCCGCCGGGTCTGGCGCCCCGCTCGCTTCCAAGCAAGAATCTAATGGGGAAAATGTGCGAACGACCACGTAGAAACCGTTAAAAAAAAAGGTCTCCGCCCCCAGATGGTATTCATTCCTTCAACTTACTCCGGTGCGGGAGAGGCAGCTGACTGGGCAAGGCCCAGCGCGCTCCGAAGCCAGCGGACTCGGCTCTGTTTTCTTCCCTTCCTCCTCTCTAGAGAGAAAGGGAAGGGAGAGGCGGGATCTTCCGGAAGTAACCCGGAACCGCTTGCAAGAGGCCATCTCTATGGCTGAGGCTTCGTTCTGCCCCGGATCCAGAACCAGCAGATCGTGAGCGAAGGTGTTCAGAGACGTCGTGAGCGCCCTTCCGTTGCCTCTCTCTCCGGTCCCACTCTGCGCATGCGCTGCAGCCGGGTTTAACCGCAACTAACCGCCTGGAGTTTGCTCGGGTTTTGCTTAGCGCCAGGTTGAGAATGCGACGTGATCCGGGGTGCTTCCTGGAGAGTGAAGCTTTATTTCGGAATTAAATGGCAAGGCATGGTATTGAAAAGAACATGTTATCCAGTTATGTGTGTGAGGGTTGTCTCCCTTAAAGGCAGCGGGAGAGTTAGCCCCGTGGAAGAAGATTCACCCATTTTGCATGCTAAAATTCCTCAGCTTGGTTAAGAAACACGAAGGCGAATCCAGTCAAGTGTAGAGCTGAAAGCAATGGAGTTAAAACTACATGTCCCATTAATGTCAGGGGGGCTGCTTTGAGCACGACTGCCTTGAGCCAACCCAATAAATATTTACTTAGAAGTAAGTCCCTCGTAATTATTAGGGTATCTCCTCAACTAAAGGGCCATAACAGCCAATAACTTCTCAGGAAACCAGTAGGAGAACACTTCAATCTCCCAGGACATTCTATAAAAGATCTCAAAGTAGCTGTCTTAATGCAAAGAAATTTCAGAAATAGACTGGAAAGAGAAGTGGCTGAATTGCAACTAATCACCAAACTTAAAACCATGGAGAAACCTGGTCTGAACAAAGACATTGGATTCTTATCTCATTATACATGACAAAGCTATCTTTAGCCATCTCACCCCTTGCCTTTCCCTGCAAGATCAATTGCAGCCTTTAAGAGTCCTCAACAGGTTTTCCACACCTATCAGCTGATCACCCATTCCCACCACCCTTCTGAGTAAAACCCCTCCCCACTCCCTCACTATATTTAAGGATCTGGTGACTTCTGTTTCAGTGTATCTGAAGAAGTGTGCATGCACACGAAAGCTCATACCAAGAACAAACTTAGTTGGTCTCTAAGGTGCTACTGGAAAGAATTTTTTATTTTGTTCTCAGGAAGTGTATTTTACCAGCTTTGCTACTTGTTTGCTAGCTTCTGACTTCTTCAAATGCTTTATATTGCGACTGATGATGTACACTGCTTTGGACACTTAAAATGTAAAGATGAAATAAGATAGATGAATAAATCGACCGTATAATGTGCATAGACATCAATTACAGGTGAGGAGAAGCAGGACCTCCGGCGGCGACGCCATTGCGGGAGGTCGTGGGTTGCCTCGGCTGCGAGGATAATAAATAAAAAAAATCTACTTTCCACAGAGGAGGCTTTCCAAAAGTTCTACACAATGGAAGGAAACCTGGGCAAAGAGCTAGAAGGGGTGTTTGAAGGATGGATTGAGATGACTGGGCAACTCCGGAAAAAAAGATCCGTTCTTTGGGGGTGGCAGTCCCGGAACGGTAAAATTTGCAATATCCAGACCCCGAGGTGTGAGCTCGGGGGCAAGGGACAAAGAATTAAGATATTTACAAGAAGAAGAAGAATGGTACAAAGAAGCGGAGGAGCCGAGAAAAGAGGAGTGGACCCTGAAGCTCGATGCAAGGTTTGCTGAGAACTCTGCCTGGATCTGTGGACATTTGGGAAAAGAAGAAAATTGGAAGATTGGTTCCGGCGATAGACAGAGAAAGTCAATGGACAGAGGGGGGGTGGGGTGAAACATTAAATGTAAAACTTAAATGGTCTGTTATGGTACCTGAAATTGGAGGGTAAAGGTTGTTAGTTCTAAGTGTATTCTGAATAAGTAAGGAGATATTGAGATTTTATGTTAATAGCAGCATGATAAAGAACAGAAGAAATAAGTTTAGATTGTATGAGAATATTTTGTTAGGATCTATGATAGAATAAGATGATTAAGATATTATTTTTTAATTTCTAATTGAAGTTAAATTTTTTAGAGAGAAGTTGTTAAAAAAAGTAGATTATGGATTTAAAACCGAAGGTGAAAAGGCAGGGGAAGTCAACCGTCAAGATTCGGAAATAGAAATTTTTCTCTATGTATACAAACAAGAAGAAGAATCCTGGCAATATATGTATTTGTTTTATATTTGTAGGTGTGGGTTTGGGTATGTGTTTTGTTATGAAAATGCCAATAAATTCTTCATAAAAAAAAAAAGAGGAGAAGCAGGTAGGCAATCAGTCTTTAATCTCTAAAGGGTGTCACTCCCTCGCTCCCTGGTACTGTTAGCTTGCCGAGCCCCCAAAACTCTCTTAACTACCAAAACTGCAGTGGTATCTCTTGTGCCTTTGCACAGTGACACAGAACTATATTACACCATACTTGAGTTGGGAAGTGTATGCCCCCAATCCCTTTTCTGAATATCCCAGTGGTCATGTATCGAGAAGTCATCTTCTAACCTTAGCTTCCTTCCATAGGGACACATCTTCCCATGAGTATACATCACCTGTAACTGGGCTATGCACACTTCTTTGTCAATTCCAAGACATCTAGTCCCATAAACCAAAAACACAGCAACAGTCCTATTCACAAAAATTCACAGAACAGCAAAATCCATAGCACTTATAATGTGTTCCTTAAAATTCCAGTTTATGTTTGCATTTTTGACTAACGGTCTTGTGAGAGATTGTGGTATATTCCCCAATTTCTGTATATGATTGGCTGCACATATTTTTTCTATAGGTTTTTTCCTCTGATATTGCTTCTTTGAATAATGCCTTTTCAGAGTGCCATCTTTAAGCTGTTTTTTATGATGCTATTGTCTTTTAGTTGTAGATTGCTCTGTAGTTTTACTAATATCTTCAGTGTTTTTATTATTCTGTATTGCTTTCAGGGTTTTTTTCGGGGGGTTGGTTTTGCTAGCTGTCCTGAATATTTATTACAAAGGCCTGGCCAACTACATTGCCAAGTCAGGATATAAAAGGTAATAAGTACGTAGCTGTTGCCAGTTATGGTAACTATGGTACAAAATACCTACTTATTTCCAGGCTGAACTGGCAATAATAAGGTCCTTTTTATCCTTTCTGTCAAAAGCAACAACAAAATGGTTGAAGATTCAGCTGGGACAGCAGCCAAATCAAATGTTCAGCATAAATAAATAAATGCATGCAATGCAAAGCATATGGGGGGGGGGACCCCAACTTCACAGTGATAAAATCTGAACTGGCTGTGAACTAAATAGGAAGCTATCTTGGGATCACAGTGGACAGTTCAATGAAATGGTCAACTCAGTGCACAGCAGTTGCCACACAGTATTTATTAGAAAAGGGATGGAGTAAAACAAGCAGTATCACATTGTTGGTGTGGAATAGTGTGTACAGTTCTAGTCATTCCATTTCAAAAAAATATTACAGTGAGATGAAAATAAGGGGTTGGAGCACCTTATGTAGTCACCTTTAGCTCAGAAAAGGGACAGCTAAGGTGGGGGAGACATGATAACAGTGTTTTTTTTTTTTTAATTATGCATGGTGTTGGAGAAGTAGATGGAGGCATTTTTTTCTGTGATAGAACTTGGGGACATATAATTGACTTGATATCAATTAAGGACAGGTGAAAGAAAATCACACAATGCGTAGTTCCATGCCCTAAGATATGGTGAGGGTCACTGATTTACATGGCTTTGGGATTAGACAAATTCATGGAGGATCAGTCAATTGACTACTCTTAGCCATGATGATTAAATGGAATCACCAGGTTCAGAGAAACTGTAACCGTAGCTCAATGTTAGTGGCTCATGGTGAGGAATGGAGGAAGGCTATTGCCTTTATGCCCTAAATGTTGGCTTCTGGGAACCACCTGGCTAGCTGCTGTTGGTAAGAGAATCCTGGCTGAGATTGACCTTTGTTCTGATCCAGCAGGGCTGCTCTTACATTCAAATGGCACTGCAATAAGCTTTGATGGGACTTACTCCCAAGTAAATGCGCCCGAACATGACACTTCTTTCTCGTTGCCAGTTTGCGACAAGACGTTTTTGATATTTTTGCATATAATTTAATTTATATGATATATCAGAGGGATCAATATGACCTAGTAAACCAAACGTATTGAATACTCTGTTCTAGCAGCACAGACATAAATTACATTAATTGGGTTTAATTTCGTTCAGTTTCCACAGAGAAAATTGTAGTTTTCAAAATATAATACCCATATGAAGTACTTTGAAGTTCATTCTGGGAAGAAAGCCAAAAGATCAGCTTAGCTAGCAGTAAAGGAAAATTTCTTTTCCAGTGAAAAAACATCCCTCTGAAAATGCAATATAGGCCTTTAATAGTACCAAAAATGCAATTCTAAAATGGACTTTTAAGAAACAGGGCAATAACAGAGCCTAACAAGAAAATAACAAAGCTTCTAAATGACAACCTAACTTTATTTTAAAGCCTAAAAAATTAATAGGCGAAAATTGGAATGCGACTTTCAGTATCCTTCTGTGCATATCACACACAATATAAGATCAGACTAAAGAATCAGGCTAGCATTACTTTACTGTTCTCTTCAGTTTCCCTAAGCATTCATTTAAAGGTAGATGGTGCAAGTCTTCAATGAACTGGATCACATTGAAACCTCTGCAAAAGACTGGCCTTATACCCAGCAGATTGGATCTCCTGAAAGTTTCCCTTAAATAGACAGTGTGCCTGGGCACTTCTCTGCACAGCCTCTACCATGCCATCTCAGGCACAACTGGAAGATACTTCTGGTTGATTCGCCTGCTGACCTTCAGAAACATGGTATGCCTACTGGAACTGAGCAGGGGTCCACCTTGATAATTGGCAGGGATTCATTAGTGGCAGAGTCAGGTATCTAAGATTCAATTTAGCCCTTCTTGGATCAGTACTAGAAGGTATGCCGGGCCAAGGAACCCCTAGTTTCAAGGCCTTCCTCCTTTCAATAAGATCCTATTTCCCCCAAACCCATTGATATTGCTGAGGATTCCTCAGTCATAAAGAAGATTTGGGTTTTTGTCCAGCATATTAGTTTAGATTAGGAATAGCAAATGTGTTCCCCTGCAGAAGGTTTTGGGCTACAGCTTCCTTCATTCCTCACCAAGCTGGCTGGTGCTGATGGGAGCTGAAGTGTGACAACATCTGGAGGGCACCAGGTTGGCAACCCTGCTCTGGAGGATGGGGCTAATAAAATGTGTATGGATTTCTTGTATTGCAGGGTGTGTGTTTTTGTAGTCAATGATTATTTATTCACCTACTCACCCCACCTACTTTAAACTCTAGTGAGTTTTAAGTTTGCACCTTTTCCCAGCACACATGTAGTTGGAAAGGGGGAAGCTTTTTCAGGAAGCTGGTGCAACTGAAGCCTTAAAATGGCGACCAACTTTGCATAAGCACATCAAAGGAAGAACATCTTGAATGCTCTGTGAGCTGAGTATTAATACTTTTGTGATTTAAAATGTTGATGTGCAGATTAACTACAGGGTTAGACACTTTAGAAACGTCAAGCTCCTTAATAATCCTCTATTGGCAAATTTATTCAATGCAAAAAAAAAAAATAGTATGTTAATGCAACACTGAGGCTAAAAATTTAAACCTGCAAATGGAAGAGAACTCAAAGTTAAGGTTTCTATGGCAACCGTAACAGGAACTCTTAATATATGCAATATGCTATGGGTTTAATTACCCCCTTTATTGATCAGTTTTATATAAGAGCTCCGAATTATTAATTTCATTAACCAATGTTTAATTACTTCAAACATGCTGTTCATACTATTATATTTAAATTTCCCTGACACATGGTTCTGTAGGTCTTTCTTCATTATTGCCAGTCTTGTATTTTGTTTAAATCTGCCTTATGCCGAGACAAAAACTGATTTGTAAAAATGTTATATGGGAAAATACGAGAGAGACATTGCACTACCTTTGTAAATAAAGAAAATCTTTAATATTTTTTTTTAAACCTGCCTTATGCCAAAAGCTTTAATGACTGATTTGTAATTTTAATCCTTATATGGACACAAACTCTGTATCTTGAGTTATAAGCTTTAGTTAAGACAGCACAGCAGGTGTTATAGCTATTGCAAGCAGTAGCCAGAAGTGGAAGCTGCAACAAAATGTAGCAGTGTGGAGTGTTCTTGTTTAGTGTGCCTGACAGCCATACTCTATGCCATCTTCCACCCAAAACTTGCTCAGCATTCTGTGGCCTGAGCACCCTTTGTAGAAGAAGAAGAAGAAGAAGAAGAGTTTGGATTTGATATCCCGCTTTTCACTACCCGAAGGAGTCTCAAAGCGGCTAACATTCTCCTTTCCCTTCCTCCCCCACAACAAACACTCTGTGAGGTGAGTGGGGCTGAGAGACTTCAGAGAAGTGTGACTAGCCCAAGGTCACCCAGCAGCTGCATGTGGAGGAGTGGAGACACGAACCCGGTTCCCCAGATTACGAGTCTACCGCTCTTAACCACTACACCACACTGGCTCTTGTAGGTTGTATGAGAGGAAGGTTCCCCCCTAAATATTTGTTGCATTTCTGAAAATCCTGAGGTTTCACTGAGCCTGCTGATACCACGCTCTTCTGTGTAGACAGTGACATTTTGGCTACATAAACATTGGCACCCATGCATGAATATCAGAAATGGAGAGAATAAAAAGTAATAGATCCACTGTTATTCCTATAGCAATAACCATTTATTAAAGCCAGGCCTGGAACTGGGGTTCAGTACGATCAGGCAGTTGTAATATTAATGGGCAGTTGCTGAAAGCCAAAGCTCTCAGGAAGCTTCACCATCTAATATGTCATGATCCCATAATGTCTGTTTTGCCACCTGAGTGCAGCATGTATCTTGGTGTTACAGCACCAATGGCTTTGGTTGGTGTCTACCATTTTAATTCATTTCTCCCACAGTGCCTCCAGAGCCAGGATTTGCCATCATTTCCTAGGAGAAATTAAATTCAGTTTGCATTTTAAAGGGAACATACCGTATTTTTCCGTGTATAAGACGCCCCCCCCCATGTATAAGACACCTCCCTATTTGGGGGGACTCCAAATTAAGAAAACACCCTTAGCACTACCCTTGTATAAGACGAGCCCCAATTTTAAACCCTTTTTTTGTAAACAAAACAAAACAAAAAACAAACCCAGTCTTATACACGGAAAAATACAATACATAATTTACACTTTATGTAAAAAACCAAGAACTGAAACACAACCATCCTTTGAAATTTGATATTTGGACAAACATACAAACTTTCACGTGAGGTAAATGCCTACAAAGAGTATACCAAACCACTTTATATAAAAAGTGTGCCCCAACAGTTGTGCATTATAATGAATTCAGCCTATACAATGTTTTTCCTTGATTCTACTACTAGCCTCATTTTCTAAAATAAGGTTTTCATATCACTGGGAAGTGAGAACTATCTAAAAGCTTAGAATTAATGAAAAATGAAACTGAGATATGTCCTTCCATGAACCTTGCAGAAAACACCAAGTCTACAGGAGGTTCTCCCCCCCCCAAAAAAAAACCATACTTAACAAAAGCATAGCTGGGACCAGAGATTAGCTGTAGTTGTTAAACTACAGGAATACACCCACAGTCTCAGATTCTTACAAATACCGTTCCAGTTCTGTATTATTTTCATCACAATTTGTATGTTGTGCGACTAGAGAGTACAGCTATGTCTTTGGCAAAAGAAAATCTAACTGCACTACTATGTATGTCTACTCAAAAGTCTAATTGAGTTCAACTTACACTGGGTTTACATTCTGGGGATCACGCCTAAAGCCAAAATCACATATACCGGTAGTCAAAACTCATTGGGTAACTCTAGCAGTGGGAGATGATTTCATCTGGAGATGATATAATTGATGAATGTACAAAAATACTCCGTGTGAAATAGTGGTTTTAGAGTGTTGGGCTAGGACCTGGGAGACCAGGGTTCAAATCCCCACTTGGCTATGACCTTGGGTCAGAGCTATGGTTTTGGAACCTCTCACCCAAAATCCAGTGGGGGAGCAAGATCTGCTGGAGTGCTAATGCTGTGAACCCATTCATATTATGCTCAGTCAGTTTATATGTGTAAATAAAACCATGTATAACCAGGAACATGGTGACCCCACTCCCCACCCCGAAATCACACCACCCAGAGATTGGTGTGTGCATAACAATACTATTGTTGAACTTGTATCACACTGGGGAGTCTTTTAGATCAGACGCTCGCTCACTGCACCAGGGGCATTGTTAAGAGATGGCCTAGGCACGTTCCTCAGACTTTGTTGGACAATGAAAGTGCAACCTCCAAGCATCTGGAAAAGGAGACTTAGCTGGGGTCATAGTTCTCTCCCCTGCCCCATCATCTAGAAATCCATTGCACTATTTCCTGAACTTGGAGAGTCTGATCCTGAGGCCATTACATCTCTCTTCTTTATAAAATAATTATTGTTACAAATTCTGAAGCATTGACACATTTATCACTTGCGGCAGCGGGGGTGGCGGGGAATCCACTGCAACTTCTTGCACTGTTAGTCCAAATGATACGTCAGCATGACCCACAACACAGAAGATTATTCCAAACAGAGCCTAAAACTAGAAAGGAGGAGGAAGCAGCTGCAAAGTTTAAGAGGACTGCTGCTAAGTGCTTGCCAGAGTGGCTTCATTTTGGGGGGAATGGAATGGAAACTAAGTTCTGGAAGGTCCGAAGCAGGGAACTTGCCTTGCAGTCACATGGACTTTCTGTGGTATTTAGAACCCTGTGTAATCAGGGTTCTATATTACATGGAGAGTCTATAGCCCTACCTGCACTGTACATTTAAAGCAGCATCCTAGGACTTTAAACAGTCTTGGCTTCCTGCAAAGAATCTTGAGAAGTATTGTTATGGGTGTTGAGAGCTGTTAGGAGACTGCTATTCCCCTCACAGAGCTAAAATTCTCAGCGTTCCCTGGGAAGAAAGATTAACTGCTAAACTACTCTGCACTTTATGTTCTTTGAACACCTGAATAGTCATATTTGGGCATTAAAGCTTTTACTGTTGCTATTTTTGAGTGGGAGTCAATCACATATCGGAAAATTCAGGATGTGCAGTTATAGTTGATTGGGAATTCTTGTGCCACAAACTCGCTTCCCCCAAAGACTGGACTTTTGTGATAAGGAAAGGGATGGGAAAATG